>NC_092860.1:89936350-90026169 GCF_032062135.1 Pyxicephalus adspersus
TCACTTTTGTATGTGGACCAGGCAGCTGATGGAGGAGCTTTTGTTCCAATAGGTCAATTGCTACATTAGGTTTCTGATGAATTGCAAAGTCTATTGCACACTGTTATCAGCAAGCAATATATCACAGTTGCAGTGATGCAGTAGGAAGCACACAAGAGCTGTGTCAAAATTGCCATATACTGAAATGGCCCCTGAGCTCACAGGAAAATATGAGGATGTCACAGATGATGTCACTTGAATTTCCCATGAAACCACAATGTGGAAATTTTGTCATTACAGTGTACAACAGAATGATATGTAGCAAGACCTCGGGTTCAGGAGAATAATTATTTAGCTACTGGGTTGGGCGCTGGATCTGTAGGCCAAGCACACACTATAGCCTGCTACATTTACCTGCAGATTCTAACAAATCAATTTGGCTCTATCAATTTGCCTCTATGGCTGGATGCAACTTCTGCAACACTATACTAAACTAGAATTTTTTAAAGCTAGGAAAGCAGTCCAAAACACATACACGCATAAATGAGCTGAACACTGGCTATTTTACCATTTTTTAAGAAAACTAGCTGATTAACCGGCATTGCCAGGTAACGTACATACATACACACATACATACAAATATAGTTCTGACATACAGCACAGCGCTGTACAAAGATGACTGGTGCGCTCAAATGAAACTCAGTAATATGTATAGCAAGTTTGGTTTAAATGTCTCCATGGATTTTTGAGTGATGGTGGAACATACATACATACATACAAATATATCTCTGACATATAGAACAGCGCTGTACAAAGATCAGCCGGTGCACTGACATGAGTCTCAGTCATATTCCTAGCAAGTTTGGTTGAAATGTCTCCATGCGTTTCCTGATGATGACATACATACATACAAACATCCAAATATAGCTCTGACATATAGCACAGCGCTGTACAAAGATCAGCAGTGCACTCACATGAGTCTGAGTCATATGTCTAGCAAGTTTGGTTTAAATGTCTTGATGCGTTTTGGAGTGATAGTGGAACATACATACATACAAACATCCAAATATAGCTCTGACATATAGCACAGCGCTGTACAAAGATCAGCAGGGCACTCACATGAGTCTCAGTCATATGTCTAGCAAGTTTGGAGATGCCTTTCCTAGTGATGGTGGAACATAGCAAGTTTGGTTGAAATGATGTTGGTGGCATCAGTCATTTGAGCAGGATAAAAAAACGTAACCCATTTATTTTATTTTATCCAAGCTTAAAAGTTCAGAGGGCACTCTGAAACTAATGACAGTTTTCACTGAAAGTAATTGGCTCATGCAACTACAAAAAAATCACGTATTTGTAACTATTACATGCACTATCTAATGTCTATGGGCACCATTGGTTCTCTACTTTATTAAAATAGGAATCAAGTTTTGACCTTGAAACATAATAAACGTTATTACTGGTTTTCAGATTGCATGTTATAGTGCTTGTCCACAGGAAAGAAGCATGATGATAGAGAACACACGCAGAAGGTGAACCCGATCAATCTTTCCATGGTAGTACACATGCAGATAGGTGAATTACCTTCCCCCAAACAAAAAAAAAATGGCCTTAGAATGTGTTAATGACATAACTATAGTATTAGAATGTGAGCTCCACTGAGGGAGCTAGTGACATGACTATGGACTTTGCAAAGCACTGCATAATATGTTGAGGCTCCAAAAATATAAAAAATATTCTCTTTCTTATTTTGTTTTAAATAAGATCTGACATTGGTGGGTTATTATGACAATTTGTTTGTCCTCCGGTCCTATTTCTTTTTCCATATGCACGATTGTAAAAATGTAACCTTAGCAAACCAAACTGAGAAAAGTAAAAACAATGAAATAATATTTTCCTGGCGAGAAAAAGCTATATCTATCAAAAAGAAGTGAGAGGCATTTTATAAATGTTACTTAGTGAGATCGCAGTGGGAAGCTTTTAAGTATGTCCTAACCTTTTCTTGTACCTTTACCAGAAAACACAGTTACTTGGAAAATCTCTAACACAATTTTTATTTGAATGTTTTTCACTTAGTAGAGGAGAGTCACATGTTTTTACCTGCATGTTCCCCTATATAACTGCATTGCTGCAAAAGACTACATGGTAAAAGGGCACAATCCCTCTCTCAAGTACTTCATATTCCTTTTGCCTGGGCAATAAAAGGAAAATGCACATTATAATAATCTAAAGCACCTAAAGATAGTTCATTTTGCTCTAATCTAACTGTTGCATGCTAAATAAAACCCAAACCGTAGTTTAAAGTAATAATCCTAAAATCCAATTGGTTACAAAAGGGAAAAGTCATATTTTTCTCTTGTTTTACTCATATGCTAAAGCTTATTCTTCAACATTTCAAAGACAAAAAAGGATAAATTTGGACATGCTCTTGCGTTGTCCAATTCACTCCTTGGCTCCACTCCCCTTCGCTTTCTTTACCTTTCACTAAATCGGAGTCATGTGATGCTCTGGCTTTCCTGGTGAATTAGGCCTTTACTCATTGATCTTCAGTTTTATGTTCAAGTTGACATAATCTTACCCATCACAAAGATGGGAAGTTGATTTTCAATAGAAAGCAAAAAATGAAAAAACAAAGTTTGCGTGTTACATAAACTTAACCTCCCTAGCGGTAATCCCGAGTGTGACTGGGGGTGGCTTTTACATGCAAAAAGCGGTAACTTTAAAAGCCCCCCTTACCTTTGCCCCGCGCTCCAGCGGCGATCCGATGGTCCTGCTGTGAACCCGATTACAATGTAATCTGCTTTTAAATGGTTTCTACAGTGCAAAAACACCACACAACATGAAATAAAAATAAAAGTACATTTTAAATTTTATATTTTATTTTGAGATTACATTGTTGTCTATTTATTTCATTATTTTTTTAAATTATTATTTATAATTATGTAATATATTATAATTTATGATTATTATATATTAAATAAATATAATTATCATACCCGGCAGTTAATCCTAAGAATTACAGGCCCACAATATAAACAAAAATTTCTATTGCAAAAAAAATAGGATCACTTTCAAAAAACTGAATTAGAACGCTAGGGGGTTAATAAACATATGATTCACTCATGAGCAATTTTTTGAATTGGGTCATTTGAAAGTTCAGGGAAAATCTGAGAACAAATCACTATTCATCTTCAAAATCTACAACCACTAGCCATTAGTGAACGTGAAACACGTCTTCCTCCTACATGCATGGTCTACATGTCACCCATTGCACTGGTCACCATAGCCCTATACCCTGAGTTATACAGAATTTTTCCAGGAAGGGTGCAGTGAGGAAGGCCAATCTGGGTGGAAAGTTTCTCATAGCACTTACGTTGGAATTGTGGAGCTCCAGCATGTATACCAGAAATTGGCCCTTGTAGCTTTGCAGACATGACACTGGTGAGTCCAGATTCAGGCAGATACTCCAACTGGACCGCATAGGGGCTCATGAAACCACTCAGTTGACCAGCTAATTAGCATGCAAATTTACAAATGCTTGCTCATTTACTAACAAAGCATGGGGGCCAAACAATGGGAAAAAAACAGTATATACCAGTACAGGAACTCCTGGACATTACGGAATCTGAAGATGTGAAGAACTTCTTACAGGTTATGCTTATTTTTCTCTTATCAGTTGATTTTAAAACATTACATGGAAGCATGGACATGCCTAATATACAAATGACTCAGTGAGCTGAATTTAATATTTAATTTGCATAGCTAGTAGAACTGAATTATTTTTAACATTAAAGCTAAATTACAAATCTGTATTTTAATGAAGTAATTAAAGTTATAACATTAATTATGAATGTGATGTTGCAAGTATTGAAATGTTTGACTGCGTTACATGGAATGCGGAGGAGCAATTACAATACAATTTAGTCTTCAACGTCACTGCTGCTTTTTTTTGCAATAATTTACAGATTTGTTTTCATCGAATGGAAATAGCAGTGATGGATGTTTCATAACTGTGTTGATTTACTGATGATATTATTGAATTTAAAAGGACTGCCAACCTAGCTAGATGTCTAAAGATATCTGACTATAAATGTTCTACTTACGCACTATATAACATTTTTACCTGGTATTCTGTATACAACAACATTTTGTGTTAGCATATCACTAATGCTTTGGGAATGTTATTTCACTTTAATTGTTGTCACTTTCAATTCACTATTTCCCTATGTAATTAAACAGCTATTACTTGCATTGTGATAATAAGGGAAATGGTAAAAATTTTATATATATTTTAAAAAAAACTTTGTATACAAATTTTATTGAGAATTAGGGGTTTATTTTTATAAAGCTATGATCATGTAGGTAAATTTTACTTGCATGCAATCATAAAGCGTTAAAAACCTTCCTGTTCTTAACTTGCTGCTCTGGTCCACCTTTGGACACTTGGTCTTTGCCAGATGGAAAGTCTTTCTTTGCTAGTCTTTCTAACACTGGAGCCTATAGAGAAAATCTGTGGTCTGCTGGTTCAAGAAGACAAATGTAGACCTGCTGTAGATAAAGTAGGCTGGTTTGGCTTAAGAAGGTCACTATTTTTTTTAAAGGTCAATAGTCGGGGATAATGGAGGAATTGGGATGGTAATGGCAAAAAGGATTAACAAAAATGTTTTGAAAATAAAGCTTTGCATTAAACAGTGTGTACATAAAAGTTCAATTCCAGCTGACTTATTTTAGCTGTCCATAAAACTAAAGCACCTAACCTGTTACGAAATGCTTTTCTCTTTTTCTTTTGTCAAGTTTATACACTCTACAATCTATGGGTATCCTAATTAAAAGTTGAGAACATCAAATTCAGTTTGAAGCAGGAAAAAAGTTTGGGATTTATTTCTTTCACACACGGACTGGCAGAAAGGCTACATTTGTTTTTCTTTTTAATAAAGAACAGTGGTTTGGATGATGTTTAGAGATCTCCTGACAACATTTTGCAGCTGGCAAATTGACGGACAATTTTTTTATGTTTGAATGCACCATTTCTCAGATGTATTTTTACGGCAGTACCACACAGAAGAAAATGAGAAATAGCAAATTCAACCTGAAGCCTTGTAGCTTCTACCTTTATTAAGAAAAAGTTAAAAGTAAAAAAAAAAAAAAAACTTTTTTTCTGCAATATTGTATAGAAGCTTTGTTTAATCCATGCATTTTAATTATGTGGGGAAAAAAGAAATGGTTTAACCTTATTTAAATTTGCAAAACATGTTTAACATTTTTCTAATGAATGAAGATATATTGGTTGTTTTCATATATCAACCAGATAAAATCAACCAATGGATTGTTCTATTAAAATAAAAGGAAATTCTAGTTAACATGTCAAACTACTAAAAAAAAAAATCAAATAAAAATACCTGTCTTCTTGAGTGAGAAGACAATTTCCAATCAGTGGGCCTGATTAATTAAAACTCCCTAAGGCTGGAGAGGATATACTTTCATCAGTGAACCTGGGTAATCCAGCAAACCTGGAATGGATTTCATAAAAAATAATTTGCTATTTGTTAGCAAATGCTTTCAATCCTGGACCAGATCCATTCCAGGTTTGCTGAATCACCAGCTTCACTGATGAAAGTGTATCTTTTACAGCCTTGGAGAGCTTTAATAAATTGGGCCCAATGAAAGTGGAGTTTAACCTCCCTAGCGGTAACCCCAAGTCACATTTGGGGTAGGTAAAGCAGCGGTAATAATGATAAATAAAGCTTTACCTTATCTGCCGGCGTCCCCCTCTGTTCTGCTTCAGCCTTTGCATGGCTCTTCTCTTCCTGTCTTCCCCCTGCAACAGCGTCTCTGTACTGATGAGTCACCAGTGACGTTCGTGCATGACCTCTGCCATGGCATCCAAAAGGGGTCTCTCAAGTCGAGCTGCATATGAACAACTTGCAGACAGCAACTTGGAATCGCAAGTGGAGTCAAGTGACAGTGATTACCCTGGAAACCTGTCATTGGACAAAGAAAGCGACAGCGTTTCGGACACTGAGGTTAGTGAAATCCGCATCTGGTGCTCTATTGATATCAGTCAGCCTCAGCCAGTGCCCTCAAGATTCCCATTCACTGGGAAGCCTGGTCTGAAAGTAGAGGTGGAGCACAACTCCCTAGCGTACCCGGAGCTATTTCTGAATGACAAAGCCATACAGAAAATTGTTGAGGAAACCAACAGGTACGCCGAGCAACTGTTAGCTGCCACATCCAGCAGGTTTTCCAGGACCAGAAAATGGGAACCTGTCACTGAAAAGGACATTTGGCTGTTTCTGGGCCTAATGATTCTGTAGGGAGTGGTGGGGAAGCACCTGCAGAAGTGGTATTGGTCCACTAATAGGCTGATCGCTACCCCTTTTTTTGGAACAGTCATGTCTGAGTATCGTTTTTGCCTAATAATAAAGTTTCCACATTTTTCAAATAATGAAACATTTGATGGGACCACACATCCTGCGCCCAAGCTGAAAAAAATCTGGGAGTTGTATCAGATATTGTTGGAGAACTTCAGAGACAGCTATGTCCTCCAAAAAGAAGTAAGCATAGACGAAAGTCTAATGGCCTACAAGGGGAGGCTCAGCTGGATTTTTATGTGTTTCACCTTTCATTAATTTATTGCTGAATTAAGGGCTGGGACAAAGTTTTCTGATAACCAAAGTAAGGATGCCAAAGTTTAATATTATTTTTTTCCATGAAGCATTCCCCAAGTGCCATTTGAAAGCCAACGGATGTGCTGCATGAAATCAGAGGTCAGACTTTGCTTTTTCTGAGGTCCTTGAAAAAGTTGTCACTTATGGATTCTCACAAAATTCACTCAGTGACTATGGTACCTGCCTTTGTAGAAAGTGAGCAGTCTGAGGACCTCATGTAGTAATATCTGCCTGTACGGTTATAGTAGCCTTGTTTTTACAGTAATAAAATTCCACTCTGTAGTCTTTCAGATGATGATATGTTAACATGCGTACAATATAAACATGTATTACAAAAACCACAAAAGAATACAGGTAGTCCCCGAGTTAGGGACATCCGAAATGTAGACGACTCCTAGGTACGAACGGGCTTCCCTGCTTGAATGGCTTGCAGAAGAAGTCTTTTGCTGTTCTGCAACCTTTTGTAACTCTTTAATGACCAAGTCAAACTCTGCAGTTGTTTCTTTTTGCATATCAAAGCATAGCTTGCTCCAGAAGTTAATAAATGTCTAGGCTCCATAAAGTTTTTTGTTTTGTTATTTGCTTTGTTTGTGATTAACTCACAGTGATGATTTTTATACAGTAACTGACACCACGCTGCCTAATAATATGTTAAGACAAACTTCTGACCTAATTGCATTTATTAGAATAATGTACCTGTTCCGACTTACATACAAATTTAACTTAAGAACAAACCTACAGTCCCTATCTTGTATGTAACCCGGGGTCTCCCTGTATATCCATAATTTCCATTTACAATTTTATTTTACAGAGGCAACTAATAAGCTTTTAGTGATTTTCGAGAAGAACGGAGAAGAATGGGCTATGTATCTAAAGGACATATTAAAAACAAATACAAACAGAGAAGGAATATTTCTTTGTAATTTGGATTGTGAATCAGAGGAAACACTGGAACATCTCATTCAGTCCAATTATCAGTGTAAACTATTAATACTGACAAGTTATCTCCTAGAAATCTTCTGTAGAAACCAATGTACCTCTTACCTTCATCTTCTACAACCATCACACAGATTGGTTCTTCTGCTTTGTGGTGTGGAATCCCCGGAAGGGTTTTATGAAATATTTCCATTGGAAAGAGACTGTCATGTGATCCTCAGCGATGAAGACCCCAAAGAATACATTTCTGTTGTATCCAAGGTCATAAATAAAGGTAATTTGAACATGAGTGTAGCCAATAACATACAACAAGCTTGGTAAGTGTATGTTCAGCCAAACCTTTTTTTTTTAATAGTTTTGGGTAAAGTAAGGAGTGCTTACAACCATGACAACCAGGCAGCTAAGTATTTCAGCTTTAAAGGAGGTATCTCTAAAAAGTAACAGTACAAACCTAGTGGCCATTAATAACATTTAATCATTTCTGTACATGCCTATAGAGCATTCAAAATGCAAGATGAAAAAAAAAAAATTAGTTTCACGTTTATAAATTACACATTGTATTGATGTGTGGTTACCCAAAAATCAATAGAAATGTTATCAACAAACATTTACTTTCCCTATTAGATACTACTAATAATAGATGTATAATTATAAGGATTTCCTATTAATATTCCTAATATGCAGGGTTGGATTTTCTTACTGCAGTTTGTAGGCCTTTGGTGTTCAAAGAGACCTCCTACCTTATATGTTGTAGTTGTTACTAGCATTCAATCGAAATTGTTAGAACACATTGGCCTTGGACACTGTTAATGACTTGTCATATGACGATGGTAAAGACATTAGATTGTAAGTGACTTTGGCTATGTGTTTACTGCTCCTGGGCACCTACTTTCCATAGATGGGCATTCAGGAGCACATTCAGATAAAAACGCTGGCTTTTGCAAATGCTTGTGCAGACATTTACAGGCTTTTTTTTTTCATTTCTAAAGCCTTTTTTTTAACATAAAAAAACAAAAACACAGTGTGTAATAATAAAACCAGACTCTTTAATAGACTTGTGACATAAACCAAGTCCAAAAAAAAATAGGTATAGCCTGGTATACTCTGACCTGTATTAGGACAATCTTCACAAGCATATGCTAGCATCACCTCTTTACAAAGAACATTGTCCATACTATATTAGTCTTACCTAGTTTATTATATTTTGTCAATGCACAAATACGTGCAGATGACATGACTGTACTTCTATTGAAGTGTGGCCAATAACTACACTATGCTGGTACACTATGCTGGTCATAGACACATGCTTACTATGCCTACTGATATATCTAGGTCTGATAATGGGGTGAAAATATATGTGCTATAAGAAATACACGTGACTTATTTAATAAAAACAGTTAAATAATATGCAAGTTACATTAACATTGTTAACTGTGTAATATTTATTATACAATTATCGTGCAGAAAATCTAAATCTACCTTGCTTTACAAAATATAGGAAGCATTAGATTAGCAACAGCAAACAAGCAGACGTTTTTGATAAATGCCCCCATAGGCATTGCATTAGGCTAATAACTAAACTCATATTAACTTTTATAAAAAGAGAGGTAAATGATCGCATAATTCACTTTTCTGTCAGTAGAGGTTACTTTTAAGAAAAATAAAACACAAGGTTGATTAGCCTTTATCAATGTAACCAAAAGTCATTGAAATACAATATAGATAGCTGAATCATCACTCTGAAAGGCTTGTTGTTCACTTCGGGAAAATCCTGTGTACCTGAAGGAAGGAAAATCACAGACTTCATTTTATTCAGCCTCCAGCTGATTACTTTTGCTGAGCATCATTAGGTATTGGAAATTATTCCTAAAGTGTAGATATGGATCAGTGTAGCAATCTCTGCAGGCTTTTTGCTTATAGCTGCTTACACCCAGCAGACACTATACACCCACACGATATATAAAGATCTGCTTCAATAAATGGAAGGGAATTTTGTGACAAATCAACGGATTAAATTACAGCGTGTAACTTGCAAGATTCAGTTATATGTTAGTAGCAATATTCAATCCTTTCCAAATAAAATTGCTGCTGAAGTTTTTCTGTTCTGTTTAATCTATCACTTTTTGTTCTCTACATCTACAAAATCATTTTGTGATTATGGTGTCACACAACATTAGCCAACACATATTCATGGATTTTTAGTTTTAAGAATGCTTTTGAAAGCCTAATAATTCGGTCTTTTTAGGAAAACTTTTTTTTTTTTCTTTATAATGCCAAACCAACACATCAACTGAACTTTTATGCTTTGCAATGTACCACAACTGACTAAATGACCACATTTTTTTGAGCTGACATCCAATCATTTGAAAACATTGCTTCAATGCAACAAGTGACACAATCATCTTGATTTATTAGGGCTTCCCAGGACTAAAGAAGACTATCGTGGAAGAATCTAAGTGATTCAGAAAACTTGGAATTGATTTCCTAAAAATAATTTTCTATTAGTTTGCAAAGGTTTACAATCCTGGACCAAATCCATATGGATCACCCAGGTTCTCTCATGATTGTCTATCTTCTCCAGTCTTGGAGAGCTTTAATAAATCAAGCCCTTGTTACTGCACATATATGTTAATGCAATGCACCAGCAGGGCAAAGTGTTTCAGGGAGTCAATAACTGTGCATCCCTACACAATTATCTATATCATTTTTATGCTGGTAATAGAGGTATACTGTGTTGATTTTTTTTAACTTTTGTAGACACTTTATTTAAAGCAGCCAGTCTAATATTTGTATGTATTGCGGCTTTAAAAGCAAGTGTTAGGAAATGCTTATCTGTCAGGCGACTCCCTGCTGTGCACCCTTGCAGTATAAAACCCTGTTTGTTCTGTCCAGCAATGTCATGTACAGTAGCCAGGAGAACTAAGATAGCATCAGCCTCTGCTTCCCTTTATTTGTGCAACCTGATGTATTCTGGCATCCACAGCATCCATTGTTAGGCTGCACACAGCTGATTCAGTCTTGCGCTGCTAGGACATTAAAGCCTCTCTGCTCCCAGTCACCAGTGCCTGTTGTAGCGTTTAGCTGGGCTAATCTGTGCTAAATTGTGGTTTTGTCAGATTTATTGTTGTTGACCTTGCTTGCTTCTGATCTTGTGAGTTTTTGCTGCCTGGACCGACCTTTGCTTGTGTTTTTCCCTTGTGTACTTCGTTTGGTGGACGGATATTTGGTGTATGACCTCTGCTCTGTATTCTGGACTTGGCTCTGTTGGAATCTGGGACCGGCTTTTGGGGGGCCCTTGCTTGCTGCCAGCCCATTCCCAGTCACCATCCCTTGCACAGTAAGTCCTGGGAGTCCCGAGTGCTGGGAGACGCAACCAGTCTCCCGAAGCTGAGCGGGGGCTTGCTATAGGTGAAGACTGCGGTGTTAGATTGGGGGACTTGTGTCTGGTGAGGACTGGTGCTGACCAGGGCCTTACAGCAAGATAGAAATTTTTACCTGGAATCCTTCATTGCAGTGTTACAGTGTGAATCTAAGTTGCAGGAAAACAGACAACAATTATTGTAGCCAATAAGGCCTCCTCCTCTGCCTCCACATGATTGCTGCATTGTTGTCTCTACCAGCTCAGTAGAAATGCAGTGCCAACAAAATGCCACAACATCCACTACAGCTTTATTTATATGATGGTCATTGTTTCCCAGGTAAAGCACCAGACCAAAGCTCCATATAGACTATGATCTTTGTCACGTGAGAATTGTTGGAGGTTGTCTTGTGAGAAAATCTAGAGTCAGTACAACTGTCTCACAAAGATATATATACATGCACGGACAGATTCTATCCTGCACAGTAGTGTTGCTGTTCAAGCTTATGTGGCTCAGTTCAGCTAAAGCACTGACACTGTTTGACTTAAGTTCAGATTAACTTGTGTGACTATTGCAACTTAGTGTGCTTCCTTTTGCATATTTATAGTATGTACATTTTTAAACAGGACATGTTATATCTGATTTGGGGGGCATGTTGTAAAAAGCAATTTCTGCCATTGTTCTGAATCCCAAGAAAAAATACATAACATTTGTACAGCTGTACATCTAGGTGATATGTGAAAAATTACAGAGATTGAAGGAAGGAAGAAGGGCTTTTTGGCATATCAACAAAGTATTAAACTAGGTTTACATTTGTCGCCAATTAGACATTAGACAAAGTAGTTCCACTATACCATGTAGGAACTGCTGATTATAAAAGGTCCAATCTGGAACCGCAATCTTTAGTTCCTGATGGGCTGAGACATACTGTATAAAATCATTGGACGGTCTAATAAAGATGATTTAAAGTCATGAAGTAGTTATTGAGTTCCTGGTGCAAGTTGGAGATGGGGTGCAGGGATGATATAGAGAGTCAGAGTTGTGTCACAGGGAGCAGCAGCATGGAGTGCTTTATTAGGTTTTCCAATGGTTTCATACTATTTGATGCCATCACCCCTAAAGAAGCCTTGTATGGCAAAATGCGCCAGGAATTAAAGACTGCGATTCCATATTCTTAAGCAGCAGTTTATATTTGGTGCAGTAGAACTACTTAGTCTAGTGCCTAATTCTAAAAATCTATGTTGTTTAAAACTTTGTTAATGCAACAGTAAAACTTTATCCACATGCCAAAAAGCTCTTCATTATTCCTTCAATATCTGTTATTTTTTACTATATAAATTTGATGCTGGCATCACTATTAACCATAGCAATTTTTAAAATTTTCAGAAATTTAAAAAACTCTGCATGTGGTCATATTTTTGTCACTGCTCCCCCTCCAAATACACTAATTCCATTAGCAATAACCTTTGTACAGTTGTAAACAGATTTTATTCTACATATGTTCTAAACCCCAAGAACAAACTGGGTGACCAGTTGATTGTTCTCATTTTAGCAGTAAGAATATTTTTAGGTGACATGGGTTAAAATTAAGAAAAATTCTTTAAAATTTCTAAATCTCCCTCAAAAATTGCATTACACTTTGTGTTCCTATTTTCACAGTAACAAAATGTGAAGAGTTGTGCACAGGAAGTTTTGTTTAGGTAGCATGTTGTAAAAAGTTATTTCTGTCACTGTCACCAAATAGAAATTGTATTACACTTTGGGTGTGTTCATTTTACCAGCAAAACTTTTGTTTGATTGTACATAGAGAGTTTGGTCTAGGTGATATGTTAAAAAAATAATTGTCAACATATTGATCCACCAGGAACTAATACACTGTAATAACTGTAAAAAAAAGTTATACATATCACAAAATATTGCCCTTTTAACCATCCTAGCAAAATAATCGCATTTTGAGCATATGGGTGGCTCTTGTCTACTCTTCACATAGTTACGTTACTTTGCAGTGTTGCTAATCTTACCCTAAACATCACAATGTCTAAAATGTATTTTTAGATTGTGAAGATAAGACTGAAATGTCCCCAACAAGTGCCACGGAAGAACCTATTTGGAACAATCCTGAAGAGGAAGATATAAAGTGTATAGAAGGATCACCTATCATAATACTACCAAAACGAATATCATGTGAGGTAAGATTTAATAAAAAAATATTTGGCACTTATTTTGTAAAAATGTGTTTTTGTGTGATGCCTATTTATACGATTCAGTACTCCTGAATGCATTTTTCCCTCTTTCTTTTTTTTTTCTTTTCCCCTTTCTGTCATTGCCACTGTACATCAGGGATACAAGCTTGGCGTTCCTTGTCTTTTTAGCATTGCCCATTATATGTCTGATTCTCTTGCACTGATATTATTTTGGAGTTGATTTCCTTCATATGAATATGGGTGTTGTTATGTATTTTATTTGATGATGCTCTAAGCACTTACCTGCTCGGTTCCCTGAGAGTTTTGTATTTCTTGATGTATCCATAGTCTGTACATTCTTATAAAAATGTATCTAATAAAGTTTCATTCTGTAAAAAACACATTACCACCTGATCTTGCCAGAAATGCAGTTAGTGTCATTTCCTGAATAAACAACACAAAAATTCTTATCTTTGTTAAGTAAATTTTTATCCACCATGTATCTGAGATAAAAAAAGCAAGACATGATGGAAATCTTGCTTTTTTGACAACTATGATTGCCACTATTCAGACAATAGAGAAAAAAGCGTAAATGTTAAGGATCAAGAAGAGCTTTATTTGTTGTTAGAATCCTTGTTGATCAGGCTAGGTACATTTAAACTACCAGAAAAGTGTGTTCTAATTTTATCTTGTAATTTTTTTTTACAATACATGAAAGGTGTAATTTACATTCAGTACATGAAAAAAAGGCAACTGGCAATGTGGTTTATGTGTATTACAATTATTTGTTTTTGTATTTACTTTTAGAATCCAGGTGAACTATTTATTATCTTACAAGATGAAATGCCCAACAATTCAATTGTTGAATTCTGTACAGAAAATCAGATTATTAGGAGACAACCAATGCAGTGGAATAAAAAGATACAGTGTTTAAAGGCACCAGGTAAGGCATAAGCTTTCATTTATTATTTAAGTGAAGGTTTGTCTGGAATATACTTTATTTCTATGCTGATTTCTTTCACAGCAAAACAGTGATGTTACATTAACTTCCAGGTGCTTTCCCACACATTAGGGTTGATTTACTGAAGGAGATTATTCTCTTGTAGAGTAACAATTCACATTGCTAAGATCACACTCCTCTTTAGTAAATCAACCCCACTGTGTTAAGGAAAAGGTGTTTAAAGATGTAGTTCTGGGACTTGGCCGATATCAGTACAGTAGTCCCCTGTTTATTGAGGGGGGTAGGGTTCCAAAACCACTCGCGATAAATGAAAATCCACAAGATATGGATTCCACCCCCAAATGCTTTTTGTTTGATATTGTATGTGTTACTTGTAAATACAGTACTGTACAGTAATAAAGTCAGTACTTACCCGTTAAGATCAGCAAAAACCCAGCAGCATTGCCACACATCATCAAGGTCACTCGATCCTTCTGAGCTTTCAATCCAGGGTTTCGGGCTTCCTTCTTCATTTTAAAAGTGCTGAATGGCATCCTATTATATCCCAGAAACCACTTCTCTCTGATGGCCTTGAATGCTTCAGGGTACTTCTTGGCTGCTTCTACATCTGCTGATGCTGCTTATCCATGCAGCGAGATAGTCTTGAGCTGGATTCTCTTTTGAAATCTATCAAACCAGCTCTTGCTGGCTTTAACCTCCCTAACAGTTCATTTCTTTGCGGTTTTATATGTCTAAAAGCGGTACATTGTTTTTCATTTTTTTTTTACAGTATATTATATTAGTATGAGTATAATAAAGATTGAAACACAAAATCATGTAAAAATAATAAATTCAATAAATTAATAAATATGTATTTTTATTTGTTTTTTTTGTGTGTAAAATAAATGTTCATGAAATACAATGTACTGCTTTTTTACATATAATTCCCTTGTATTGCATTCAATACAGTTATTTTGTTTTGAATGCAATACAAATGGATTTTGAATTTCCCGCCTCGCCATACCGGCAACGTACACACGCACCGACATCACTGGGAACTCCCCCGGTGACTCATTGTGGGCAGAGGACGTCGGAGGAAAAAGGAAGAAGACAGGGATCACGGCGATGGACAACACAGGATGCCGGCGGATCAGGAAAGGCTGTAATTATTATTACTTCCCATAGGTTTACCTACCCCGAGTCATACTCGGGGGTTTCTGCTAGGGAGGTTAAATGCAATGGGCTTTTCTGGTGCTGTTGATGATCCTGGTTGGGGGTCCTCCTCATCGTCTATTTGGACACATGTTTCTCTGGCAAATTGTTCATAAAGTGGCCTGGCCTTCTCCTTGATGATGCTGGTGTCCAATGTAATGTTCTATCTGGAATCATTAATCCTAGGAGCCAATGCTGATTCCATCCTCACAATATACCTGTTGCGTGCAGTCACTGTCCTTTTTCCATTTTGAATGTAACTGACTGCTATGGTACCCCTGAAGTTTGCTTCATCCTTCTTGATTAGGTATATGGTAGACCCGTTCAGTTAAGTAATGGTGGGTGATGGCAGCATAACTTTTTTCTTCTCAAAGCATGTCTAGCAACTTAACCTCTTCATGGATCATCAGATACTTCCTCTGGCGCTTGGGTTCTTTGCCAGAAGCCTTAGTAGGTGCAGAGCATTTGGGCAACATATTAAAAGGCTCAAAACTAAAGCACTCAGTACACTACAGCGAAATGTGTAGAACTGGGATGCTGGAGAATTCTGCTTCCCTTTCGCCAACTGCATGTGATTGGCTGCTGGCCACTCATGCAATCGTATTCCGATTAGCCAGACTTGTTCCTCCATTGATTCTCAGCATCCCCACACACACTCTTTCCAAAACACCACCATGGGTTTGATATACCGGGATCGCGATGTATGAACCACGATATAGAGGGGGACTACTGTACTAGCAAATCTCTATTTTTTTAACAAATATTGCCACTTGATATAATAAAAGTTTTCTTTTTTTTTTTGATTATTTAATTTTATTAAATTTTGTCTATATATACAACTAAATTACAAAACTATACTATACAAAATTATACACATTACACATTATACACATACAATTATACATATAAAATACAAATTATTTGGAAAAATAAAACACAATACACGTATAATACAAGGTCTTCTAAGAGGAAAAATATAACATTTCCTTTTTGTGAAGAAAGGACCTCTAATGGCCTTATATATCTGTGCGTGAATAACAACCTACTAACAATCGTGATTAAAAAAAAATATGTGTGTACATCAGGGGTCCACAATCCCTAGTCCATCTGACAGCTGGGCCACAAGACCACAGAGACCAGCGGTGGTCCACGGTTCTAGCCGGTGCATCCCCCAGGGTGATCAGAAGAAGGACCTCGCTTGGGGGGACGCACCTGCCAGAGCCGCGGACCATGTCTCCCTTATGCTTTGCAGGCTCAGGGCGGTGGGCGGGTTCTGTCTCTGGACACCTGCGTTGGTAGAGTGGGTGGCTTCTGGCATCATGACGTCACTCATTTGAGTGACATATGGCTCCCCACGCATGCACGGTCCGCAGTTTGTAGATTTAGTGGTAAACGAGCTCCGAAAGGTTTGGGACCTCTGGTGTACATTATTTAAACATGTTTGATTTGTAATTGTAGCATTACATAAAAAAGGATCAAAACCACAAAGTGAAAAAACAATAAAAAAGTAAACATTTGCAAAAAAAAGTAAACAAACTTGCCTAAAAAATCAGTACAGTTTTTCTTTACTTATAATAATTTTCAAGTATCAGTATAATTTAAATTAATGTGCTATGGCAGATATTGGTAAAGCTTGAAATGGCTTACCCACTGCTGAAATCTGCTTACATACGCTGTATTTTGCAGTGCAGCAAAAGGTTTTTCATCTCTAGCAAAACAATATGTGAATAATTCAGAAAACATGTCAACTAATCCGAGTTCATTGCTCACAGTTCATCATTTTTAGATCTTTTTCACCAGATTTATACTTTTGGGTAGATTAATTTTGCTTATGTTGCAGTTTGGATAGTTTGTTGCAGAGTGGTATATTGACAATATAAATAGGTACTTTGTTTAGTAGCTAACTTCATTGTTATGAAAAATAAATACAAATAATTTTAGCAATAATCATTATTATGGCAATACTAAAAATATTTTCACATGTCTAATGGAGCAGAAAACTTTGTCATAATTTATATATACCGTATTTTCCGGCGTACAAGACGACTTTTTAACCCCGAAAAATCTATGACAAAGTCAGGGGTCGTCTTGTACGCCGGGTACCAGTACTTACCTGCAGTGTCCGGTGTCCCCGTGAGTCCCCTCTCTGGTCTGGGTGAGCCTGGATTGGCTCTTCACTGGAACACGCCTATTCATTAAAGGAACGTGCCCATTCATTACTAAGAACTAGTAGTGTACAGTTCTTTCTGCCTCTCAGTTCTCTCACAATAGTGAGATCTGACAGGCAGAAGGAACAGTACAATACTTGGCATATAACACAACCCCCAAATGATTGGTTAGAGTGGGGGGTCGTCTTATACGCCCAGTCGCCTTATACACCGGAAAATACGGTATATTTAAAAATGACAAGGTTATTGATTTTATGCAATTCAGTTTGAGCAGAATGTATGATCAATGAGATGAAAACACAGAATGGGCTTGCAAAACACCTGTTTATAAATAGATGCTATAATAGGTGCTAATATTATTATTATAATATTATAAGTATACATAGTATTTTAAAATACTGATACAAAAAATAAAGTAACCCACATTTTCTAATACAGGTGTCTATTAAACTTTTCCTATTGTTATTATTAAACAGGATTTATATATCGCCAACATATTACACACCGCTGTACATTAAATTAAGGGGTTGCAAAGAACAGACTGATACAGTGACACAGGAGAAGGAGAGGACCCTGCCTCGAAGAGCTTCAAATCTAGGAGGTGGGGGGAGTAACACAATAGGAGGAGAGATATGTAGTGGTGGAAGTGGTGAGGGTTTTAGAAGACAGAAGAAGACGGGTAGGCAAGTTCGAAAAAAATAGGTTTTAAGTTATCTTTTAAATGAGCAGAAAGTAGAAGCAAGCCGAAATGCCATTCCAGAGAGTCAGGGCAGCTCTAGAAAAGCCTTGGAGCTGTGCGTGAGATGAGGTTATGAATGAGGAAGTCATTACTAGGTCATTGGAGGAAGGAAGAGAGTGGCTGAGGGAGTATTTTTCTACCAGGTCAGAAAGGCAAGTTGAAAAAGAACTGTGTAGGGATTTGAAGGCAAAGCACAGGAGCTTAAATTTGATTCTAAGGTGAAATGGAAAACCAACAAACAGAACTGGAAAGACATGCAGCAGAAGAGGAGGGGTGGGAGGGATGGATAGGTCTGGCTGCAGCATTCATATTAGATTGTAGAGGAGAGAGTGGGGCTAGCGGAATACCAGAGAGGAGGGTGTTACACTAGTCCGGACGAGAAATAGGAGCATGTACAAGAAGTTTGGTGGTCTCTGGGGACAGGTAGGGGTGGATCACGATGAGATGGGCGACAGGCAGCATGAAACTGTATTCAGGAGACAAGTCAGGGGTGGACAGATAGATTTGAGTGTCATCAGCATACAGATGGTACTGTAAACCAAAGGAGGATATGAGACTACTGATAGAGGAGGTGTACAGAGAAAAAAGAACCAGTCCAAGGACTGACCCTTAGGGGACACCAACAGGGAGAAGAGTAGGAGAGAAGGACTAACCATTAAATAGGGTGGTCAGACAGGTAGGAAGAAAACCAAGAGAGCACTGCCAGTGATACCTATGGAGCGCATGATTTGGATTAGAAAGAGGTGATCAACAGTGCCAAAAACTGAGGAAAGATCTAGGAGAAGGAGGAGGGACAAGTTGCCTTGTTACTTAGCTCTGATGAGGTCATTGGCCACTTTAGTAAGGGCTGTTTTGGTAAAATGGGCAGCTCGAAAGCCAGACTGGAGAGGGTCAAGGAGAGAGTTGATGCTCAGGTAATCGGTGAGTCTTTTGTAGACAAGGCGCTCAAGAAGTTTGGAAACATATGGGAAAACGGAGATAGGATGGTAGCGAGTAGGTAAGGAGGGGTCTTGCAAGGTTTTCTTCAGTCTAGGGAGAATAATGGCATGTTTGAAAGCGGAGAGGTAGATACCAGTAGAAAGGGAGAGGTTGAATAGTTGGGTTAGTGCGGGGGTCAGGGTGGAGGAATGGGCTCAGAGTAGATCTGAGGGAAATGGGTCAAGTGGACAGGTAGTAGATGGAGATGATGAGAGAAAATTGAAGACTTTATCCAGAGTAACAGGGCTGAGAGAGGTTAGCGATGATTTACAGGTTGAAAGGGGTGGATATCGTTGAAGTGCATGGTGAGAGAGACATTATGTCTGATTTTTTTTAAATTTTATCTCTGAAGTAGATAGCTAAGTCTTTGGGCAAAGAAGGTAGTTGTTGGGGGTTGGAAGTTTGGGAGGAAATGAGAGCGGAGAAATAATTTTGTTTGGCAATAGTGAGTTCAGTGTTAAAGTATTGTAGTTTGGCTTTGTAATCCATGAAGTCAACACAGAGGCCATATTTCCCCAATTTGCGCTCAGCTGCATGAACAGTCTTTTGTAGATGTCTGGTGTGATTTTTGTGCCAGGGTCAGGGGTTAGCAGTACAGGGGTAGCAGAAGGTGGTAGGGGCAACTTTATCCAGAGCCAAAGAAGGAGTGTGGTTGAACTGAGTGGCAGATTTATCTGAGATTGGGGGTTAGAGATGTAAGGCAGTTTGAGAATAGGTTGTGGTCAAGGTTATGGATATCTCTCTGCCATTGACCAGGAATGGGATGTGGCAAAGACGGGCAAGAATTACATTGATTGAAGGTGATTGGGTTGTGATCAGAAAGGGGAAATGGCAAGTTGGCCAAGGTGGGTGAGGTTGCAGAGTTTGGAAAATACCAGGTCTAATGTGTGTCCGGCGATATGTGTGGGCCATTTATGTTCTGTGTGAGTCCAAAGGAGGAGGTTATGGAGAGCAGTTTGGCTGAGGAAGGATGGTTGGGCTTATCCACTGCAACACTAAAGTCACTAAGGACCAGAGTGGAAAGGTCATAGGAAAGAATGTTTGGGAGCCAAGAAGCAAAGTTATCCAAAAATTGTGAAACTGGTACAATGGGAACAAGGAGGGCATATCTTGGTGAAAGGGGAGGGAAAAGAGCAGCTGTGGGGGTACCAGGTTTGGGTGAGATGTCACCAGCAAGTAGCAGTAGAGAAAAAAAGGTACTGGAGCACAGACAGAGAAAGCAGGATACTGAAGGGGCAAGGAAATAGGGAGTTAACAGACTGGGGGGGATAGAGCCAGGAAAGAGAGTACAGAGTGAATGATACACTGTAACAGATAATTGTCAACTACAGGAGTAGATTAAACAATGTGGCAAACTGAAGTCCATGTAAGTGGCAGCTGTGGTAAGGGTTGTAGTGAAGCTTTTCAGCTAGATGAATTCCAGATGTGGGAAATGATGAATCAGTCCGAGATGGATTGTGCAAAAGGCAGTTCAGACTAGTAGCAGCAGAGATCGTGTTGAAGTCCATGTGGGTAGTTAATGCTGATTCAGCGTAAAATGTGTATTTGTACATGTATCTTAATATTTATGCCTTTTTTTTGTATTTTCCCTGTTTCTTAATTTTTTGTTATTTGTTTTTAAGACCTACCTCCTGGCCCTGTAATTGTAAATGTTTACAGTGAGGAAAACATCACCGCAACAACAACGATTGAGTATTACTCTGCAATTCAAGAACTTAAGCTTCTACTTTCGAAAGTGGTCGATCCAATAACATTTATTTGTCAGGTACATAAAAATATAACAGAGCTTACCCATTGCAAATTAATTGTAAAATGCCAAAGTTGATATTATACCTTAAGAACAAAACAAACAGTACTAAATATGTAAGTACATATGATTAGATTATAAAGATATTTTTTATTCCCTTTTTTAATTTTGCTTTTTTTGTTTTTCATCTTGGATGGAGTAGGAATAAGGACAGAATTTATCTGGGGGAAAAGTCAAAGCCTTGTTTATAGCTTGGGGGTTAAATGTAGGGACTCTGCAAGGCTACAATGATGGTTTCTTTCCTTTCAAAGGACTAATTTTGGCACCAGTGGTATGCCCTCTCCTGTCTGATATCACTTCCTCAATTGACAAGTACTATGTTCTAAATTCAATAATACCATCACAGACACAGGAGGCTGATACTTTACCACAGGTTTTGTGGTCTGTTGTGCAGTTTTCCAGTACAAAATTGGTGAGTGGTCCCTTGCACTATTTTTATCTACTTACAAGAACATGAAGTACAGGGAACCTCTGATATAGTTACTATATCCACAGCTCACCATTTGTTAGTGTGGTGGGTGGTCTGTAGAATGTCACTTATATTGGTGGCCAGTGGGAAGAATAACATTAACAGATGGCCAAAAAGGAGTCATAAATTTCTCATTGGAGAGGCACAAATTGCTCATTACTCAAGGAACCCCTAAAAACCTTTGGTGGAACCCTATGGTTGCACAGAACTCTGGCTGAAAAACTACATAGTTGTGCTGACTTGTTATTGTGTCCTTAGCCTGTATAGCTTCTCTACCTATAGCGTGTACTGTAAGTTATTATTACATCTCTTCCCAGGAAACTTCCCTTTTTTACAATGACAAATATAGATATGGCTATTTTGTGCAAACATATTTGTGTGTGTGGTTTACATAACAGCAAGGGAACAAGTTTAAGATCTACTGTAAAACATTCTTAGTCTTACTGTAAACAGGACATCAATAAGCAATAAAAATGAAATGACACTTCTCCTTTTCTACACAACTGCTTAAAAGGTACAACAGCTTCTCATTCAGAGGAATTATTACTTCCACTTGCAGCAAAACAATTCATCAGGTATGATTTACTTAAAAACTAACATGTTTACAGAGGATGGTCCCAGGCTTCAGCAGCTAATAAGGAATGTCCGGTGCACTCCAGAACAGTCACAATATATACTTCTTCCAAAAAAGAGGAATCCAGGACATTTACAGCTTCTCATCTCCCTTATTACGGTTTCAAACTACTGCTATTGTTATGGTTGTTAGCGATCATGTGGATAGCATACTTTCTTTTTTATCAACAATTTTATTTCAAAAATGTGTTAAAACAAAGACCCTGATGGAAATATTATTTCAAACCAACCTGTAGTAAACATCTGAGGCAGCTTTAAAATGGAACTATTCTCATTGGGCCTGATTTATTAAAGCTCTCCAAGGTTGGAGAGGATATACTTACACCAAGAAAGCTGGGTGATCCAGCAAACCTATCATGGTTCTGGTACTGGATTGAAAACATTTGCTAACAAATAGCAAATGATTTTTAAGAATCCATTACAGGTTTGTTGGATCACCCAGGTTCACTGTAAAAAGTGTATCCACCAATCTTGGAGAGCATTAATATAAATCAGGCCTATTGATGGGAGTTGAGCTTCTATCAAAAATAGCAAGTTTTTATAGCATACTTGCCAATTATGGCACAGACTTGGATTTTGTCATTGCTGTGTCCTTGGAACCTATCTACCTCCCATCTCCTCTGGTTCCAAGGAGATCCTCCTCATCCATGGGATGACCATTGGTGATGGTAACTTGTTCACACTCCTTCACCAGTACCTGCTCATCAGATCCACTCAAGACATTCACTGAATGCTAAATAGTTGTTACCCAAATGTTTTGTGCATTGCTTTACAGCAAAGAAAAAGCCACTAGTTTTCCATGATTCCTTCCAAAAATATTTAGCTGATACTTTATATATATAAAATGTGTCAGTGGCGTATGTGTTAGATTTCAAAACATTGTACTGTAAGATATTTTTCACGTTCTTATTACCTTGGGCTGATACAGTACATCACAGTATCTCTTAAATTTATATAAACTTTTTTTCTGTGAACACACATACAGATAATATTTGCATGTAAAAATCACTATTCTAAAAGCATTTACACAATTTAGGAATCTAACAAAATATAAATGTGTGATTTTTCAAAGATTGGACAAACCTAAGTATACTATAACAAATGCATTTTAATTTCCCTGATTTGTGAGACAGGCATGTAAGTGATGTAAGTAAAAAAAAAAATATAGATACATTTCATTTAATTCCAAATAGACAATCAGGACCATCATGATGCACAAAAGCTGAGAAATATATGTAACTGAAATAGAATATTTTGTAAGGCTCCTTGATGTAATATATAGATAAAAGGAAACGCATATACTGAAAATGAAGAAACTTCCCAGTGTGATGACTAAACTTTTTAGAATTAAGAAACTGACATGTGAAAAGTAAAAACGTTATTGTGATTCTACCGAAATAGTTCTTTGCTAGAGTAAAAGGTCACTGAGTACGCTGTCAATCATGCAAGAGCTGAGCTTGCTCATGGCAGTATAATCAAATAATGCATATGTCTTTGCCAATTGAAAAGGTGTCAGATGAAGTTGGGGAGCAAATACAGCTCTTGTTTTTCTAGCTGTATCAAAAGTCATTCACTTGACTGCACATAACATTGATTTCCTGAGCTGGACAGCAAAATTCATTCCCCTCTTTTATTGTGTTTAATCATTACATGACAAAAAAAAGTTGTGTATTTTTTTAGTGTTTTTAGGTCAATGACCTTGTAAATTACAGATACAGAACAGCAAAATAAAGAAATTACAGACTAGGGGAAATACAATAATTGTATCAACAATGTCTTGAATTTTCACAAACCTAGTAGTGTTTGGATGAAAGTCAGCTGGATTTGGGTTAAAGTCAAATTTGTCATAAATGTTGGTAACTCCTTTTGGTGCTACAATGATATCAATAAAGAAACAAAATAAAAGTCTGCTGCTGACATAATTAATGAACTAATTAGTCACTAACTGTTCTACACAAGAGATACAATTTGACACTATAGTGTCCCAGTTGTTGCAGATTTGTTATCAATTATGCAAACCTCCTAGTTCCTCGCCAAAGCTGCTCATTTTAAGTGAGATCTGGTGACTGTGAAGGCCATTTTAGTACAGTAAACTTGTTATGTTCAGCACTTCATTACTTTCTGAGTTTTTTTTTTACATGGAGCATTATCCTGTAGGAAATAGCCAACAGAAGATGAGTATAATGTGGTCATAAAAGAGATGGGCATGGTCAAAAACAACACTGAGCTAGGTTAAATCATTTAATCAATGCCCATTTGGTACCAAGGGGCCCAAAATGTGTCTTTAAGTTTTCCCTCACGCATCATTACACCAGCAGCAGCAGCCCGAACCATTTATACAAGGCATGATGGTTACAAGCTTCCATGTTGTTGACACCAAGCCCACTATCCACATGTCTCGGCACATATTGATTCTTTTTAGACCAGGGACGTTGTAGCCTCATGTGCCTGTTTTTAAGTGACAGGATTAGCATCCAGTGTGGTCTCCTGCTGCTGTAGCCCATCTGCTTCAAGGTTCAACGAGTTGTGTATTCAGAGATGCTTTTCTACATATCTTGGTGGTAACCAGTGGTTATTTGAATAAATCTTACCTTTCTATCAACTTCAACCATTCTGCCCATTCTCCTCAATCATCTGGCATCAACCAGAAAAATCCAATCTAGTTGATACTTTTCCTTATTTGGACCATTCTCTCTAAACCCTAGAGATGATTGTGTATGGAAATCCCAGCACATCAGCAGATTCTGAAGTTCTCAGATCAGCTTGTCAGACACCAACAACCATGCCACTTTCAAAGTCACTTTTCCTCCCCATTCTTGCGCTCACTTTGAGCTTCAAGAAGTTTTCTTGATAATGTGCCTGAGTAATAAAACTCTTCAAGGCTGGAAAAGATAGACTATCATGGGTGATCATGGGTGACCCAGCAAACCTGGAATGGGTTTCTTAGAAAATTGTTTGTGAGTATCTGCCAAATGCTTTATATCCTGGACAAAGTCCATTCCAGGTTAGCTGGATCACCCACGGTCACTCATGATAGTCTATCTTCTCTGCTCTTGGAGAGTTTAAGAAAATTAGGCCCAATGTCAACATGCCTTATGCATTTAGTTACTGAAATGTGTTTGGTTGTTTACATATATGAATTACCAAGCAGTTGAACAGATATACCTAATAAAGTGACTGGTGTGTATATTTCCAAGGGGTTACACTTAACCTCTGAAACAATAAAAAAGTTATAGTTTCAATCAATTAGAAAAAAAAAATTAAGTTAGGTTAGTAGAGTATCTTACATTTATAGATTAGGTACCATTTAAAAAACTGTATTTTCTACATGTTACCTGATCAGTTTTTGTAGCCTGAGACAAATAATATATAAAGCATGTAAGGTTTAGTTGGTGAACAATATCAGGTTCATAACACACACATGCTTAGCTTACTTTTCAGCTTTAGTCATTTTTGTCAAATGTAATAACCACAACACAGTTTAAATAGTTAAGCAGCTCTGAAGTATGAAATAAACATCTTAATAGTGTCAATGCAAACTAATTTAAACCTGAGATGATGTGTTGTTTAAATGACAAAAATACATACTCATATACTGCCCTGATAGTTTTTATATTTAGGAAATTTTTTTTTCTAATCAAGTACATTTCAAGGAAAATACATCAGATGATGATGGTGGCAGATTGTTTCTTGGCTAAACATACCAAAACCTGGCTCAAATGAACCACTAAATTGTAATAAACCCCAAACAGACTAGTAATTTTTGATATATACCAAATTGTGTATAGATTCAGCTACAACTTCATAGAAACAATTGTTGAAAATATTGCATCTGATCTTGAAATTCAGTCACTGTGCATTTGTGAAGTCTAATAGTTATAGGAGCAAAGGTGCACAATTGTTGATACAGATGTCATAATCGAGTCACCCATGCCTTGCCTTGGATAGACACTGAGCAACTTTTTTGCAAACAAAAATACTGCAAAATCCAGTCATTTATTGCTTACCCATAGTGTTTTCCCATTGCATAAATTATCTATATTTATTTGCATTATGCCTTTACATTTTTAAAAAATTGACTGGTCAGTTCCTTAACAGAGCCCCTCCTCCTTGCTTTTCTCTGCCATCTTCTTTTCTGGGAGTGTCTAATACTGTCATGCTGGCCAAGGTCTTCCACGCCACACTACATAAAATTTTATGTACCTGTAGGAGGAAGGTTGACAGGGTTCAGGGAAATAATATACAGCAAGGGTGTAAAATTCCAGTCCTATATTGCCAGAAAACATTTCTGGTCATTGCCCTGTATAAAGCCTTCAACGAGTGGAGGTGGACCTCTTTGCTTTGGAATGTCATTTGAGAGACAGCTGTAAGTCTGCTGGGGCTGCAGACATCATATGCCAGATGGTGGTGTCCAGCAGCAGTCACAGAGTTTTTGTATATCCTAACAAGGGAGGCTTTTACAGGTAACAGGTAACAGGTTTACAGGTATTTCAAAGCTCTCCAAGACTAGAGATAAACACAAAGTCCAGAAACAAGATCCGAGGTCAGGGTCAGGCGGCAATCAGGCAAAGGTCCAAAAACGTAATCCGAAGTCAGGGTCAGGCGGCAAACAGGCAAAGTCCAAGGGTAAGAAACAAGGTCCGGTACACAGTAAAGCAAACTGAGAAAACACCTTAGCACTGGGAGTTACACAGGGTAAAACCTTGAGATTGCTCGCGATAGGACCCGGCGCCCGTGCCTGCAATTAGGAGCAGCGGCGCCGGCAGGACCTGAAGTGCTAACAACAGCAGAACGATGCTGTATGTGCAGCACTCGTTCATGCATTGTGCAGTCCTTAGTGAAAGATCCTTTCCAACGACAATTATTGCACGTGTGTACCCAGCTTTAGACATAGCTCTGTTGAAATCAATGTTCTCAACAAGGCCTCTTATCAAACATTATCAAAGTTAATCAATAGAATGGAGCAGGAAGCAAAACATTTGTGCAAAATGCAATACCTATATCACATAATGAAAATCTTTTTCTGGTCTGGTTTTAGTAACAGTAATTCCATTTGGATGGTGTGGGTTGTTTTTTTTTTTACTCCATGTTTTTTGCTGCTCATCCTATTTGCTGAAAAATTCTGCAAAACACAGTTGATAAAAATGTACAGATTGTAAATCTATCAACGTTTTGACAGTGTAGAAAATGAGAGAAAGTAAAATAAAAAGAATTCACCAAAAGAGATGACATACAGTAAATAAAACAAAAGCAATCTAATCAATTGTCTCAATTGACACTTATACACTTTTTTCATTTTACAGTCAGCAACAATTTTACAAGAATTTGTTCTATTATTCATTTATCCTTGTACAATGTCCAACAAAACTTTGTTTAAAATTTTGTTTTGCCTTTAAAGTATCCATCAGCATGATTAATTAAAAGAACAGAATATTAGCATGTTATTTAAGTATTTGAATTTTTTGAAAGTGAGGAATATCAGTGTGAAAATCACCTTATCACAATATATATATTGTGATATATAGTATTTTGTATTTATATTGTGATATATATATATATATATATATATATATATATATAAATATTTAACATTGTAAAAAGCCTATTGTTTAGCAAATGTTTTGTGGTATGATCCTTTGCTCATTATCATCATTCACTTTTCCAAGGTACCTTTTTATGGTTATTTATATTAAATCCATAGTAATTTTGCTGCAATTTGCAAAAAATAATAAATATCATCTGTTCTTGTAGTTATGTCCATTATATCATAGATTACAGGACAATACCCATAAAATGAATCATTTTTCCACTGAATTTTCAATATTTTCAATATTTGCCATATTTTCCTTTATATTTGGCAAGGGCTAATCATAGTCTAAAAAACTGATAGTTTTGTTTTTACCAACCTACATTTTAGGCATTTGATGTGTACACATTGGATGACCTTGATAAGGTGCTGGCAAAATCATTGCAGAACAAGATTTCATCTCAGAAATTCAGTCTTCATGAAATTAACCAACAAGCATTAGGTAAGTCCCATGTCTGTGCCAATTCTAGTTGATAATGTGTTTGTTAAATGTATACTGCCAATATTTGTAATCATTTAAAGTTGATAGATTCTGTTACCCTATACCTGTTACGTACCCCCATACCAAAAATACAAACAGATATGCAAACAAGATCTGTGTTTAAACTTCATTTCTCATTCTCTTCATGCCTCACATCATAAATTTGGTGTCATTATCCTTGAGCCTCACGTGAAAACCCAAGCCAAAGGTTTGCTAGATTTTTATCACGTGGATTCATCCAGACTACTCCAGTTATATCCAGACTAACTTATTTTTGTTCTCCAATTTTACAAGTGCTTGGAAAACTATGAAGGCATTGTGGTTTTCTGATGTATTTACATTCACATTAAGTACCCCTATGTAAATGCGTTCCTAACTTCTGCTGTGGTGATTTCTTTCTGCACCTTGAGAGTATGACTTTTTTTAACACTTTCTTTGGACTTTTTTATGGTTCATTTTTTTGCATTGTCATGTCCGCATTATTAATATTATTATTATTATTATTATTATTATTATTATTAATAACAAACAGGATTTATAAAGTGCCAACATATTACACAGCACTGTACATTAAATAGGGGTTGCAAATGACACAGGAGGAGGAGGAGAACCTATCCTGAAGAGCTTACAATCTAGGAGGTGGGTGAAGTTTCACACAATAGGAGGGGGGATATGGAATGGTAGGAAGTAGTGAGAGTTTTAGGAGACAGAAGAAGACAGGTAGGCAAGTTTGAAAAATGGGTTTTGATTGCTCTTTTAAATGAGCAGAAGGAAGGATCAAGATGAATAAGACGAGGAAGACCTTTTCAGAGAGTTGGGGCAGCCCTCGAAAAGTCTTGGAGCCATGCATGTGATGAGGTTATGAGTAAGGAAGTCATTAGTAGGTCAATGAAGGAGAGAAGAGAGCGGCTAGGAGAGTATTTTTTTTACTAGGTCAGAAAGGTATATGGGACAAGAACTGTGGAGCGATTTGAAGGCAAAACACAGAAGCTTGAATTTAATTCTAAGGTGAAATGGAAGCCAATGAGGAGAACTACAAAGAGATGTGGCAGCGGAGAAGTGGTATGAAGGATGGATGAGTCTGGCTGCAGCATTTATCATAGATTGTAGAGTAGGGTTAGTGGAATACCAGAGAGGAAGACGTGTACAAGAAAATTGGTGGTCTCGGGACAGGTAGGGGTGGATTTTGTAGATGTTGCACAGGTGAAAGTGACACTTCTGAGACGGCAGAGTTGAAGGTGACGCCAAGACAACGTGCCTGAGGGGATGGATAAATGACAGTGTTGTTAACCATCAGAAATATGTCTGTGGGAAATTTGGAATTTTAGGGGGAAGATGAGTTCTGTCTTATCCAGGCTGACAGGCAGCGCAAAACTTTGTCCAGGACTGAAGGAGACAGGTCAGGGGTGAACAGGTAGATTTGAGTGTCATCAGCATACAGATGGTACTGTAAACCAAAGGAGGAAATGAGACTACTAAGAGGGGAGGTGTACAGAGAAAAAAGAACGGGTCCAAGAACCGACTCTTGCAGGACACCAACTGGAATTACCATTTAAAGAAACTTAAAAGGAATGGTCAGATAGGTAGGACGCAAACTAAGAGAGAGCATTGTCACTGATTCTGATGGTGTTTATGATTTGGATTAGAAGGGGTGATCATTGTGTGTCTATTCGCACATGGGTATAACTGGTAACCTGCATTTCTATCTGCTTTACAGCTTATAGCTCTGCTTTCTATCATTAGCATAGCTCTAAGTATGCAGATAATATTGCACACTGACACTACCAATAGCATTTCTCAAGAATGCCACCTTTCAGACGGAGAGGAAAGGGAAATGATGTGTGGCACCATTTATTTCCACCTACTATCCCTTACCAAATAAAAAAACAATGATAATTGGTAAAGTGAAGTAGTATTAATAGCAGCTGGCAACTGTTCTGTTACTATAGTTGTAAGAGCTTAGTTATATGTGCATCTGCCCATACAATGGACTTCAATTTCATGAACAGTTGCTGAGTGATGGAAACTTACTACTTAACTGCATAAGTAGCAAAAATACGTACATAAATCCTCAAGCACTCACTTCTAATAAACTGTGATACAACTATAGGTCTAACAGCAATGCTACTTTTCTGCTTTTTGAAGATTCAGATTTAGGAGAAATGTTTACGGATTTATCCAACATCCAGCTACCTCAGTCTTTGCACCAGATCAAAATAGCAACTGTCAGAATAATTGTATCCTAAAGGATATATGTACATATGTATGTATATACAAGTTATGTAAAAAACGCAGGAGTATATATGTTGGTAAAATACCATATGATAATAACAGAAAATTCCATGGTGTTGTCTGGATAGAAATAGCCAGCAGTTATTTTGTAATACCACCCAGCAACAACCCCTTACCATTGCCATTACACTTAAGCTGCGTACACACTTGCAATTTTTGTCGTTGGAAAGGATCTTTCACGATCCTTTCCAACGACAAGGGACTGCACGATGCATGAACGGTGCTGTACATACAGCACCATTCATGCTCTATGGAGAGGGGAGGGGGAGAGCGACGGAGCGGCACCCTGCTGCGCGCTCTCCCCCTTCCCTTTCATTAGGATCGGTCGTCGTCCATCGTCCGTGGATCCGGCAGGTCGGTCGTTCGGACGATGGACGACACCGACTGTAAACACGGCAGATTTTCGCCCGATATTTGGCCGATGCCGATTATCGGGCGATAAAAATCTGCCGTGTGTACGTAGCTTTATTTTGCTGTAAAAGAATTTATTGGAGGATTTTTTTTCTTTAGCTTTGGGAAATTTATTAGAGGATTCTTAGAGATCAACTTTAAATTAATAGGCAGGGTCAGATTTCCCACAAGACCACGTAGGCAATGGCCTAGGGTGGCATGACCACTAAGGGCAGCATTACAACACCCCGTAGAACTGGATTCTGCTTCTGCTGGCTGATAAGCCTTGTTAAGTGGGTTTCCCTGGTGCCTGCTACAGCTAACAAAAAAAGAAGCGTAAGTTATTTAGCACTTAGCAAACATACTTTGATAAACATTGTATTGTTAGTTTACTTTGTCTGCTTATGGTCTTTTCCTATTCTGCAGAGGAAACCCCTAGCCAGCCTATACACTAATTGGCACCTTGGGGTTTTCTCTTTTTCCTATCCTTTGTACAATTTTTGTAACTTTGATTTTTTTTTCTCCCAAATTTTTAGATTTTGCATCACATATATAAAATAAAATATTCATTCACTGCTCCACTCCTTCTTGTATTCTTTATTTCCCACAATGTTAGTTTTGCTATCAGATCTTTACACAGTGGCAACAAGAGTGGGTAAATGTCAAATACATTTTAGTGTATAATACATTTCATACGCATCTGATTATAAAAGAAAGGGCATTTAAGTACAATTTATTTTAGTTATAATCAACACAATAAGTAAATATTTACAATATTTTAAAATGTAACTAATTTTGAAAAAAACAGACTCAGCGAAGAACTTGAAAATACTGATTAATTGATAGTTAAACAGCAACAGTTAATGCCAGTAGCAGCTGCAAGAGCACACAAATAGAGGCAAAACACTTGATGCAAGTACTGAATTGCCTTCTTTTAATTTGCAGAGGTTTACAGAGGGCCGGAAGATGCACAAATAGTAAAAGGCAATGGAGACCTTGCATAATATAAAAAGTCTGTTGGGGAACTTCTAATTAACATAAAAACTGTATCCACTCTTAATATAAATATTTTATTTTATGTGGGATACTGGACAAAGGACAAGGGGAAAACTTTTATTATTAGAAGTAAACTATGTTTGCAATCAATATACTGTGGGATCCCCTATAGCAAAAATTATTACTCTTTGGAATGCACTGCCAATCCATGGTATAACATTTTTTTAAGAGTTTGATACTGTTCTTACAGCTAATGTTCTTTGAGTGGAAAATTATGAAGAAATCACTTTCATTTAGGAAGTTGATCTAATACTAGCCTTATCAGGAAAGAATGTTGTCCCTTTTCCCCATTGATACTTCTAGTTTAGTTTTACTTTTAGTTCTAGCTTGAAAGCAACTAGTGAATATCAGCCTAGAGTACCTCTGTGTTTTCTTGTATAATGATCTATCTTCCATTCCATTTGTATAGTTCTTCTAACCTGCCACCATAACACAAGAACAAGGATAAATAAAATTATATTTGCATGATTACAAAGATACACAAATGAAACTCATGAAGCTCATCTGTGACTTAAAACAACCCAAAAACCACAAGAAAGTTAAAGAACTCTAAATGAGGTCAAATTGCTGTTTGATGATAAACTCTAAGTAATGGCTCAGTGGAAGACTGTAAAATTGTAGCTTAGGGCACAGAGTGTTTCTATCAAAATGTGTTGTGTAATGAATTTGCTGGGAAAGCTTTCCTTTGAATAGTGTGCTGAAAATAGTAACTCAACATATGGTTCACTTTCCTGTGCTTACACAAAATACATAGGTTTTCAGGGTCAGCAGTAGTAATTAAGTGTAATCATAGTGTTAGAATCTGACAAGCAAATGTAAATACTGTCCATTCATAAAGAATAAATACTGAGGGAAGTTTACAGCTGTGGATGTGCTTTATGTAATAAGTAAAATACATGTGTTGGATGTGAACATTGTTTACCAGAAACAATATTATCGCACTGGGAAGAACACTAGGTATTAAACCTCCTACAGTAGTGTCTTGCTGTTTTCCTTTCCTTGGTTATCAAATAAAGTATAGGGTCTGCTACAGCATTCTTATAAATAAAGCCCATTCTACATTTCTTGCACCATGCCGCAAAATGAGATCCAGCACATCTTCTCTCTTCTGTTCTTCAGCAGTAAGAGAATGGCATCTTCAGTAACTGGAAGGTCGAAGAGGAGAAGCTTTTTAAGGTGGATCTCAGTTATCTTTCTGGGCTTTTAGTAACAGACACTTAAAAGACAAAGAACCTAAGTTATTAGATCTATATGACTAGAGAAGATAGACCATCATAGGAGAACCTGGGTGATCCAACAAACCTGTATTACACATAATAGCTCTCACATATCTGTGCCCTTTGTCATGGCTGCTAATAAAATAAAGGGAGTCAAGTGGAAAAAGGCAGCTAAGAAATATTGTGGTGGTCCATTACTGCACTTTTTAAAGTTCCCTGATATACATCCTACACATTTCAGCATATATCTAAGTAATTAACCCAACGTTCCCAAAACCAATGCCTGGGAAGACAATATCTAAAACATTGTTTTTTTTCTAAAAAAAATATATTTTTGTTACCACAACACTACCATCATTAATACAATCAATCAGAAGTCATCTTTCCTTTTGAATCCTGCAGTACAAAAATGAATGCTACAATCTGATAATATACTACAAAATATCTCTGTTTACCTTTGCTGTGCTTATGAAGTATTTCTAATATTTTTTTTACATTTTAAGTTACCTTTCTGTATTCTGTTTTTGCACATTAATATCAATTATAGGCATCTTTTCATCTTCCTTATTGGGTTAATCAATTAGAGATATGCTCAGACTTGTAAGATGTATATCAGCAAACTTTATACAGTGCAATAATGCACCACATTATTTCCTTGCTGCCTTTTTTCATTTGACTCCCTTCATTTTGATCCAGGATCCAGGTATGTGAGAGCTATTATGTGGATTATGGGTATAGAGTAAACAAAAAAATAAATCTTAATACTCAATATACCATTCATAAATATTCAAGAGCTCCTTACTCAAGTGTCATTTTATTTACCTATCTTAATCCTGGAAATATCAGATTCTGAACATCCCATCTCAATGATGGTAATCATTACATCATTTTAATTTATTTAGGATTACGTAAAAATAACACTAACCATGTGCTTACCTTCACTAAATTACAACAATTAGAGCTGATATTGATCTTTCCAGGAAAACGATCCCTAAATGCAGAAATTCTTAATCTGTCATGCTGTGAGCAGCTTAGGCTTTTGGTCTGATTGCTTCTGTTTAATTACCATTCTCTGCGTTATTGATCACTCAATCAGATATTACCTGCAAGGAAATAGCATTGTAAAAAATGTGGCTATAAAGTGTCATGGCTCATTGTTTTGGTGTTTTATTATTCACGTTGATTATCTATTAGTTTTGTATGTATTTTTATTATTTCATTTCATGCTATATTTCCTAAGAATCAATTTCACAAAGATTTTATTATTACATTGCAAAAAAATTATTGAAACAATGGGCATGATTTATTAAAGCTTTCTAAGGCTGGAGAGGATCCACTTTCATCAGTAAAGCTGGGTGATCCAGCAAACTATCAGGGATGGGGGGCAAGGGGTACTTCTGAACCGGGCCCCATTCAAAAGAGCTTGATGTTTGCAATGCTGGAGTTTTGGGACATGTGGAAGAGGGGCCCAGGAATTTTACCTAATATGGGGCCCAAATATTTTTGGTGGTGGCCCTGGTTGTTGTTGACACATCGTAAAAAGTAGCTCCAAAAGGAATTATTGGATTGGGTCTCTAACTTGGGGGGAGAGAGGGTTAAACAAAAACATGTGGTCCACCAAACTACCATCCACAATCATGCAGTGTAAAGTAGTATTACACAGTGTCACAAAAGTGACAAATGGGTGGTGTTATTCAAAAGACAATTGGACCTTGAGAAGCATGAACTGTTGGCATTGAATCAATTATGGACATACTTGAAACACATTCAGAAACTGTGAATATGCTTTACATTTATAGCACTGGTACACAAAGCATGCATTGAAAGAAAGCTTAATGTACAAAATAATGTGTTAACATGACATGTTAACTTGACATTTTACATCAGTCTGCATCAAAAATGCATTTATATTTTTTTCTAGCTTTCTTCACTCCTTGGAATATGACAATCCATGAGGGCATTGCTTGCTTGGTGTATGAATTTATGTAACCTCGATATGAATATTTTACAGCTTGAAATGTCAGAATACTGAACGCCCTGTTTATTACATTTGTTGACAGGTTGATCAACTCTAGAGTATTAAGCACATCTACAAAGATGAATTTTTCCTCAGATTTAGAGATAGTAATTGTTTATCAGATAATTGTCGGCTAATGAAATTACATTTACATTTGTATTTGTTTACAACTGTAAAGGTAAAAATAAAAATATAATAATAAAATGTGGGCAGGCAGGTTGTTTATTGAAGAAGGGACAGCCCTTGTCCCTTCTGCAATAAATCCAATGTACCTACCTGTCCTTTTTTACAACCAATAACCTACCTGTTCACCATTGTTTACATTTAAGGTTTACTTCTACTTCACATGAGGACTTTCGGGACCAGAAGATTCTTCATCAAACTGTAAAAAATGTTTCTGCATTAGAATAAAATAAAACTCAATGGCTAACCCTTTTATACAAAGTACATTTTTAAAAATTTTTAATTTCATTGAAGGGGATACTTGCCGCACCATTAAAGACTGAATGGGAAACCCATAGCCTCCTGGGATTAATTTGTCATGTATCCCATGAGGCTGCTAGCCCAATCTCAGGCTTGCGCCCAAGGGGCTTTTTTTTACTGTAAAAAAAATGCAGATCTCACACAAGTGCAGTAAAGTCAACACTTATTTGTTTACATTTTACAAAAGTATGTCGCTCAATCTAGTGGCTTGTAAATTTTTTTTTTTTTTTTTTTACGATAGTTCCGCTTTAAACATTTTAAACTCCAGTTGTAGCTTCTTTCATGAACATTTGGAACAGGTCCTCCTCTGCACTCAAGTGGTTTACCTATTTTAGTTGAAGAAAGTCAGAAAGAGCGCCTCTCATGTACTGGATGATGGACATCATCTTGCACTTCCTGCCCAGCTTACTTTTCTTTGCCCACACTTTTCATTTACTAGATTTCAGTAATGCCGGCATCACATGGGGTCTATACAAAACCATCCTGTTTTCAGAGGCTGGACCCTGCTGGTCCCTCCTACCAGTAATTATCTGCCTGCACCCTAAACAAACACTGCCATCTTCTGTCTTTTTCCTTCTACTTGCCACTTCACCCGATCATGCACTGCGCAGGAGAAATAGCCCGCTGTAAAAGCATGTGATCAGCATATCCTTCCCCTTAGTAAAATAAGGAGATCAGGCATACGCAGAAGAACTAGCCAAGAGCCTCTTGGGATGCATGACGTAGGCGTCCCAGGAAGCTATGCACTCCCATTCAGTCCTAATGGCCGCGGTGATAAAATACAAGCTTCTATATAGAGAGGAAGTGTCCTCTTGTATGGTATTCCGGCAGGGGGCTGAATTTTTACCTTTAATTTACCAGCTGTTTATAAAAAATTAAATGTAAGACTTTTGTTTTGGTGCAACTAGAAAATTAAGTATTCTGCAGATTTAAACTTAAAAATAATTTCATCTGTACAGTTTCTAAGATAACTGTGATACAATTGTATTGCTTTGTTTTGTTTTGTTTTTTTATTTGTAGCGCTATAATTACATGTTAAAAAAATTTTTGTAACTGTTACGTGAAACAACATTTGTACGGATATTGTTATGATCTTTATATATATTGATATGTGCTACAGACATAAACAATTTAGACCTGTGTTTTTTTTTTATTAAAGCTTTGAAAGTGTGAAAAAATAATTTTATCTTTAATGAATATGTTAGTTTGTTGGCACATAGTAACCAACAGATCTGTTTGTAAATTCAGTTTATAAATACATTCAAACAATTCAGATGTGATTGTGAAACAAACACAAATGGGCTTGCAAACAACATTCAATTACAGCATCTGTTAAAGATTCTTTCAATTTTTCATTTGCACTGATTAAAATTCACCTGTCATCTAATTATAGTTGTTCTATAATAAATCATATCATATATCTTGAATATTACACCTACCATAGTCTTATGTGTAATGTAATATAATTACACATAAAATAGTCTTATAAACATATTTGTTGAAAATGTAACAATGATCTCTTCAAAGAGTTTTTAAACATGCTTGCATTTATTTTTAATTTTGATTTTGTGATATGTTAAAAAAAAGCAGTGTTTAAGGTTAGGTAGTAAAGATACATATCATGGTTATATCATTTAACTCTAACCCTATTTCAGATGCCAGCTCTGTTGAAATACCTACCATACTACACGGTGCAGCTAAACTTGGACTTAAAGAGGTCGCACTTCTGTTACTACAAAGCCCAGTGGCAGATCATATTTGCCAAATCACCAATAAATATGGAGATGATCCAGCTACAATCGCTGAAAAACATGGACATAAGGACATACAAGAAATCATCCTTGATGTAGCAGTAAGTTTAAAATCATTCTATTGCAATTGTAGTTCTGACACTGTGGCCAAAAGATGGTAGTTATTATGTTATTATGTAAGTTAAGGTGCTCTGTGAGCTCCATAGATTTGCATAGTTTGTTTTAGATCTCTGGCACAATAGTATTTTATGCCAAAGTGTCAAATAAGAACTTGAACAGACATCCTTCATTGCTAATTGCAATGAACAGGCTTTTCATTTGATTATTCTATAATGTACAGACAAAAAACAGAACCGGTCGTTCTAATTGCTTTAAGTCCTAAAGAATGTGAGAAAAAGTTTATTTTCTTGGTCACATTTTTGTAACAAGCAGCAATAAAACATTTTTTTATTTTGGTGAAAGTAAAAAAGGGCATTGTACACCAAGTTTATTATAACATTTTATCTTAACTAACTAGCTTGTTCCCAAATGAAATCACTTAGATCTATCAAGAATCTGTCCTAAAGCAATTTATAAAATGTGTCTGTGAGAATCCCCTCTTCATCCAGGTCATGGTGTATTTTGTAGTAATTAGTCAAATAAACTGGACTTCTTTTAATGTTGACGATAAATCATAGCTTGTCCAATATGCTTTTTTAATATAAATGAGTGTCAGGAAAATACTTATAGATTACTATGGAAGTTCTCTACACCAGTCACCCAGCAATGTTCATGGATCCATTAGGATGGATCCATGAACAACCCATGGGGAGAAATCATTATGCAAGTCAAGGAAGAATTAAGAGGGAGCACACGGGAGTGCTGCTTGCTTGTCACTCCCCTATTTCCTCTACATAGAACAGAACAGATGATGTGTGTAGAGATTGATTCCAGCAACAAAAATTGTGATTAAGAAGAGAGCTTTGTCTCAGCAATACACTGCTGAGACAAAAGATTGTTCACCCAACCACAAGTGAAATAAGTTATGCAGTGCAGTTTAAGTAAGTAAGGCATAAACTTTTACATTGACAAGACTAATAAAAAAATCTAAAAAAAAAATAAAAACACTCAACAACAATGTGTACATTTTGCACAGAAAGGACTAAAAAGGATGGTTGGCAAGAATAATGACAACCATATCAACATGGATTAACCATCAATAGAGTTAGAGGCCTTCAACACCCTTGCCTTCCACATATAACACTGTTTTATGAGCATTTATGAGTTGCTGTTGCAGTTGTGACTAATTCCTATTCCTATTTTTTAAATATCAACCAAAAGGAGTTGATATTATTTATTAGGCTTATTTCATCTTCCTCATTTGTTAGATGTTGAATGTACAACTTTTGGGATTTTGATTAATTTATTTTTAATCATGTATCCTTGGTGATGACCCTTGTTTGTTGGTACAAACAGTACAATATAGTTTTTTTGGAAGTTAAATTGGAAGTTTAACTTCCCTTGCAGTATGAATAATTTAGTATTTTTAAATGTCAAATCGGTACATTTAAAAATACTTCTAATTTAAAATTTCCCACTGGTCCCGCCCCCCAATGCACGGACGCTACCCGCACACATGTTGCATGCTCGCCCGGCATCTGCATCCCCTAACCTCGTGTCTCCAACGTTCACAAGCTGGGATGCGAGGCCAAGGGACACAGATGCCCGGCATCACCAAGTGGACACAGATGCTGGGCTGGCATTGCTGGAGGACGCCCTGGGCTCATGAGGACCAGGTAAGCCCTCAATTCCAACTTGAGTATGGCTCAGGGTTACCACTTTTTGTAATAAAATTTCACCCCAAGCCACACTTAGGATTACCGCCAGGGCGGTTAATTTGCTATTAATTACCTAAAAGTTTTATTTTAGTAGTGTTTTCTTTACATTTTTAATGGTCTGTATATTTTTGTCTCTGATACTTATGGGATGTCTGTCATTAGTGGATGATATTAGTGGGTTTGGTTGTCATTTTCAGGTATTAGTAGGATGTCTGTTGTCAGTTTCAGGTGTTCTTTTGCCAATCTCAGGAAGTGAAAGGATTCCTGTTTTTAGGTTTTAGCAAAGGTAAATAAAACTTAACTATCGTCTGGGCATTCTAAGCATCAGTTTACAATTTAAATAAATAAAGTGCTTTATTACAGTGGTCCCCAACCTTTTGCACGTCGTGGACCACTAAATGCATGGACTCTGCACCGTGCGGGGAGCTGTGTGTGACTCAAAGGGGAAAAAACTTACCCCTAGAGTGAAGTCATGATGCCAGAACCTGCCCATTCTCCAATCACAGGCTCAGACCGCAGCTTCGGTCACGTCCTTAAGAGGGCCCAAAGCTGGACCCCATTTGGCCTAATTTTGTTCTTTTGTTCATTTATACCTCAGTTAATTTATGGTATTTTTTATTGTGTATGAAAAGTATATATGATAGTAAATAGAAAAATACTAAAACATTCAAAAACCCCTATTCTAGTAGTGGACAAGTTAAAATTAGTATATACTTGAAATGATTACAAATCATTATTCAAATGTACACTCTGTTTAAAACAAGAACATCAATGTATTAAAACCTTTTGCATCTTTTAGACTTATTGGTATGGGAGCAATAGCAACAGCAGCCAGCATATGAATCCTACTGGATTATTACCAGGCATGAGCTGTTTATTTCATATTTAGAATATTTTTTTTAAACATGGGATATTTTGATAATATGTTTGGCTAAATGCAGGTTAAATTATACTATTTTTGAGGCATGAATTATGATTGTAATCACAAATGACTGTTATCAAAGCTTATTTCATTGACTGATCATTTTTAAAATCTTGACGAAGGTGGAGGGAACTTGAGTATGGTCAGTGTTTGCGCAGAAAGTAGTATATTAAATACTGGGGCACCACATGTTATTGTAATTGATTGAATGTATAGTCAGGATCATGACTCCTAAATCTGTGTTTTTTGATGGTAGAAATGATTCAAACTAAACGCTGAAAATTTTAGAACAATCTCAGGAATGTGACTGCAGACATGTGGTCTGTACCTCTATACATTGTTCTCATTGTAAAACTGTGGAAAATACTGAAAAATTCTGGAAAACTTTGGGAAAAAAAACCAAACAAAAAAAACACTGAAACTGAGAAATCTGTGCTGTGCAATAATGGTGATTTTTGTCTTACTGTGCTATGAGACAGTAGCAGCAGCACTGAGAAGATACGAAAAGGAATGACAAAAGCAGGAGTCACTTTCAGCAAATAATCAACTTCAAGTCTCCCCTTCAATACAAACATGCCCCCATATCAGAGACTGTATTTCTGCTGTAAAATATTTTTTTTTCTACTTGTAAAGATTTTGCAAACTCTCAATCTTTACCTTCACCAGAACAAGAAAGAATCTCCAAGTCTGTAGCTTATATAGTGAGGGGAGGGCTGACTTTCTATTGGTTGCTGGTGGTGGCTGTACATGCTCATTATGCCTTTTAGAAAACTCTGCCGGTTGAAAAACAGAGCCCCAAATACTTTGAACCAGCATGGGATTTTCCAGGTAAAAGCATTATTGCAGACGTTAGCAACATTTGCCTAGTCATTCCTAATTGTTTCTGGTAAACATGTTCATGGCATCTAAACTGAAAAGTAGCCAATGTAGAACAGAGAACCACATAGCCAGGAGTGGAGGAAAAGCAATGTTTATTGGTATTTTATAGATTTAAATGACATAAATTACCATAAGGTTACCACATATTCCCACAATACAAACTAACTTTACTTGGCCCCTCAGTCTAATACTATACTCTGCCCCTACTTTTCATCTATTATCTGTAACAAACATGGCAGTTCTAGAGGTTTCATCCTTCATGTAAATGAAGGGAGGATTGGTTACTGTTGCATTCAGCCCAAATCCTACAGGAATCAACATGTCTGAATAATCAGACTTCTGTTACTGCAGTAATATAAACAATCCTGGTGCACATGGAATTTAAACCTTCCTTTTCTTTTTCTGTTGTCTGTCTGAAAGCACTGCTTTAAAAGGAACAGTTCTTATGTACCTACTTCAACCAGTAATATAAGTAACGCAAGATGGAGGTCATAGTGGTTCTAATAGAGATGAGGACTGGGGTCTAGGCCAAATAAGTATTGGATGTTACATGTATTTAGGATTTTTATAAATATAAAAATATTCAACATAAACATATACAGGTATTCCTTTTGATCTGTAAAACATGTTTGTGTATGTTTTAAAGGTTCATGATAATACACCACAGAAACCATTCATGTATATTGACAGTTAACAGTATACAGTATATTGATGCTTATGCATTCAGCCCATTCCTTTAATTATAAAAAGGTCATAAAGTGCATATTCGAACAGCAATTAACAAATGAATGAACATGCAGACTTAAAATTATGTTATCCTAATGTTCTTTTATGTGTGACTGGCTTCTTAAACACTTCAAAACGTAAATGTGCGTAGAAATAATAAATTACCAGTTTCCGAAGCTGCCAAAGCTGCTTTTTTTCTTCCAAAAAATTGGATTTTGATTTCCCTAAATTACAAATGTTGCATGTTCCCTGATTGGTTCTTTCCAGAATAATTTTAGATAATGAAAGGTACTACTGCTAATATGTAGACACTATACTAGTTTTCATTCACATAACTTACCTTTTGTAAATGTTTTCTATAATGCACCATACTTTTATAAACCAGAAACTTGAGTCAGTATGAACAAAAGGATGATATTGCCTGGTGTCTTTGGTATTTAACTTCCACTCTTTCTGTTTGCTACATCATCAGCCACAGTTATACTACAAGAAAAAGTAGAATTTGATTGATATTTAAAAGCTGATTGACAGATAGGTCCCATTCTGTGTGGCCCAATGTATTAAACTTTCATCAGTGAACCTGGGTAATCCAACAAACCTGGAATGGATTTCTTAAAATTTATTTGCTATTTGTTAGCAAATGTTTTTAATCCTGGACCAGAGAAAACCCAGGTTTGCTGGATCACCCAGGTTCACTGATGAAAGTGTATCCTCTACAGCCTTCAAGATCCTTAATAAATCATGCCCTGTATATTAGTAGCACATACCAAAATGCCAGTATCAATAAATATATTCTAGTCAAGCCATTCCCAACCATAGTTTTACCTAGCTATAAATTGCTAGGGGTTTCTTGAGCTGTTGCTAATTGACTTCCTATTTGATGGTGCCTGCATTGATTTGAGGCCATTGCCACCTTTAATGGGCCAGCAACAGGACACCAATCTTTATACCAGTTTGAAAAGGGTGCATTTTGTCCACCAACCCCCAATTAACAAGGATTCCCTTAGACCTGAAAGTTGTTTCAATGGTTCATTGGAGAAGGGTTAAGAAGGGCTGCTCTAGTCCATTGCAATAATGTTTTTCTCAGTAATGATTTGGAGAGGGGGTCTGGCTAGCATACAATTCCTTCCATTTTAGTGCAAAATCCACAAATTTGTAGTTTTTGCTTTGTAAAAAAAAGTCTGAGGATCTGTGTTTAAGTGCTTTTAAATGTTACTGTTTAATGTGAAGAATATTTTTTAAAGTAAATGTATTCTCATAATAAATAAAAAAAACTTTAAAACACACCAGCCCTACTAGTAAATACAAAGGCGGGCCTGCTCAGCAACTCTAGTTTTACACAGATAAATATTTATGGGGAATAGGGATACTCCTAGTTTAAATCAGTATACTGGGCCAAAAGCAAAAATAACAATAAAAAATAGCAATGATATATTGCCTGCAATTTTATTCTACTATGAAAGTAATTATTTATTTGTTTATTTCATATCATGACTATACTAAAAATGTACTGGTAAATTAAAAACATTGTATTTTCTGGACCCACATGTAGGGTACTTTAAAAACCAATTCACTCTCTTCCAGCATCCCTTGATACAGTACATAAAAATCAATTTACTTTCCTCCATCCTTTCCTCTCTCAGGATTTAACTGATATATCATCGCTGACACGACAATTCTAAAATGTGCTCTTCAGCAGATTTAGTTAAATTATTTGTGCTGTTTGTAACTAAAAACCATTAAACTTACTAATAAGACAAGTAATGTTCAGATGCTTTCAAATAAATTAAAAGAATGTTGATTATTTGTAAGCAAAGATGTGTTTATACTTCATGTGTATCAATCAAAGCAAAAAACTCAATGGACACCCTCAGAAATTTGGAAAAATAAATCTCAGTATATTGGTTCCTAATTCATTTTTTGCAAAGTGGTGATTTTGATGTAAATGAATATAAAGGCAAAAATACAGTGCAGCTTCAGTGTTCTCATGGGAAGTGGATGGGTGGAGTTCTTATTTTGAATGAGTACTTTTACAATATAGCAAAATTACATTGAGACTACATTAATTAGATTTCAACCAAAACAAATAAATGGCCAATGAACAATCATGATTGTCAGTTTCCATAAGTAGATAAATAGAACTTCCTAATCGGCTCCCTGGAGGTCACTGGTGGTTGCCGGAAACCTTTTTTGGTATTTAGGATGAATGATATTATACAGTATATTAATCATGAATTGATGAAATGTCTGCTTTTCATGTGGTTCTACAGACTTTACAAGGTACATATTGCCTAAATATCCAAATGTCCCAAATACAATTATAGAAATTGCATCTATAGAGTATAGTACAATAGCAGATGTAGAGCAGCCTGAGCTAAAACTTTGAGGAAGGTGGAAGGAGAAGGAATAGACCACAGCAAAGTGGCACCCCTCAGGTATGGAACCATTGTAGGCAGTGATCCACTGCATCTGTGATTTGGTTAAAGTGGTTTAAGAACCATTGAAGTTGTATTCCTACTGGTCTAATTACATGTAAAAAACAGAGCACAGCAGGTTTAAACTTTTATCTGATATGCTCTTTTCAACAGCTATTTTCTCTACTATGAATTATAAATATAATTTACCACCATTGTTTCAGCTCATTTGGAATAGTTGTCTAATCTGGCTCTTTTTCTGGTTTAAGAATCTATCGGAACAAACAGCTGCTGATGGTAATGACATGTTATATGGGATCATATGCCATCTTCCAAGCTATCTGCAGAAAATATTCCTTCTTGGGTGGAGTAATCCAGTTTGCAAATGTTACACTTACACGTTGCTTAGCATGCATTCTCTTGTCAGGAAAATATATCTGACCACTAGGACCACTTTAAAAACAAATAGTGTCTGCATTTGTAGCTGTAGGGTTCTGCAGCAAAGCAAAACCAAAGATGTAAGCTAAAGCACTCACATAAGATTTGACTGTTTTTAAGTTAGATGACTTAAAATCTGATGGGATGTTACAGGTTATTGCAAGTGTCTTTTTCGTACTAGAAAAAAAAGTTGAATTGTTAGATGGTTGGGTGTTACTTTGGTATTTGGTTTGGAGAGGATCTGTGCACTGGATGACAGACTGTAGCGCAGGGGTGGGCAAACTGTTTTTATTTAGGGCCACAAACTTAAATAAAATTTAATAGAGGGGCCGGGCCAATGGCAGAGTGAGTGGGCGGGGTTATGCATCATGACGCCACTGAACCTTATGTCTTGATGGCATAACCCCACCCACTCCCCCATTGCAGATCTGAGCCTGCAATGGGAGAGTGGGCGGGTTGTGTGCAGGGCTTGTGATGGGGGAGTGGGCAGGCTGTGTCACCTCACACAGCTCGCCCACTCTCCCATCGCAGGCTCAGATCCAGGGGACGTGTTCCGCAGCTCTGGCTGGTGCGCCTCCCCCAGCGGGGTCCTACTCCTGACCCTACTCAGGGTGGCACTGGCCAGAGCCGTGGACCACCCAAAGGGCTAGAGAAACATCCCTATTGGGCCGTATATGGCCCGCGGTCTGTAGTTTGCCCATGCCTGCTCTAGCTTATGCTTCAAGTGTTACTACATCGGGGATATCACAAAGCTTCTCATATATTTGCCCTTTCATGAATCCTCATATTCCTGCAGTTCTGCAAATGCCTGCTTTATTTTAGAAAATGTTATAGTATGATCTCGGTAAGGCTAGGTACACACGTGCAATAATTATCGTTTGAAAATAAACGATCAACGATTATTCATGATCGTATTGTGCACAATTCTGTACATGCTGCAACGATACGATCGTTCAAACATTATTCACCAATAACGTACACACTAGATACAATCGTTTGCATGATTGTTTGTGAACGATCGTTCGAACGATGCAGGAAGTGACATGTACAGGAGAAAGTGTATCACAGAACAACCCACGATCACTGAATGACCTTACACACAATAGAGTACAAACGATCGTCACCCAATCAGATCCGCCGGGACAGTCGTTTGTTTCCAGCGAGATTCCTCGTTCGTCTGTGTCGTTGTGCAATTTTTTTTTGTCAACAAATATCGAACGATCTTTCGTGGATCATTCGTTTTCAACCACAATTATTGTTCGTTTTCAACCACAATTATTGCACGTGTGTGTGCAGTCTAAGTGACTAATATAATGATTTAGTGATAGCTGACTATCAGCTTTACATTCATACAAACAAACTCAATCTGTTTGAATCCCAGTATATACTACCCTAAAGGCTCTATTTTTGACAACCTGTCTAAGTTCCCCCAGCAGTGCTAAAATTCACCACGAATTTTCACCAAGAATTTTATTATTTATGGCATTTTATTTTTTTTTCAGTCAAGCAGCAGTAAATAAAAAGTGACTTGTAACAGTTCTGTAAAACAAATTCTGGTATACTTTTACTCCACACCATACCATCGTTGATGAGATGGGCAGGTTAATCCAAAAACAAGATAATACAATACTCAAAACAATTTCCAGCTCTTCAAATTTGCCAAAATTGTTAGAAAAAAACAAGATTTAAAAATATTTTGATAGCTTTTTTCCTGTAAGATTACATGCTGCACCTGGGACACCCCCTAGCACAGCTTCTAGATTTTACATTAATAAATGCCACTGAAGATAGGCTGCAAATGTAAGCATGCTATTATATAAATATAAAATAATCTATAAAGCTATGACACATAATCATTACTCATATGCGCCATGGCAATGGTTAGAGAAGTTTACTTTAAACATGACACATCATGCTGTATCCCTTTTATGTTAGAAATATTATCACTACAGGTTATACTACATTAAAATGCATATGGTTATAATTACCATAGGTAGCACCTACAAACTCAGTGAAGGTACTAAGGTTTTCAACAACTCATATCAAATAGCTCATATGCTATGGTTATAATTCACAAACTATGCCATTAACTTCCAGCTAGCAATTCACATTACTGCAAATTGTGAACTTTAATTTTCCTAAATGCATCAATAAATTAACTAATGGAGAGTGCATATTCTTGCCTGGTAAAGTGCTGATCAGCACCACAAATGGAAAGTACTCTCATTTAGAAGATCCATTTTATTTGGAAATTAATCAAATTGAAAGGTGAATTTCAAAATATATTACACTACAGCTTATTTGAAAGATAACTCCATATTTAGCATTTAATATCATATTCTGTGTTGTTAGAGAATATCACCAGCTGTAATTTACAACTTTGTCTTTGACATTTAACAAGTTCTTCCCATGGTATGTCTGAATTATAATTATGAACTCTGAAAGGTCATAGAGGCCTCCCAGGTTGTTTCAGTTAGCCCAGCAGACATACGCGTGAGAAAAAAAAAGTAGATACTTTCCAGAATATAAAATAATAAAACTAAAAAAAGTGTTACACTGGATGTAAAAGTTGTAACTTATGCAGAAAAAGGATCAGTATGACAGGGCTGTATCCAGATATCAAACTTTCTATTATAGGTTGGACCAGAGACACAACCTGCTCACTTCATTGAGCCTGCGTTCTGTGCGGGGAACAAAGTTCCTTGGCTCCTGCTGGGGGGCGGACCAGCCAGAGCCGCAGACCACCAAAATTGTCTCGCGGACCAACGATTAAGGACCGCTGTTCTAGAAGCTGCAGCAAATCATACTGAGTCTGCCTCATATGTACCAGTGCAAAAAGAAGTTTAAAGTAGTAAAATCCCAAACATATGCTTCTTTTGAAACAGCATGTTCCTAATATTACTTATGAATAATATTTAAAGCGGGCTCATCAGTGACTTTACAAGTCTGAATGAATATATTTTATACATGATACAGCATGTAACTGCAACAATTTGGTATAATTTATAAAAACATAATTTCTTGGACTTCAGTGTAGTGACTTTGCCTAAACTGGGTTGCGGAAATAAGGAGGAAGCTTTTCCTTATTCTTCTATTCCCCAGTGATCAGCATATAGTAGTTAAGAGGTAAGGTAAAAGACTGAAGCAGAGGATATGTGTAAGACATTTATGAACGCAGCCAAGAACTGCAAAGGCATCGTAATTTATTTGGCTGTTACATCTCTGAACCAGCAACTTTGTACAAGATGAAGATGATGCTGACCCTGCACAAATTTTGCTCTATACTTTTGGAAAGGTAAGGCTAGGGACTGTGCCTAAGCCAAAAAGAGCAATTCTAAAAATTATTGTCATCGGTCTGCTGCAGCATTTTCCTAGTTTTTTTCTCCCCTAGTAGTTGCTCTGACCGTAAACTGTAACTGTATAGAAAATCAGATAGATTGTAAGCTCTTTGGGACAGGGTCTTCTCCCTTCTTCATGTCACTGTCTGTATCTGTCTGTCATTTGCAACCTCTATTTAATGTACAACTTTGAAATTATGTTGACACTATATAAATCCTGTTTATTAATATTATTATTAATAATAATAATATTAATAATAATAATAATAATAAATAATCATAGAGGGTAAATCTGTGTGATACTTTTGTGATACTTGATTATTTTGCTTAAAATATAAAGCCTGCTGCACGGTTAGCTGGCTTCACATGATTATGATATCTAAGGGAGGCATTTCAGTTTATTTCAGGCATCTCAAAGTTCCTATTCAGTTTTTGTAAATGCATACACAATCCTTCATTTGACCATATGTATTGGAATAATGCTGATGTAAACTATAATTAGAACTGATTTAATATGAATATTAAAAAAACCCTTGTTACAGTTAGACATCAATTAAAATTTGCCCTAATACTAAAACATTTCGCTTAATTAATTGCCACTTATATAATAGCATGAACATTATGTGAAATATGCAGATGAAAAAACAGCAGCCTATACACTGTGCATTTGCAATCTAGAACAGGAGCAATCTTTGGGCCAGTACATAAATAATAATGATATATTTGGCTTAAAAATGTACGACCAAATACAAAACGATATCCTTTTCTGATCAAGGCTAAATTTAGCCTCAACTCTTTAGCAACTATTTCTCATTGTTACCTACTTTATTTATTTTTTTAATATTATTATATATTGTTGTTTTTTTGTTTTTTTTATTCTTATAGTCATGTTGCAATTTTGAAAGGAAAAAGTGTAAGAGTGCTAGTGTGATCTAATGTCTACAACCACAACTTCAGTAGGACTATACTGATCAAACTCGTGTATATATACAAATGTAGAATATATATACAATGCTGTGCTATACAACTATATATATATATATATATATATATATATATATTTATAGTTGTAACAGTCATTAAGTGTAGGAGGCTTAGAACTGGGTGAGGCAAACTCTACTACCAAGATGAGGTTGACCACCACGGCAAGACTGCACAGCAATAAGACAAAAGGTAGCTATATTACATTAACAAGGTCTCTCCCTGCCAAAGATTTCAAAGCAAGCTGAAGTTTCAAGATGTGATGTTCATGCTCTATAGAAGCACAAAATGTTGAGAACCATGGACGCATTAGTTAGCCAAGGAAACTTGAGGTAGTGCGGCAGTTGAAAAGCAAATTTTGCTTAATTCCCTCCAAAATTTGATGTCCAGCAGGGCCATTAGCTCAAAATTAGCATAAACTGGTGGAACCTAGGTACACCCACATACTGTTCTAATACGTCTGGTCAGAGGAGGTCTCCATGAAAGAAATGTGGCCAAAAAGTCATACCTCAAATGTGGAAACAAGGCCAAGCGACTCAACTATGCACATGAGTGTTTATAGGCAACAGTGAAGAATGTTGGAGGTTCTTTGCAACTTTGCGGCTGAATTCCTGAAAAAAAGATTTGGGGATTTGGTCAGGATTAATGGTGTACTCAGTGATGTGAAATGCAAGCAGATACTTTCCCATCATGCAATAGCATCAGGGAGGCATCTGATTGGCCCCAGATTTATTCTGCAGCAGGGCAATGACTCGAAACATACAGCCAATGTCATGTTAAGAAGAACAAGGGGTCCTGGATGTGAAGGTATGAAAAGGCAGAAGGATTTAGGGCAGCCTACATCCACAGAAGACCTGTGATTAGTTATCCAAGATGTTTGAAACAACCTGCTGAGTTCCTTCAAAACTGTGTATAAGTGTACTTAGAAGAACTCATGTTGTTTTGAAAGCAAAGGATTGTCACACCAAATATTGATTTCTCTTCTGGACATTCACTTCAACACTAGGATTGTCTATATTCAAAAATTTGAAAGGTTGAGCTCCCAAATCTAATTTAAAATATGCTTACAGAACTGTAAATGTTCAGAAGCTCAGTTCCAGGGAAATGGCTAAATACACAGTTGAAATACATGCGTTGAATCTGTTTTTACCTCCAAAGATTTTCTTTTTATTTATAAAATCATAAGATGTACACATCACTACCTTGTTGTAGACCTGACTTTTCTCCAGTACAGTTTAGCAGTACAGCCTGGTCACCAACCTGTACCCAATCTGTGATTAGCCATTGAAGAAGCCTCAACAGACTGTCAAGGTCATCTGTTTGCCCTAGTTTTTTGACAGCAGTTGTGGAACCAAAATGATACCTAAAATACCAAAAAAAAAAAACCTTCAGTGAATTGGGGTTATGCACAGAAGCTCTTAAAACAGGAATCTTCTTTCTTCCGTGTATATGTTTCTTTTTTTATTACAATAATTTTTGGGACCTCTGATGGAAGTGCGAGATGCAGATATCCAGTTTTATTAATTGTGTTTCATACTGGTTTAAGGTTGGTTATACTTTCCTGTTTCTCAAAGGCTTACTCCACAAATTCTACTGTTTCGCTGCACTTAGTTGATAGGAGCCAACAATACGAAAACACCTGTATGTTTGGAATAAATACATTTATAATAATTAGGCTGTACCGATTTTATAAACCAGTTCTGGGTGCTCAGCTGGCCTAGAGGCATAAAGAAAAAATTTGCATTATTCTGTCTGTTATCCTAAACCAGAAATGACACCTTACTTTCGGGATTTGTGCTCAAGATGAAACATGCAGATACCTTATGATTTTTAAATAAACGCATAACCACATTTATCAATGTTTCTCTATATCTGCCTGGAGTTAAGTTGTAAAAGCGGGAAATTATATCTACTATTTTTGGTCCCCAAAGTTTATTAGTTCTGAATACAGTCAAATACACATAGGCGAAAAATCAAGAGCTGCATATTTTTTAAGAGCTCGGTTCCCTCTGCACAAGACACTAAAGAGAACCTGCAAGGACCATAGTATGGTAGCTGTGATTGCTTTGTTTTCAAATATGTGGTCGTTAGAAGAGGGGATACAAAATGCAATACCATGATACTGGTTCTTACACACACCAACTTTATATTTAAAAGATTCTTGGTTGTTTTTTGACACCTTCTCATCTGCATGATGAAAGGTAGTGAAGGAAAATCCACCCAATAAGGAAACCCTTACTAGATATCAGACATATGTTTTAACCCTTTCCCTTTATGTCAAAAGAAAATGTTTAGCTAATTGACCTTGAAGGAGTATTTAGCTAGTGAAGACTGAATGACAATAATATCAAAATGGAAATACCTTTAAATTACGTTAGTAAAATCAGATACCACACTTCTATAAAGCCTGCTGCACTGTTAGCAGGCTTTACATGATTATGATATCGAAGGGAGGCATTTTCAGTTCATTTCAGGCATCTCAAAGTTCCTATTCAGTTTTTGTAAATGCATACACAATCCTTCATTTGACCATATGTATTGGAATAATGCTGATGTAAACTATAATTAGAACTGATTGAATAAGAATATTAAAAAAACCCTTGTTACAGTTAGACATCAATTAAAATTTGCCCTAATACTAAAACATTTCGCTTAATTAATTGCCACTTATATAATAGCATGAACATTATGTGAAATATGCAGATGAAAAAACAGCAGCCTATACAATGTGCATTTGCAATCTAGAACATTTTTTATCATTAGGTAAAGTTTAGTATGCCTGGGTAAAGAATTTGCCACTGCGCCCTACTTCTACATATTCCTATTGGCCAACAGCTGCAATGGACAACTTATTTAGCCAAAATAAATACATATGAATGAGGAAAAGGTGGGCCCATTTTGTCAAACGTGTCAAACCTGTATGTGTGAAAATGGCCTGATATTAGTAGAGGTTCAGTGGAGGTGCAGCAGGTATGTGTCACCTGCATACCTGCATTTCATACCTGTTTGCCTCCATTCCCCCTGTGACAGAGTCTCCTTAAGATGAGAAAGTAGAAATGAAGTAAAACCTTTAAACTAAAATTGGAAAAGAAATTGGGACCAGAACAACTGCATGGTGTGCCCCTTGTACTTTTTTGATGGCCTTAACCACATCTTCTCCAATTTTAATCAATTGGTTGTCATAGGTAATTGATCTCCACCTATTTGGAGTGCTGTACAGTATAAACGGAATGTCTAAAAATAAAGAGCAGCATATTTCTTGTGATATGGCACACACATGTTATGATTATTAGGTTGATAACAAATTTTGTTGACCAGCATTTGTGTTTATGGAAATCTCATGGATACTTACAGAAATGTTGCTATGGCTATGGAGAACACAAAGAAAGCCAATGAATAAAAGGAAAAGATTTGTATAACATGGCACTAAAATCCAGGCTGTAAGACCTTTAGTACTTTCAATAATAGAAGGCACTTGGAGAGAAAGTTTATTTTATGTTAATATATGCTTTTAATACAGAGCTGGCTGTCCATTATAGTTACTATAGTAACCTTTGTAGTAATTACATAGACTCGGTAAGCTACTCAATTTAAGAGTTTTACCAATTACAACAAAATAAAAGCAGTTCAGTTATCTTCACCTATTGGCCCATTTACAATGCTTCTAAAAACGGACTTATTATTAAAAAAGACATAAAAACGAAGGATACTAGTGCGCTGAAGTATTACCACAGCACAATTTCTCTTTATAAACCATTCTCTTTGAATCATCCTTCTTTAAAGATGAGCTAGGTGTCTATTTTATTTACCCAATAATGTGTGTTCTTGTTCATTCATATGTTTATATCCTTATGTTTTATTATTTATTTCACTGATAAGTCAGCTGGGAGTTTAATATGTTACAAATGAATATGTTTTCTCTGACATTTCAATTTCCAAATTCTCAAGAAAACCAGTCACAAGTAGGTAATTGCAAGATCTATCTGAATATGTATTATACCTTTTTTTTAATAGTCCAGCATTACTTGAAAATGTATACTTGAGCCTTGTTTAGAATTATTTCCTTTGAATTTACTTAACACTTTGGCTTTTTTGAGTATGCCACCTGGTATTTGCTGCCTTCATGGACTGTTCGGCTTGTTTGCAGCATCCAATTATACAGTATCAAAGGTGGTTCCTTAGGGTTTTAGTCAAAGCACATAAGTGCAAAATAGCTGTTATGAGAGAGTGGACATCCTATAAAAGAACTGTTTGGCATCACACTTTGAAGCATGTTTATGCATTGGGGTTTTACCCAATATTGGTTTAATTGACAGATTTGTATATATGTGCAGACTGGTGCCCAGTTCACCTCCTGTTACTTTTATTTCACTATTATTATATTGGTAAGTATTTTTAGAAAGCAAATATAATATGGCCTCATGGCTTGATACCCATTCTGCCCCCCATATACATACACAAACATATAAGTATAACTCTTTACTTCATACTTTTGTTGAGGAAAGAGCAGACCCCTCCAAATGATCAGTGCTTATTGCAAGAATTTTAAGAAAGCTTCTTAGCAGATTTATACCTTTCACTTTAAAGTTTGTTTTACCATGTCCATGCAAAATAATTCTGGATGGGAGAATCTGGTACACTTCACATGGTTTAACCTCCTGGGCAGTTCATTTCTGTCCGGATTTATATGTCTAAAAGCAGTACATTGTTTTTCATGTAAATTTATTTTAGAGTATAATATAATAGTATCAGTATAATAAAGTTTGAAACACAAAATCATGTCAAAATGTCATAATAAATACAATACATTAAAAATAAATAAAATTGAAAAAATTAAACATTTTTAAAAAATAAATATTTTACTCATACTAATATAATATACTGTAAAATAAATGTTCATGAAAAACAATGTACTGCTTTTACACATATAAATCCACTGTATTGCATTTTATAGTTTTTTTGTATTAAATGCAATACAGATTTGAAGTTCCCGCCACACCCTGAACGGAACGTCCGCACACCAACGTCCCTGGTAACTCCTCGGTGACTCATCAGATGCAGAGGATGGTGGCCTGAGAAAGCGAGAAGACGGGGATCGCAAAGAAGTATGCCGGGTCAGGTAAGGCTCTATCCACTATTGTTTTCCATTGGTTTAGCTACCCCGAGTGTGACTTGGGGTTACCGCTTTCAACATCTTTTTTTTACCCCGAGTTGGCAGGTTAATGAGGACAAAAATCTGGTGTGTGTACAGCAACTCATTGCCATCATGGGTCTGATTTTTTAAAGCTCTCCAAGCTTGGGGAAGATCATAGGAGAACCTGGGTGATTGCCGTTTGCTTATCCTCCACTCTTCCCTCTCCATAAAACAGAATGGTACTGTGTGTACAGTTCTTGTTTGTTCATCTGTAAGTGAAAACCATCACAAACAATTGTTTCAGTGACAGTAACCTGACATCTATCTGAAAACTATCATTCCAAACCATTTTATTTGCTTTATGAAAGCCTACATTTATTTAATTATGAAGTTACTTATAAAACATGAGAATATATACAGGGTGCCATGTCTCTTTATAATTTGCTTGGCTAACCAAGTTTCTAAATTCTTTTGACCATAATCCCCCACAATATAAGTATTTTTTGTGAAATATGGCTGATTAAATGCAAAAAATACCAACATATGGTAAGTATGCATTACCTCCACAATACCCCCTGATGGAGCAGATATAAAATCCTTTTAAAGGGCTTTTGCAAGTATTGCCCAAATTGATTGCAGTAAGATGAATGGAGACCATGATGAGCAATGCAGGGGGTCAAAAGACCATAGAATGTTAAATTAAAGGCCTCATGTATACTTTATCATGTTTTTAAAAAGTGATTTTAGAATTATATAAATAAATGCATGTTTTTTTATAATGAAAATAATGGTTTGGATTGTTGTTTCAATTTATTACATATTTGTATTATCATTAAAAGTCCATACATGCATATGTAGTTGTTTCAACAAAAAATAAAATAGAAGTGTTGTTCTCTTAAAGTAGAACTGGATTCTCCTCCCATTTTATAGCATGGTTGCCATATGTCCAAGAAATGGACTCCGTTTTTTTCCTAAATCTAACTTTATTAGCACCTTAGCTGGTTGCCTGGGGGAAAAATACATCAAGTAGGAGCTTGTAGAAAAGTGTTTATTTTCCAATAATGTGGAGTGGAGCTGGATAATTTGGAGCTGTTTTAGGGTTAATCTAACCACTGGGACTTTGGCAACTATGGCAAGCCATGAAACAGTAAAATGTCCATAAGCAGTACTGTTATAGTTTATATTCATGGCTGCCATATGTGCTTTTCTGCAGTCTGCACCAGTCTGAATCTAGCTTAAACTAGAACTAAGGTTCCTCTTTAAAAATTTGTGACCAGGCAGGGTTTTTTTTTTTGCAGAAAGAGAAAGGCGATAATCATTCTGCAATAAGCATTCCCTCTTGCCTAATTTCCCCTGGGGTTGCCAGAATAGAATAAACTCCTACATGCCTTTGCAGGAGTTATGTCATCCCAGCCAATCAAGATGGACGAAGATCGCAACAAGGAAGAGAAGGCAAAGATGACGGTGCCGTGTGATAGTTGGGTATGATAGGGTTTAGTTGTGCTTTAGGAAGCTGTTGGTACTCCATGGTATAACAATTTTCTAGCTAGGCTGCCCTGCAGTTTTCTTAGATTTTGACCATTCCTAGTAGAACAAACTGTATTATAACATAGTGATGCATTGAAATTATGTACAATACCCTACATAACATGCACCTCTGCAATGATGCTCTATCATTTGAAAATAAGTTTTGCTTAGAATTTTAGTGCATATTTTTTTAGAAACAGTGTAAGGGTTTATTGTCCATCGTTCAAATGTAACCTTAGCAACTGTTTGGCACTTGCACAAAAAAAATCTAAATATAATAATGGGAAATTTAAAGAGCACAAAAATTAAGCTATATAGCATACGTTACCATTGTGGTAATCTTGTAAATACATCAGCTATTTGCTTCTTGGCTTGGTCATAATATGCTTGTGACGAATTTCCTCTCAGCCCACATCCCTGCGCATGGACTTTCCAGCACGCTCAGCAACAGTCCACGCACCATCAGGCCGAGATGGGCCGTCACGGGGCAAGGTTAACCACTCTGTTACCCCTTACCACACCAGACAGGGATGTCTCAGTAATCACAATCTTTAAAGTAATGTATTCAGGTTACACTATTTTTACCTAGAGCATTCAGAGATTCAGCTTTCACTTTTTATAATGTTTATTAAGTAAAAACATACAAAAACAGTGCAAAAACAATTATAGAAAAGTAAGGACTAATCGAAAAACAATAACAGAACTATAGCAACATCATAAAATAAAAGGGAAAACTGTGAAATAATACTTAGTTAGAGTTGGTTTTCCTTGGTCCAGGTTGCTGTGTAAAGTCCAAGTTATTGGCCAGAGTCACTGGGCTCCCTGCAGTGCTCAATGTGTCAGTGCCGTTCTCCTTATCAACGAGATGGTATATGTGAGAGCTGTCTCTGCTAGACTTACATGGCTTTTTCTATGTCATCAACAGAGGTGGTACTAATAGGACCATCTAATAATAGCAGGTTGGGGGCTATCTGAGGGCCTGGGTCCACATAGATTAGGATGCTTGTAGACACTCCCAAGAGGCCCAAGTTCCAGCCATTATTATTAATTCCATAAGTACAGGTTTTATGAAATACCAACTCCCAGATAATTAATCACCACAAAAAAGGGAGTTCACAGAGACCAAACTAGGCATGTCTGGGACTTATGGTTCACCAGAACAGGCTAAATATGGTTTCCAGGCTTTCCAGAGGCCTCGGAGACTAGTTCTTGGTCTTACCATTACGATCCAACTACAAATCAGTCAACTACTATTTTATACAGAATGGTATATTGGAAATATAAAGCTTAATAATACATGGGTTTCAAAATACAGCTTAAAGTTCAATCTGAGACACTCTGTCTAGCCTTATCTGAATTATATTTGTTTTGCAGACACAAAAACCAGACAGTCACAGCAGGTGTTGTGACTAGAGGGTCTGGAAGGACCCTGGTTGTCAGATAAAGAAATACCTGAGAAGGGGAAATGTATGACCATAGTCTGCTAGAGAGACAATTTCCAGCCAAAGACATTTTAAAAGAAGACAAATTTATATTTAAAGGGGAGTTTAGGAATTACTGTTATTCACAATATCACAATGTTACATGGTGTTGTGAATATAAAACAAGTGAATCGAATGATAAGAAATTATGGTGTCACCATCATAGCTAGAAAATGTGTATGCTGCATCAATATTACAAACCACTGGTTTATCAAACATTGCAGCTGAACATGGAAATTAGTCAACATATTTTAATTGAACTTAGCATCAGATCTATTTTTTCATAATCAATGCTTATATGCTAATGTAACACAGGTATTTTCCCTAACCAAACTATTATCAGCAATTATTCTCCCAATATATCATCATTTTTGTTCAGGGATCATATGAGTTAAGTTTCCCCTTCCAGGGCTGAAATGCTGGCTTTGACATGACACAGCCCTGTAAATCCTTGTGTCCATGCAGTTCTTGCCCATGTTTAGAAATGAAAACCCAGTTTAGCCCCTGATATAGCTTCTCACCTTTTGACTTGCTGCACAACTACAATGTTGTAGTCTGATCACCAGAGAAAGACGCTTCTACTCCGGCAGTTGCAACCCATAAACATTAAGGTTACAGTTGTACAGGATTCTATTCTGATAAATACCGATGAATTCATCAGAAATAGATGAACATATGTGGAAAAGTCTTTTGTCACAGAGATCTATTTATGTACAATCTTGTTACAATCACAAATTGCTCAGTTTATTTAAACATAATTGCTACTTTTCTGAAGAGTACATGAGCATTCTTGCAGCTAATCTGGATGAAAGTGTAATATACATAAGTGCTCTTCAACACTTGTTCTATGAGTAACATACTTTCCCATTACCATTAGTAAATGCTTTAATCTATAAAATCACCAATAATCACCTCCACTGCAGCAAACCAATCACTTTTCATTTTCAAATATACTGCTACTAAATTATACTAAGATCAGTCATCCAGAAAACCCATGTTTAGTTTTCTTTCATTTTAATTTAGTATTATTAAGTGTAAAAAAAATCAAGCACATTTTCCTATTTTCTTTTGTTTCCATATGCTAATTACCTTATTCTTTAAAGAATACAGTCATAATCAGCATTTAGTTTTTATAGTTCTGATTTTGTTGTAGGAATTGATGATCAAAGCTTAGAACTAAAAAGTGCTATTAGATTTAGGTGTATAAAAGTGAAAGTTGTTTCTAGGCAACAGAAAAATTAGGTGAATTTCCAGGACTAGAGGGGATGATGGCTAATACAGATGTAAATAGGAACATCACTTCTACATAGGAAACAAGTACCGCCATAACTACCACCACAATCTTGAAAAACAATTTAAATTAATTTACTATTTATATTTATGCATTTTAGCCATTACTGGTGTTCAAGAGAAAACTTAAGTGTATTCATATTTAATTCACTTTATAAAAGCAATGTAATCCGTAGCTTTTAATGCCAATTAATAGCAATTTTTGTGTGTCCAGTGTGCACAAGGTGAAAATATGGCTAATTTTTCAAAGCAAAAAATGGATTTATATATAAGCATGGTAATCTACTTGTGAGTGTATTTCACTTACCTTAACAATAATTTAAATGTCAACTTCTAGGACATATTTTGTATGTTTCATCTCTAAGCATGTCAAAGATTTTTATTGCATCACAGGACATACAATGGGGCCAGCACAAGGAATTGTAAAAGCTAAGTATCTCTGTCAGCAGCTCTTTTAGGCAGCAGATATAAGGATTGGGGGCATGGAGTACAATGTAACATCCACACTCTTTACCATACCCTTACCATTTATAAATTGTTCATTTTCACAGTAGCTAAGAGATGTAAAAAACTAATAATGCATAGTTGAATGCATATATACATTTAACAAGATGTGTTGCAAATGAAGCAGCCTTGATTTGTTCCTGCTGCTTAAGCTACATACACACGTCAGATTTTTATCGCCCGATAATCGGCATCGGCCAATTATCAGGTGAAAATCTGCCGTGTGTACAGTCGGTGTCGTCCATCGTCCGGACGACCGACCTGCCGGATCCACGGACGATGGACGACAGCCGATCCTAATGAAAGGGAAGGGGAGAGCGCGCAGCAGGGTGCCGCTCCGTCGCTCCCCCCCTCCCCTCTCCATAGAGCATACTCCATTGAGTATGTATGTTCATGCATCGTGCACACCCTTGTCGTTGGAAAGGATCGTGAAAGATCCTTTCCAACGACAAAAATTGCAAGTGTGTACGCAGCTTTAGTTTAGAAGTCATGTTTTTTTACCCCAGGTTTACATCAGCAAAGGAGACACTGTTGCATATGTCACTGTAACCTGTACAAAGACAAGGTCCTCTGACACCCAAGGCTGGGATGTCATCTAGCTATAACTATATGTTTTTTCTGTGATATTTTTTTAAAGGCGGTTTAATTACTTTTTTGTAAAAGAAGGTCTAGGCAACAGCAGATTTTAGCAGGTTGACAGCAGTTTAGCTGGTAGAATATTTAATATATTGGGAAGTGTCAACAATTACCATATTTTTTGCCGTATAAGACGCACTTTTTCTTCCCTAAAACTGGGGGGGAAAAGTTGGTGCGTCTTATATGACAAATACTGTGTTATAAAATAATTAAAATAAGATACTTACCCGATACCCGATCCTGCGTGTGTCTCCTCTCCTCGCTGGCTGCAGCGTGTGTCTCCTCCTGGCTGCAGTGCAGAGCGAAAGAAGCCGGCACAGCGCCCCCTGCTGATCCCTGCCCTAACTGCCGTACAGTGGAAAAAAAGGTAAGTGAACGGCACAGAGCAATCAGAAGGTTAATTTGAACGGCACAGAGTGATCAGAAGGGGAATTTGAACGGCACAGAGTGATCAGAAGGGGAATTTGAACGGCACAGAGTGATCAGAAGGGGAATTTGAATGGCACAGAGTGATCAGAAGGGGACAATCAATGGCAGAGTGATCAGAAGGGGAATACCGGTATGAATGGCACATGAGTGATCAGAAGGGGCATATTTTTTCAGAATCTTTTTTTTCTAGATTTTCCTCCTTTAAAATTGGGTGTGTCTTATATTCCGGAGCGTCTTATACGGCGAAAAATACGGTATATTACAGAGGTACTCATTTGATATAATATTCTTTGAGTAATAACTATACCGGAATAGGAAAATACTCTATACCATGCATTCTCTTTATAGATTTGTATTGAAAATCAATGAGTTGTTCTTTAAAAGTAAAGGCCTGGTGATCCAACCAGTGAGGTGTACTTTTAGTAGAGTGACACTCATTTTCCTGCACCATTTACTACAGGGCTGTAGGCTTGCATAGGTTGCAAAAAGTTGTCATTAGTGATTAGCCAAAGTGGCACTTTCATTTTTATGATTTTTTTTCACAAAACAAGCATTTTTTGTAATAATACAAATATTTTAGCAAAATGTATGGGGTTCAATTAAAAGACAAAAATGTATACTAAAAATTATCATTGCAATAAAAACTGGTTTTTAGAGCTACATTATGATTTTAAGTACAAAGAACTGTTACCGAGGTTTATATATTCAACTATTAAAATCATAAAGAAAGTGGAATAAGCTTTACTATGGTAAGTGTTTGCCGACATATTAGTGAATTGAATAGCAGAGAACCTGTCATGTAAATTTTAAAAAATCTGATAAGCAAATTTCACAGGTGTTCGGATTTGTCTCAGGCTTGGAAATTTGGAATCTCAGGAACATGACTAAATCTGCAATGTTTTCAGTATAAATGATTCACTGTGTATTCTAAAAAATACAGAGCAATCTCAGGATCACAAACTACAGATTATATGGTGTGTCCCTCTATGTAGTTTTCTCACTGTAACCTGTGGTAAATACAGATACATTCTGGAGCACAAAAAAAAAACCAAAAAAAAAAACCCATAAAAAACAACTTAGACGTCTGTGCTTTGTAATAATGGTGGTTTCTGCTTCATTGTTCTATGAGATAGCAGCAGCACTGAGTAGCTGCTAGCAGGGATGAGAACAGTAGCCTTCATTTTTAGTGGATAGGAGCCTCATGTCTCAAAGAGACTGTAATTATGCAGTAAAATGTTTCTCCAGTTATAAAGGTTCTTGTATAGCTGCAAAGATTTATCTTCTACTCAAACACACACTCCTCCCCTACCTTCAACAAAAGTCAGAATGAGAAAAAAAACTCCCAACCTGTGGCTTTATTAGGGAAGGGATGTTGAATTCTTATTGGTTGCTTTGGGTAGCTGTACATGTTCAGTATGCTTTGTAGTCACATCTGGGAACACTATATTGGATGCATGAATTAATTGTCCTTGGCAAAATTACATTTTCAAGAAAGCTTGTGAAATTCGCCCACTCGACCCTCTTTGTCACTGTTTACCCTGATTTTCATTAGCTGTCAGGAAAGTATATACCCAGATCTATTCGCAATCTTCATGATTGACAGCAAAACTCTGCACATGTCTACATTGCTTGCGGTGAAGAGTTTTTGCGGTTTTGCAGGACTCCCTCTGTCAATAGGAACTGGCATTGGTCTCTCTCTCTAATTACAAGGACCAAATAGGAACAACAAAAGAGCTTATGTATTTAGAAGGGGAGGTTTTAGTTTAAATAAAAAAGTTATACATATACAGGAAATTTAATAGGCTATCAAATCTAAGGATCTAACAAAACATAATTTAAACATATGAACAAGGAAGCAAGAATGAAAAGATTCCTAAACCCACTTATAAATTATAATAGACCAGACTTCACATGACCAGGCATTAATTCACACAACCAATCAAATAAGACCTAGGAACTTTGACAGCAAATGTCAAATATAATTTGAATTTCAGAAACATTTGAAGAATTATTAATGTTCAGAGCAAAGGTTCTAGCATTAAAATGACAAATAAAGTTTCAGTTTTCCTGCAGAGTAGCTCAGATAGAACATGGATACACAACATCGCTACTGACTAACCATTTGATCATTACCAAAGGGATCAGGTTAGGTCAACTTTATTTTTATTTGAATCCTTTTTGATCATGGGGCATTATGTACAATGTATTTCTTTTTTAATAAATTGCTTATGTACTTTGTGTTTTGTTCCAAATCTTACAAGCATCCTACTGTCATGGGCCTTGTCAAGTGCTTGCCTTGAATGCAGAATTAATAAAGACATTGCCACCCCTAGGTAATTTTAGTGGAATAAAAGTCATGTTGAGCATTTCGTTTAGTAGCCCCTTGTCTACGACTTTTTTACCTGCACAAAGTATAACAAATATACAAAGATAATCTCCTAATGACTAAATACTAGTATATATTAGTGCAAGGAAAGGATGATCAGGAAAGGTTATTTTTAAATATAAGGTGACTGCAGAAAGAAAAATAGGTTACTGCCAAGCCTAATATAAAACAGTATGACGAAAAGAAGGAGAAAAGTGAGTGGGCTTTCAAGAGCAAATAAAGAATTAACATTTATTAATCAAAATGTTTTTTGTTGTGGTTCTGTTATAGATATAGAACATCTGATCTAGACATAAATCAATTTTTACATATAAATGTCACATTATCTAGAGTTTACACACTACATTTGTGAAGTGACAGAGTATATTTTTTAGGCTTATCTCAAATACCCGACACATTTCACCAATAAGGCTTCCTCAGGAGATTGCAGAGATCATAATCGTGGAAAGCGCTAACAATGGCTGATAAAACAAAAACTATACAAAAAACAAAAATTGGAAGAAATACAAAAGGGTACAGAGAAATGGAAAAATATATATAATACTAACACTGGAAGCAACAGGAGGCACAGGTGACACAAGAATATCCACAGACAGAGATTAACACTAGAACAGCGCAAGGGAATAGACTGGAAACAACAGACTGGGCAACAAGGGGATAACGCAGGGGCTGGACAGAGCAAACACTGAATCAAGCAACAGGGGTACAGGAACTAGCTCAGAAGCTAGGGGGCTCGGCACTAGGGGCTATCTTTTGAGCTAGTTTCTGTACACCTGTTGCTTGATTCAGTTTTTCCCCTGTGCAGAATAAGGATAGGGGGAGCAGAATAGATGGAGGTAGACGTGGGAGGGAGCACTGACTGGAGGTGTACATGAGGAGTAAATTTGTTTTTGTTGTGAAAATCATATTTTTGTAAGCAAAGACATTTTGCCCGAATCAGGATGGTTTATAAATGCAGTGGGTTCATGTCAACCTCTTGAGTTAGCTGCAAATCCTCTAAACATGGTATTGTAACTGAAATTGTTAGAAAGAATGGTGAAGGTTGAGAAGGACCCACAAGAACATTTCCAAATGTTCCTAAACTTTAGTTAAGGAAATACAACTTTTTTTAGCCAGTTGCCATGCCCATAAACATAATATTGGCACCAAAATTACTAGGGAGTCAGTTACTAGTAGAGGGATCATATGGTTACAAAACATGTATAAATCAAAGAGTAAAACAGTAAAAAAAGTAATGTGTACAGAACAGAATCTCAACACAATCTAAACTTAATTGAAACTTTAAAAATGATTCATATTATATGCCGAATTATTTAGAAACAGTCCAGTTTAGGTGATTATGTTACTGCTTCCTTTACGTAGCATGTTTTTAGGAATATTTGGTACTCAGAACGTGGATTTATAACCTCTGTGGCTCATATAAAATATATTTAACTTAAAGTTTTTGTGCCTGGGGTTAGGCTTTATTATCGTAAACTTTTAACTTCATGTAGAATAGTTTTCTACACTTTCATCTGTCCAGCCCTTGCTTGCAGTGAATCATGTTCCATCTACTTGCGGTACCCATGAAAAAGATAAATACTGTAAATTATCCAGGACACTGAAATTATTTTTTAAAAGATGTCATATCAGCATTCTTGGAGCTGACTTTAAAGTATGGCTTAAGGCCATCAATTTCACTTTGCTGAGCAAAGTCGATTAATTTCAATTACCAAGTCCTGGTTTAGATTTTTGGCCTCAATTGTCTAAATCCTTATATTATTGGAAATGTTAAAATATAAAAAAACACAGTAGAATTAGAAATACTGTATAAAATACTTCGCCCTAATAATGTTAAATACCCAAAACAACCAGAACATACCTTTTCATCCAACATGATTTGTACAGTTTGTAAATGTACTGGAGTACATAATATAATTAAGTGATTTCCAACACTCTTTATTTTAAAGTAATACCATGTTTTTTTAAGCAAGATACCTAGTGTACTGCCTCTGGTCTGATCAGGTGGTGACCCTATGCCTGTGACCATTTAACCAGGTTACAAAACATGTTCTGAGTGCTGTTTCTCAATCCTTGCAAAAACTCATGACCATTACTTCCCCTCTACTCTCCACTCTGCTATCTAGATAGATCTACAGCTATCTACATTGAACACAGCTAATGAAAAACATCTTATGGAATCACAAAACAATGAAGAAAAACAAGAAACTATACCAAATATATCAATACTTTAGGCACTACCGGCGCATGTTTTCCTATATTCTGTAATGAAAAAAAGAAGCACATAGAGTTGTTGCTGGTATTTATGCAAGTTCTACAATATATTTATTGACCAGGCAAATAATAAAGTAGTATAGATTGGATTTGTGGAGATATGTGAATAGTTGTTCATTATCCTAGGCTAATCTTTCTTTTGTTGAGCAGTTGCTGGTGAAATACATCACCTACCCAAAACTTTTCAATAATTTATCTAGAGATCTGACAAGCACACAGACATATCCATCTGTTCACAGCAAATGTAGATAAAATCAACGAAGCCTGACATGACTTTTTGATTCTCCTGCGTAAAAAAATAAAAAAAACACATGAAACAAAACAGTTAAGGTCCAATGTTTTAGATGCTGTTTCTGCTTTAGGACCTGCCTAATTTTTGGTCATAAAGAACCCTCCAAGGATTTTCTGTCTGCCTTTTCAGGCATTTTGGTGCTATTGTCCAAATGTGGTATCACAAGCTAATTGAAAATGTAGAACAATATACACCCATCAGCTAAACAGCTCTGACCCATTGAGGCATAAACTTCACAAAACCTCTGAAGTTGTACTGTGGTGTCTAGCACCAAGAGGCTAGCAGAAGATAATGCCTCCGTCAGCCTGCCTTCTTCACAATGTACATCCTGCTGTAATCTCTTTCCTAAGTAAACTACACAAAGGCTTTTGGTTGTGATTAAAATTTTTTTTATAACTGTAAAAAGGTAGATTGTGTAACTCTTAAAACACACTGAGTGACTTTTTCACAATCACACAAAGGGCCTAATTTATTAAAGCCAAAAAGATGATCATGGATCATGAAAACCTGGAAAACATCTGGTGCAGGATTGAAATCTATCCCAGGTTTGCTGATTTACCCACTTTCACCCATGATAGTCCATCATCTCCAGTCTAGGAGAGCTTTAATGAATCATACTCAACATGGTTGTAAAAACAAGTGACACACTGAAGTTCATATACAAATTGTACATATACAAAATGTTTGGTACAGCAAGTGAATGAAGAAAAACAGTATTGTTTTTATAATTGACACAAAGGCCTTGATTTAATAAAGCTCTCTAAGGCTGGAGAACATACACTTTCATCAGTGAAGCTGAGTGATCCAGCAAACCTGGTATAGATCTGGTCCAGGATTCAAAACATTTAATAGCAAATGACAAATGACTTTAAAGAAATCCATTACAGGTTTTCTGGATCACCCAGCTTCACTGATGAAAATGTATGCTCTCCAACCTTGGAGAGCTTTAATAAATCAGGCCCACAGTTAGATGATGTATATCTCTCAGAAAATGATACTGTTAAGAAATATTAGTCCCTGCCTGCAAAAAAAGTAAATCAAGTCAAAGTACAATAACATTAGGCTCCCACTCCCCAATATCTTCAGTTTTTTGACCCCCTAATCCACATATCTCAACATTCCCTCGATGACCTGGTTGGTCAAGTACACAACACTGCAATGGATGCTGGATTAGATCTACCTTCTTATATAGGACCTCGGCTTCCCAGTTGCTCATTGCTAAACCAGGGCATTAAAGAACATTGTAAATTGTTGAGCCAATTCATTTTCACCAGTGTTCAGTTCCTGCCAAGTGGGATGTGTATTTGGGCCAATTTTTCCATTAACCTGAATCTGAAAACAGCAACACTACCAATAACTTTCCTCCCCATCCTCACACAACAGTCCTCATCCAGGTTGTGATAAGTTGCATCGTGAAAGGATGGGAAGAAGGTCAACTTATATAGAGAAGTAGCGAACAGAACAGCAGGAGAATACAGCAGTAGAATGAGTGGAAAGGTGGGTGTCTTTCACCTACATTGTCAAAGTGAAAGACTTACTTTAAAGGCTAGGTAGTAGGGATAATAAATTATTCTCTGTATTTACAGTCCATGTATCACAGCTGCAAATACTTTATGCTCTTTGTTTTAACAATAAAAGGTGTTAAAAATTCAAAAGTCATTGCCAATGCTACATAGCCTGTTTATACTAAATATATTTCATTTATATTGAAAGCCGTTTTTCAATTAACTTAAATAATGTAATAGCTTTAAAAGAGTAATTAAAGTCCACTGCACACAGACAATAACGTGGCTGTCTGAATTTTAACTAAGTCTTATGATAATAATTACATGCACAATGTAATCTAGATTTCTATTTTCCTTCTCTTCTTGGAAAAAGTGATCAGGATTGAAAATGAACAATTACAATCAATATGATTAAAGCTTGAACTATAATATTAGGCAAAAGACTTGAAGGTATGAATACTACAAGTAGGTACAATTCCTGCACAGTAGTCACCTCCAGTGGAGGTTAAAGTACAATGCACTGTTAGTGTATACATTTTAAGTTAATATTTTGATCTTACATGCTTACTTTTTCAATGTTTTGTTATTTCAGATTAGGTATAAAGATTTGTAGCTTAAACTTCATATATACTACAGCTGATTGTTGCCCAAGAAGAATAGTCATACTCACCTTGGGCGAAAATCTGACATGTGTACAGTGGTCCCCCGACTTCATTCACTGATAAACAACTAGTTAGGAGTAGCAGGGTGCTGCTCACTTGTACTCCCAAATCCTCCCTTCCCCCTCTCCAAAATGTAGGAATTAAAAAAGCATAGTGGTGGTAAGGAGTTTAATGGCAGGTAAATATCCACTTCTGGTAGAATAGTCTGATACAATAGTCTCATCTATGACTCACAACTGTACAGTGGTGATGTTTTAAGCACACCATATCACTGACTACCCTGTTAGCATTTTGCTTTATACTATGGCTCCAAAGGGAAATCAAAAAAGAAAACTCCATTTTCCCAAGTAAAATATTTATAAGAAAATGTATAGTGCCTGTTGTGGATATTACCAACCCCTGCACAACTGTTTTACAGCATTGGCATGTCAGTTTACTATAAAAAGCTTACCGTAAAACACACTTCAGTGACCCTTTACTGAACTACATAGTAGATGTTTTATTACTGGATAGATTTAGCTTTTGGTGTTATCTGCTGATGACTTCAGCAGGGACCCACAATGACTCAATTAAATTTAAAACAGAATGTGATTGATTTTAAACAATCTGTGCATGTACAATACAGGATGCTATAAATCGAGGCTCAGGACAGGATAGCAGCCTATATTAGACTCGTAGATCACGTAGATCAGGTCTTAAATCCAATTGACTGAATCAATGTGGTTTCTTTATTGACTTGGAACTGGAAGCCATTGGTTACATGTCGGCGTACTATTGTATCAATCATAGTGTAGTGATGTGCTAAACATTCTAGGTTTATTGATTTTTTTACAAGGTGAAAAAGCACAGTGGTATGCAAAAAGTAATTCCAGTAGGCACTAACCCTTGAACATATATAAAAAATATATATATTAAAAAACTGTTCTCAAACATCAAAATGCTGTGTGTCTGTTTCTTTGGATAGACACATCTATATGAAGCCACACTTGCATGATTATTTTGAATGATCGTATAGTGCACAATTCTGTACATGATGTAATGATACGATCGTTCATAGTCCACCAATAATGTACACACACTAGATACGATCGTTTGAACGATGCAGGAAGTGACGTATACTAGAGAAAGTGTACTGCAGAGCCATCCACGATCACTGAACAACTGTACACACAAAAGATTGCTCAATCAGATCCGCCGAGATGGTTGTTTGTTTCCAGCAATTTTCCTCTATTGTCTGCCTCGTTGGTCAGTCGTTGTGCACTTTTTTTGTTAAAGATTATCGGCCAATCGGTCATCAATCGTTCGTTTCCAAAAAATTGCAAGTGTGTACGTAGCCATAGAAACTTTAGAATCTTAACTGTGATCTTTCAGGTTGTTTATTAAGTAAATAATGTAAGCTTGTTAATATGTAAATATTCTATTGTCCGTAGTCTGGACACAAATGTAGGTTAAAAAGTTTAGCTGTTATTAAGTTTATGGGCTTGGTCACACTATTGACCCCCATCATTACAGGATCATGTAACTCTTAGGAGACAAAAAGGGGTAAAAAAATGAGAAGGGAAATGGTAGAAAAAGAAGATAGGATGAGAATAGGAGATAGGAGTGAATAAGTTACGTAGTGTTCTGTCTTATGACATAATTCAAATTTCACACATGCAACTAATATTAAAGCTAACTTTTTATTTTCTTAAACATATAAACATAATGGCATTTCATAGTCCATTGCATTACTCCTTCTTTATCTAACACATACAGCCTAAACTGATTTATAATCTGTACATGTACAGATTACAGATGTACAAATTTTGATTTTTGTAAAACGTTAACAGTTAAACCCTCATCGCCATCTGTAACTATTCCCCCTGACATGAGAAAAAAGAAGTAAGTGTGACATGAAGAGTGTAGGTGTCAAGTGGGCTATGATTGACAGCCTGGCTTCACCTCCTGTATGCTAGGCAAGAAGGTGTCACCCAAACAGGAACAATGTTTTTGTTTACAGATTAGTTAGTTAAAGTTAGTTAAATAACTCATATTTGCAGTGGATTTGCAGTGTAAATACTAGCAAGTTTCTTAGTTTCTTTAAACTGTTTGTGGCTTCAACAGTGGAAAGTATCTGGCTTCCAGTTTAATTGCTCCTTAAGCAACCAATGCACCTTCTATGTGAAAATTGTTTGGATCTGCTGAATCTTCATTTTCCATTTTGTTGTTGCCTTTTTTCCTTCAGTACATAGTGCATGGTGGAGTTTGCTGTACCAGTTTAAAGAACACCATGTGTTTACCATGGAGAAAAGCATATACATTGAATGTTTTGCTATACTATTGGATATATTATATTTGTATCGCATTTTTATACTTAACACTGATCCTGTTAACATGCTTCATTGTTTAATTCAAGTCCACACATCAGCACATTCTTTGAATGATTTTTTTTTCTTTACATTCTAATTGATGTCATCTGCCAAGAATACATCCACCTTAATAAAACAATATTTTTAAGTATAAAAATTGAAATAAAAATCCTTGACTGCAATATTTAAAAAAAATTATTTTTCATTCTACATATTCTGCAGATCTGTAAGTGCATATGCCTTATGTCTGTTTCAACTTGGCAATCAAGTGAGTGCAGATGCTAAAGTTACAGACATTACACAGCAAAGCAGTAAAACATTTTAAATGAATCCATTATTGAACAAAAATTGAATCCAGTGGTAAACATATTTACTACTGCCAGAAAACAACATTTTCATAATAAGCTAATCACTAGGTAAGAAAATGCCTCTGTTTGTTGTGCAATGATTAAAATTATTTCAAGTCAAGAAATGCAATGATTACATAGCTTGGCACTGTGCAGTTTGGTATTAAAGTAGCCTTTTCCAGTTTTTAAATTACTTACATTGATTTTCTGACACAAACTAGAAATGAAATAATGAATCTATAATGCATCTCCTTAACAACTAATTGATGGCAGGATAATAGGAAACTTTTAAAAGTATAGTTTTAATTTTTAAACTGTTCAAAGAAAATGTAGTCTGATTAGAAATGGATCTTTTTTTCCACTCTGTGTGAAAATCCATCAATAATAACACAGCCTAAATAAAGCTTAATTGCATACTGTAGCCTACATTACACATCATTATTTCCTGAGGTATGATCAGTTTCAGTATTACATACTATTCATTATTATACATCTGGATAATTTGGAAATATTATTGAGTTTCTAGGGTATCTGCTGTGAATGTACCAAAAATGAGATAGTAGTAGGTTAGACTATTGTAGCATAGCAATGTCTGGATAAAATCTCTACTACTCTTTAAGAAATTGTTTAAACTGACTGGAGTGTTACTTGAAATAAGGTCAAATGGGAAACTAGCATGAACATGCTGATTGGAATGACTTTTATAGGTACTCCTATTCACAATATTTAAGGCAGGTTAATTAGTAATGACGATGCATGCTTTATTTTTATTCAGGATTGCAGATTTTTTTAGTGCTTGCATAATGTATGAAAAATGTACACCATGTTTTCACCTTACATAAAAATACAAATACATAATCCAAGGCAGAAGTAAATCTAAAATATAAAAGGGGTTAAGGACTATTAAGTTCAATTAGAAACACTGTGTAATGTCCCCAGTAACCTTCTTGTTTTTAATTACATTCTTTTTTCCACCCTGATGCAACCTATGGCCCAGCCATCAGCCTACACCACTGGAGAAGTGAGAAGGAGATTTCAGCAGTTCCTTTCTTTACACTGAGGTTTACACTTAATGAGATTTCTGTTTCAATATTTTGCAGTAACAGCCGAGAGCTGCTAAAGTTTCCTCTCAGCTGTTAAATGATCTAGAGAAACCTTAATTAGAATTGTTTGAAGAACTGGCTTCCTACATATCCTCTTTTCTATGTCCTGCGGCATCTATTCAGTGCTAGCAGTTCTGTGAAGGTGTAGCCGAAACAGTAATCAGCCCCTTAGAAATAGCTTCAATTTGCAAACAACATTAGGGATGAAGGGCATACAGTTAGAAACTAGCACTCACGAATCAGATAATATACTCCTGTCAAACATGCAAATGTTCCGTTTAAACTCACTGAGATATAGACTACTTGTAAAAAGGCTTCAAATTTTATGTGGCTGGCTTCCCTATTAATAGGATCTTTACTGCAGCCACCATACTTGTCTACTGAATAGTTAAAAATTGGAACATGCAGCATTGGCAGCCAAGTTGCTTCAATTCACAGCGGGTAATCAAGAGACAAGAGACTGCAGCACATCCTTATAGCTTAAAGTAAAGGTTTTTCCTATATAGCATTCATTCTCAACCCTTCTTTCCTAAAGCAGAACTAAACTAAAAATTATGCCTACCTTTAATCCTGAGATCTGTCGATCCATCTGGGGGTTTCCTAAATCAGGTCCCAGGTAGTCCCAGTATCCCCCTTCGGCCCAGCACAGAGGAAGCGATTGGCGCTGCAATTTTTTTGGCCACTTTCTTGTTCCTTCTTCTCTGTATGTCACCCAATCTTTCTATGCACATTTTCAAGATGGAATGACTTAGATGGGGAAAAAAGAGTGCCCATCTCACTACCCATGCATGAGAAAAGGCCCCTTCTGTGCATGCCCAAGATTATAGGTATCCCAGAGGCTCTGCACTCCAAAGGGGAGGTGCTGCACCTTTTTTATTTAAAAAAAAAAAGTTGTTCCACTTAAAACAAAAAAGAAGCAAATTTTTACCTTTTATACAATGGTTGTCTACCCTTTTATGTAAAGTAAAACTTTGAGTTTAGGTCCGCTTTAAATAATTAAATCCCACAAGGTACAGAATAGTTTTCTCCTAGGATTCTATTTTCAGTTTTTGATTCAAATCATCTGACAAATGAAAGTGCATTTGCCTTCTAGTTAAACAGAATTATTCTGATTTGTAGGAGTAGCCTTGAAGAATAGTAAAACTTTTATATAGTTTTTCTTTAATTTACCCCTCCATCTTCACAAGCTTTATATCTTATACTCACTTATCCATGCTTCTGAAAGTCCTATAAAGTAGGACTCAGCTTGTGTTACTGCAAATCCCTTGTCTTTTTTATTTTATTTTTTTTTGCCTGCTTGCAAATAAAATTACATTTATCTAAATGGTATCTGTCTATACGTGTGCATGCCTTCCTACTGAATTATAGTAGTTTTCTCCCTGTGCAGTCTCCTGTGCCTGAAACCATGATGGAATTACAGCATAAAATATACAATATATACCAAGCCCATAACGCCTTTAGGTCAGAACCTCTAATTCTCTATATAAAAGTGTCCTTAGAATGCTTTACACACACAAAAAAAATTGCATAACAGCTGCACATTTTCAAAAATGACCTTTGAAAAATGTCCTGCCTTTTGCCTGATACTGATGTTTACACATCCTGCCCTAGGTTCAGCAACAGACGAGAAACCTTTCTACTGTCTTGTAGTTTCACTTCTGCTTTTAACCACAAATAGCCATTATTTTGCCATACGTCAAACATTTCTACTATTTACCAGTAATTGAAAAGGAACAAAAAAAAAAAGTTCAGTAACAACTTACTGTCATAAACAGGGATCTAAATCCACAGGGAATAGTCCATCTCATGTAGAAAATTTCCATTATTATAGAGAGACTGAGCCCTGGGGCACCATGTATTTATCAGATCACCCTGCAAGGAAAATTTGTTTTTTATGGTGGTAGTAATTCCAGCCCTTGAACACACTAGTGAAGGTATCTATCGGGTGAGATAGAGGCAGGCAACATCTGGTCCATGGACAGGTGCAGCAAAGCAGCAAAGTCAGGAACAAGCTGGAGTTAGTAACTAGAAGGTCAGCAATGCAGAAACACAGGGGCACCAGGGCACAGAAGCTCAAGGGTCTGCAACCATGAAGAGTCACAGGAGCACAGGGGTCACATGAGATACAAAGGTCACTGATGCATAGGGCAAAGGGGCTCAGCACTACCGCAGCCAATCAGACTGACTCATTAAAGCTTTCCAAGACTGGATAAGATTTTGGATGATCTGGGTAGAAACTGGGTGATTCAGCAAACCTGGAATTGATTTGGTCCAGGATTAAAAACATTTGCCAAATAATAGCAAAATATTTTTGAAAATCAATTCCAGGTTTGCTGGATCTCTCAGTCTCTCCCATGATAATATATCTTTTCCAGCTTTGGAGAGCTTTATTAGATCAGCCCAATGTGTTGCTAAACCTATGTTGGCGCTATATAAATCCTGTTTATTATTAATAATAATAATAATAATAATAATAATAAACCTACATTGTCCACAATAATTATGAGACCTGCATCCTGATTGGCTAATATCCTGGCACTCTGAGTGAAAACCAGAAGTGTGAACAGCCATGCCCCGGTGAAAAGACCTAGAGCCGGATTGTGATACTTTCACAATGAGAACTTACAGCCTATCTGTAGTTTATTATGGAGTGCAGCAGTGTATAACAACATTTATGCCTTATGTTATTTATTGATACATACTCTACTTGCCTGTCCCTTTAGCAATTTGCCTTGCCATTTTATTCAATATCTTACAAATATTTTACCAGAATATCTTGGCAATTCTAATTTATACGCATTTAGAAGTGTGCCTAGTACAAATTCCTGGCTGTGTCAGAAACAAACCTCCCACAGTACTGGTAGTTTCCATGACAACCCCGATGTCAGGAGAAACTAAAAACTATACACAAATACACACAAACATGCACATACATCTCAATCACATTACATCCTTAATTTGATGGCACTATTTCTTGTTTTATTCCTTTAGAGAGTTTTATTAGTATCATCTCTTTGGCAGACTGTTGTTCAAAAAGGAAAAAAAACTTTCACATTATGAATTAAAATGACCTTACTTTTTGAGGTTCAATAATATAATTGATCATAATCTAAATGTTTGTTATATTTGCTTTTTTGTCATGCATTAAAATATTATGACATTATTGTTCCAGCACAACATATATAGTTTGAAAAGAGGATTGTACTATGTATTGTTGTATTATGAACTGTTTATGGTGACTAATTATATGCAGCATAGCCACACAACATTGAAAAACATTACCACATATCGATAAAAGTATTTACATAAAAGGTACAGTCTGTTCATTACTGAAAATGACACCTTGACTGTCATGTATTCCCGTAGCATCATTGTATCTGCTCGGTACTTCCATTCCCTTCAGATCATTACCACAGTGCACCATTCCTCCAAACCGTGATTTATTGTTACGAGAATGCTGCTCATTATTGAGTAATGATAAAAGACACAAATATACATTACCTCCCACAGCAGTCAGTCACAAGATAGCTATGACACTAATGGGTTAGCACTCCTCTCTACTTTCACCCAGTTTACGGCTGCACATACATCCCACTGGCAGATAAAAAATTTTACTCAAATTGTTTATAAATATTTGAAAATGTATTAAAATTCTTTTTTTAGACAAGAAGCTGTTGTCTGACTAGGCTAAGCTATACTGACCATACTAAACCAGATATCCTGTCATAAATCAGTGCAAATAGACCTATCTCTGACATTGATTAACTGATCTATGGCTTTAAAGCTCAACTCCAGCCAAAATGTTATGTTGGATAAAGCAAGAAAAGGTTTCTGTTAGGACTGGAAGTGACAGGTCACAGAACAAAACATGTATAATTAGTAGATTGGCGTAGGGTTAGAAGAAATGATGATTTTTTATTTTTTTTATTTTTGCTGTCAGCGCCTTCCTCTTCTGATGACAACCTCCCCCAAATTTCTTGTTCTAGGATCACACAGAAAAGAAATGATTGCAAATTTACACAATGGAGTAAAATACAGAAATAAAAACCTGGCAAATTGAAAAAAACAACCTTTAAAAGACCCCAGTGAAGACTAGTGATACCTTTGCACTTGGTTCCCCTACTGTGTTTTCTTGTACTATCAGAGCCTCTTCTACTACAAACATCTATTCATTACCATGTTTTTAAATTGCACTCTTCATTTTAAGACAGTGAAAATCTGTATTTCTAATCTTGTTTTATAGAAATATATTAGAAATAAATTTTGCTCAATTATTTCAGGTTTTCAATTTTTCTGTCTTTTACTCCATTGTCAAGATTTTTACTCATATCTGGTAGATGCATCACTAGGACAAGGAATTATTCAAGTGCACAGAAAAAAATAAAAAAAAGTGTTATATTCTTCAGCTTTTATGGTTCATCAAGAAAGTGATGATTAAGGCATGGACAATAGTATTATAAGTATTATTAGTAAGTATTAAAACTTGATCCCATTTATTCCACTGCTGAAAAAAATAATACAATTTTCTGAAGTTAGGCCTTCTAGCCCTGGTAATTTCAGTACTCACTTATATAATGCTTGGTTGTTCTAAAATGTTCTATGGTCTACCTAGTGGAGGCAATTGGGGAGTAGGTTAGCAGTGCTTATATTGAAACCTCAAACTGGTGTATAATCAGAAAGAGGTACAGAAGTGAGTGGATGTTCTACACTTCCATCTTACAATTTTTAAGCAGTGAATTATTTATTTTAGTTAGTCTGGTAAAATGTCTGTAATTTAGCCTGTGGGGCAATAAAATAAATATATAATTAATAACAAAACAGATGGACATGGAGTGAAAAGTTATTAACACCAGCAATCCATTCAAATGAATTATTTATTTTTAACTTTCTTTCCCTATGCATATATTAAATTTAAAAAAAATCAATTGAATAGAATTCTTTATGAACAGCCTGTAAAATGTGTTCTTCAATTACAGGTTTTATCAAGCATTTCTAATATCATAATCAGTAAGGAACACTGCATGAGCTAATGAATTTTCTTTTCTTTTTTTTTTTTTTGTATCCGGAAGCGTCTCAGGTGGCAAATGTTCAAATGGAAGTAAAACGATTGTGTCATAAAGCTTCCATTATGAAAAAAAAAATAATCCTTATTAGAAATTCATTCTTTTTTTTTGTGAATCCTGTCATCAGACAACGCAGTGTGGAAAAGGAAAAATCACTAGTATCAGCTTAGTCATCCGCAGGAATGAAATCTATTGCATCAGCATCCAAAACAAGGGGGAGTAATGAATCAGTCTTAGACTGGTTCAATAACCATTAGCACTTGAAAAGCTGCCCTTTTCTGATTCATTTTGCTGAGAAACAAAATGTAATATGCAAATACGTTTTTAAGATTTGTTTTGATGTGGCAAATGGAAAGATGCAAATATAATGGGTGTTCAGAGATATGTTGCAATTACTGTTGTGGTTTTTACACACTGCAGAATGAAAAAGGGATGTAAACACAACACTAATACCCAACATAATTTAAGATAGTGGAAAGGAAATAAGGAGCACAGTGATTTTACATATTCCATACATTGACCCTGTGATTGCTTTAAATGTCCAGTGGTTGTACATTTATGTGTACAATTGACGTATGTGTATTCACACTCACTATAGCCACCTACTAATAGACATCTATCCAGGCTCTGAGGCTCTGTTGGCAGCCTTTCACTACTGTCCTGGTACCAATATTACATCCACATCCTTTATTAGGATCCATATAAATAAATAAATAAATATATATATATATATATATATAGCTTATTTGATATCCTGGGCAGAATTTTTTGAACCCTACGTCTTTCATACAACATTTTAAAAACATTCTTGAAATTATTTGTATAGCAATAAAATAAAAGAAATACTGTGAAAGCGTCCACTGTAAAAACATCCTCTTGCATTTATGCTAAGTGTGGGTGGGAAATCAATACACCATTGTTAATTGCTAGTGTTCCTTGAACATGCCTCTGGTCATTTCTTGAGCTGTATAGCTGAACAAGTCTTGATGTTCAGGATAGAAAAGAACCCTACAACATTGACGTCAATGGGAAAGGAATTCTGGTGTTTTCTTATGAAATACAGAGATTCGCTAATGCAACAAAATGAGGGACAATGTGTACCACTATGGAGTGGTGCCATTTTTTGCAGCTTTGAGGGCAACATAAAATACTTTTTACAGGGGCACCAAAATCCTGCTTACTATGGTAGGGAAACACAAATAGTCCTTTATGGTATAGAAGGTTTAAAAAAGTTATCAAACAACAAGCAAACCTGGACTTCACATGAGTCACTTTAACCTAAAATTGGAGCTTTAGTCCCCTTGGTTTTCAGAGCACAAATACTGTAACTTTCTTGGATCTTTAGCTCTTCTGGTTTAACTTTTTTGTGTGTGGGGGCTAGAAGAGATTTTTAAATTTGAAGAAGAAAGCTAAAGAAAGTGCACTGGGATTGGTAGGGTACCACGCTATCAGCTGCACTGACCACCCTTTCTAATACTATACTTGCAGCAGTAAAGGTGAATACCTCAAGCACATGTTCCACAAGCTCCAGCCACATCACCATCTTAGACATCCACTAGTCAAATGAGTCTGCAATTCTGTGGTTTAGGGTATCCAACATGGAGATGACATACCTATTGACTGTTGTGGTCAAGTGCTCCCATAGGGTGCTAACCATGGATAGACCTGGCTGCTGCTTTCTGAAAAAATGTAACCTTTATTAGACCTTGCTACTCCTTAGTGATGGTCCCAATACATCTGCTTGTCTTGCTGTGACCATTAGCAGATACATCCCTGTTGAGAAAGGATGTGCATACACAGCTTAAAAGTGTTAATTGCAGTAAGGCACGTCCCTCTGCTAAAACGAGTTTTGGAATTTAGAACTTGTAGTGTGGATCCACCCTGCTCCTTTTTTCAGAAGGTCACCGCTGTTCAACTTTTTCTTCTTTTTCCTCCACCAGTACTTGGATCTGCTGCTCCACGCTTTCAGCTCATATAAAATTACATACATTGTAATCAATCACACCACATTGAAATGGTATCCTCCCCAGCCTTGGAGAGCTTTAATAAATCGGGCCCACTGACTCATGCTGCTCTGTTTCTCTTGGACAGTCCTCCTCCTTTTCCTCTTACATTAGGGGTTGTGCATCTGTGCCTGGAATGTCTCTCCTGTTTTGTTTTTTTAATCTCCCTTTAACAGAACCTAGATGAAATGTTAAAATACCTGACAATGAGTGTTGTGAAATATTTCAGAGAGTGTGTTGGAACTGGCATGGGAGGAAGTGGAAGGAGCCTGTTCATGTGTCACTGTAAATTAGCTGATCTGAGTCTGGGAGGAGGTGGTTTGAGTCCCATGTAAGGTGATGAACTCTATGTCATCTTCAAGGGACAGGCAGTTCTGAAGACATTGTAGGCAAAATGCAATTTGTGAAGCCCTGTTAAAGCTTGGCTGTGATGTAGCTGATTTAGGGGCCAATTATTAATCATCCTCTACCACCCCAAACCCCTGCACCACCGCTCCTTCCTTTCATTCTGCCACAAGGCATTATAGGATAGCTATTGGTGTCCAAATGTCATCCGCTCAGGTACAGTGGAATTGAACTGATTGGGCAATATTCTACCCAAAAGCAACATAGTCACTGCTCCTGGTTAGGAAAGCTGCTTTACATGCTAAATTGCACATTGGCATTTGTTTGATATTTTGCAGTGCTTAGTACCCACTTTGAGTTATACAAGCAGCATGACATAGAACATAAAAGATAGCTATTGCTTGACCAGAAGGAGCTCAGAGGTCCCATCCTTCCAAGAGCCCCCAGCTGCTTGACCCTATCACCCCACCCTTTTTCTTCAAATAACCCACCACCCAATCTCAAAAACAAAACACACACATTTTGCAGGTAAATGGCCATAGCAGCTGTATATTTTCCATTACCAATTTCAATAAATAACCATAGTCAACCATATAACCCGAATGTTCAAGAACATTACTATACACTCGACAGATATCTTAACCCTAGTGCTGGACCCTAGTCTACTATCCCTGCTTCCTTGAAGGCATCACCTATCTAATCAATTCAAAGTTTTGGGGTCTGCCACCATTAAATTCTCATTGTTCCCAGCACCACTTTGGGATTGATACCAAACACATGCACAGAACCTCTCAACAGCCACCCAGCTAGACCCAAGCTTCCCAAAAACCTCACAACCCACTACAGGGTGGGCAGAGAACTTTTCTCTAAACAGCTTCCTCTCACAATGGTCCCCAGTTCCTTCTACACTTCTTTCTATACCCTCTGACCCTGCCTAACCCCTCTGAACTAAGCAATCTAAACCCTTGACCTCTCGTTCACCTCACTCTTTTTAACCCTCTCCTCTTTGACATCTTGGGCCTGTTATGTCCACCTTCCACCTATGCGGCACCAGACTTTTCTTTATAGACAGCATTGTTTTTATCATAGTGTGGGAAGTTTTAACCTTTGGTTTAATTGCATTGAGGTCAATTACTGGCATACTATATCTGTAACTTTTTGAAATAATATATATCTAATGAACGCATCATACATGTTTTATATTCCAAACAGAGGAACGTTTGGTGCATGTGGTTCAGTGAATGCTTGTTACCTATGTGCATACAGTGACAGAAAACAATTTCCACAGCCCTTTCTATATGCCTCTTGCAGAGAGAACAAACATCTGTAAATTCATTTACTACTGCTGCTCCCTGAAAATTACCTTGTTTGTGACTAGGAAAGCAGCTGCGGTACACATTTTCCTAATCATTTTCTATAAACCATAACATTTTTACTCATGCGGTAGTTAGCATTTTATGATTTATAACAGAGCCCAGGAAATACACAGAATATAGCGCAGTAAGAGACAGTGCAAAAGTCTGCAGTATTGACCTCACTCCAATTATGCTGATGGCATTCGGCATGTCTAAATCTAATGCTTCCAATAATAGTGGACAATTAACTAAGCTCTCTAGCTCCATCTTATGCTGCAATGAGTATATATCTGTATCAAGTTATAACACTTTAAGGTTACCTTCTTGTGGGAAAACTGCAATTTAAAATACATTTACTCAGTCGTTCCTTTTTATTATGTTAACATGATTTCTAAAAGTGTTACATCTGCAATGTTCATTAAAACAAGACCTAACATTCCTACTATGGAAGTCCCTGCTCCCGCAGTTCTTGTAACTGAGTGACAATTGTTACCCATTTCTGTATCTGTATTGTCACTCTATCACATGCTTTACTGGTGGGTCCACAAACAGCTTTGGGCTTTATAAAAGCATATTGTACAGACCCACCATTGTCACTTTTAGCAAGACCATTGAACTATCATTGAATATATCAATGACAAATTCTTTTACTACACATTAAGCTTACAACTAACTAGAATGTTAAACATTTTAATTACACAATATTTTGAAGAAAGCCGAAGTTAAAACCGTTACAAGAATCTATACCTAGCATGCAGCAAATACACAGCAGAAGGTCAGCAATGGCAGACTAGGTTTCCTTTAATATACACACTTTTCCTGCAATTTATAACTTAATTTATTTATCCTATTTTGCTTGCAATTATCTCCCATTTTCTTTCAATTACTAATTAGACCCAAGATTAGGCTATTACCTCTTCAAATATGTTCATTACTAGAAGTACATTTATTATTTGAATTCTGATTAATCCGTAATTGCCAATGAATTAAAACAAATGTAGTTGAGCAGATTTAATAAGAGCCATGTAAGAATGGCGATATTGACAATGCAGATTTGTCAACAAGATTGCTAAGGGACCTCAAGCCAATCTCTGTAATGATCCAAATTCTGCAGTGTATGGATTAGTGATTGAGCCATTCCAACAGAGAATTTGAAATCTTCCATATCTATGTGTTTCAATGGCAGTATTTGATTCCCATGAATCAGGAATATTTGGGGAAATGTCAGATTCCTTGTTTTTTTAAAGATGTATGATTTTTTTCTATATTAGACATACTTCAAAATCATACTGCAGGGTGTGTACATTCCAAAATATTGCAGATAAAATGTTGCACAAAACAACATATATATATATGTGTGTGTGTGTGTGTGTGAATTGATTATTGCAGATAAAGCAATACAGCTTTAAATTCCATTTTCATTGAGCAAGCAGCACAGTACTGCAGAATAATGCAGTGTTCAAGGCTGCAACAGTTACTGTTTCACTCTAAACCATCTATAAATCAAGCTCGGAAAAGCTTTCATGAGCACACTAATTTAATCAGTTGGTAGATGGGAATGTGCTTTGTTAAAATGAAGAAGGGATTGGGTCATTTGAGGACACTTGATAAGCACTACCTTTGCCTCTAGCTACAGTACAGCAGCTGTCTTCACTCAGCTAAGGAAATGTGTGCAATTTAATTGTACATACCTAGAGCAATATTATCTGTTTACTATTTGGATCTATTTTGTTGCATTGTTCCTGTAAAAAATAAAATGAAAGCAAACAGCTTTGCAGTATAGTTTTTAATATACCAGCCATAGTATGTGATTCTGTTTTGAAAGATAAATGAGCAGAAGATTTTTAGTTATAACTACAGGAAACGTTCTAGCTGAATGTTTATTTGTTTAGTGTTATACTCTATTTTTTAATTACAATACTAATTTGTTTATAGCTGTTCTTTTAAAAAAAAAAAAAATATATACAACTTAACATAAAACATTCACCAGTTGTAAGGATAGGTTGGTGAATGTATGAACAAAACTCAAAAGAACGTCATAGTCTAGATCAGTCTTTCTCATCCATTTTAAGAAGGGGGAACACTTTAAAGAACATTAAGATATCAGGGAACCCAAGCTGTAATTACTATACCCACAGCGCACAGCACATTAGCATGGTGGTCAATAGGAAAAATGCCTTTTAGATTGCTGGTCAGTGGGAAGAATGTCACCCTTACAGAAAGCCAAAAAGATCATTAGTGTTACTTGAAATGACCTGAAAGGCAGAAATTGCTTATAACCCCTCGCAACCCCTGGAAGAACAGTAGGGTACTATAGAGCCTCAGTTAAGAAACATTGATTTAGGCTGCCAAAAAGGAGAGTTTGTGTTTTGTGGGTCCTTAGACTAAGTATAGGTGGCATCAGAATTCTGTTGAGTCGAAGAACTGCATCCAACCAGGACCAGCATCAGATTTTTCTGGACCCCATACTAAGTGAAATTCTTGGTCTAACCCTTCCCACTGTCAAAATGTTCCAGCATTGGAAAAAATCAACTTCTTTTGACCGAAGCTCAGTACAGAAGCATCCCTTGCCCCCCCGCCAATGGTGGCAAAGCATCTGACTGAACCAAGTTGCACATAACTCAGCCCAGGTGCCCTTAATATTGGAAGTAGGATCCTCCATATGCATGATCTTGTTGGATCTATGGTTGGATAGAATTCCTCCATAAAACAAAAATATATACTCTTGCAGCAATTACCAACTTTGTTTCGTTGAAAATTATTTGTGGTTCATCAGGAAGAAAGCAGGGTCTGCTGGCATTTGGCAATTAGTACATTTTTGTGTAACCACCTAAACCTTTTTACATATTTACATAGTTATTTTTAAAGAAGACATAAGTCCATCAAGTTCAACCACTAAGGAAATAAACATTTAACAACTTTTTTTTTGCCTCCCGCAGTTGAATATTATAGAGATCCATATTGCAACTCCAAAAAAGCCATTGCAATGTCTTTAGCGTGGCCGAGCCTCTGGCCCAACTTGTTAACTGGCAGTGAAACAAATGTACACTTTCATTGGCTAACATTTTTCTGATTATTTTTATTGCTTTTTGTAATCCAAAATTAATTTAACCACCCGAGCGATAACCCCGACCTTGGTTCGGGTTTAAAATAATTACAATTATCGATAACCCCGAACTTTTCTCACTGTATGAAAATACAGTGAGAAAAGTTCAGGTTTATCGATCACTTACCCGGTCCCGCTGCAATCATCTAGCGTCGTGTTCCAGCGTCGTCCTCCAGCGTCGGGTGCCCTCTCCGTGAAGAAGAAGCCGGCCGGCAGAGAAGAAGAAGCCGGCCGGCTTCTTCTCCCTCCGTAGCGTGTACGTAACGCTTTTGGAACAGAAATCTAGACATCAGTGTAATGCCCAGGTGGTTAAACAATAACGACTTGCTGGTTTGAGTTTGCCTTTACAAAAAAATTTTGTCTTGAAATACTTTTCTGAAATGTTTCTGTTGGTGACATTTATATTACCTGTTTTTTTTCTAGAATAAAGTGAAAGCTAATCACACGGATATTGCCAGAGAAGTGGAGGAGTTAGGACAAGAAGATGTTTACGTAGATATGGTCAAGGGTGCTGGTAAATTACATGCATTTTCCTTTTTTATATTTGTTTGCTTGTTTTACTTAAAAAAATGCTCTCATTTTGTATGTTTTTCTATCATAGTGCCTAAATTCTAGCAGCACCTTTTCAAGTTTTGATAGTTTCCCAGTGTTAGGAAAATGTCAAAAATCATAAAAGATGGTAAGAAAATGTTAGCTGTTAGCAGCTGTAAAGCTGACAGTATTTTAATAACTGTCGTGTGTCATGTCCACATCTATGTTCTTACATAACCTAGTACAGATATCTTTCTAATGATAACCGTTCCCTATTCCTCCCAAGATCATATAGAACTCTATTTATAAAACAGGGAATCTGATATTTCCTTAAACATTCCCTAGTGAGAATCTTCCAGGTCAATGGCAGTAATTGATTCCCAAGCAGGATTGTTTGAGGGAATGTCAGATTCCAGTTAATATAAATAGAACCCATAGTGTCCATTAGCTATTTAAATTTGTTTTGTCTTGCTTTATTATTATTAGTATTGTTATTATCCAGTATTTATATAGCACCAACATACTATGCAGCTCTTTACAAAGTCTAAGGCAAAGGAATGGATGTCAGTTGTTGTTCACTTATATTTGGGATTATTGCACCAGGTGAAATACCTTCTATTTCTTCTTTAACACTTATGATCGTATGCTGATACTGCCAGGATACTCATCCACAAGCTTGCCAGGATATTCCAGTGTAAGCTCATCATCTGGGTGAGCATCAAGTGCAGTAACAAGTGTCAAAGATGTCAGAGAGAGCATTAAAGTGGACCTATCACCGGAATTTGTACTTTACATAAAAGTGTGGACAATCCTTTTATGAACTGTTATTGAAGTGTATCTGTATTTTCAGCAGCATTCAAAATGCTACACCTGTTAGTTGTTGGTGGAAATTGCTAAATTTGTCTGAATCCTAATGCAAAATGTGAATCATACCCACACACTTTTTCCTCACCAATAACACCAATAACACAGAATTAACTCCAATGAAAGAACATACCTTTGAGCGTAAAAGCTATTTAAAGCTAAACATATACTATGCTTGAGAAATACAAGAAAAAATTGTAAATAAGTACTTGCAAATATAGTGGCTCCATGGTATATCTCTGCTGATACAACATATAAAATACATACCAAAGTGATATAAACCTGAAGTCAATGTAAAACAGATAAGACACTTGCTTTAGACAATAGGCGAGACTTAAATTTTGCCTTATATACAATGAAGGCTTCATTGTTTACATCAATTAAAATGTTACACTTAACTAAAATAAATAATTTAAAATATGACTTTACAATATAAATCATTAACAATATTACCAAAGTTTTATAAACCTTTAGCAATTTTACACCTTTACATGCAATATTTCTAGGCACCTGTGTTTCAATATTGTAGTGTAGATTACCCATGTAGTTTTATCTTTGTTTTCTTTCCACATGGTTCATGTTTTATTTTATAACTTTTAAAGATGCAGATCAGCATCCAATGAACTCATGCGGAAATGGACATGAAGAATGTGACAACACAACCAATAACACTGAACAGGATGGGTTGGGGTATGCTGCTGTAAATAGCGAGGAGCAAAATGATGAGGAGCATCCACAGTACCCTGTTTCTGATGGGGAATCAGACACCATTGATAAATATCACTGTTCAACAGAAGATGAGAGTTCTTCAATGTATATTGGAAATGATGATGATGTTCCTAATGTTATGCAAGGTAAGAAACAAAGTTTTATGTGTTAAGAAATTCTTTAATTAGGACGTTTGGACATTTTCCAAGAAAGTAAAACAAAACTTTAAAAGACTTATGATTTAGTGCTTAAAGTATTCCTGATATTTTAAAGCAAATGAAAGAAATCGGTGAACAGCTAAAAGTAACCTTTAAAGTTGTACTAAAGACAGAAAGTTAACAGATTTTTCACATTTATCTGAGTGCAGTGTAATTTACTTTTGTCAAAATTCACCTAACATGTTCAGTGAGAGGATCTGCTTCTTGATCTTTTCTCAAACCATTACTAATCAAACCTCTGACATGTTTTAGTTCTGGCCAATGAGAAAATGTCTGATGATTGCCATGTTCTAATCAAAGTCCACTTACACATAGAACCGTAAGTGAGAAACTTTTGAAAATCTCCTTTTCATAAATGTGTAAGCTAAAATAGCTTTTAAAGCTTACAAGTATGGATGATGACATTGAATACTTGTATTTGCTCCAGTGATACCCTTAAAATGTTTTTAAATTCATAGTAGTCAATATTAAAGGTATCTATATGTTGCACATTTTTACGTGTATTCCTCATACAGCCATGAATATTTAGATGTGGTGTACAAATCTTCTCCTTTGTTAGTGGGATTTAGCACACTCTATGATTATTAGGCAGAATTTTAAATAGTTATGTGGCTGGGCATATCTATTTTATTGTTTTTGACTCCTGAAACTAGCAGCATTCAATCTACATTGTTTATCTCAGTTCTAAAACCAGGCTATATAGCCCCACTGGCTTCTCTCTACTTAACAAAGCAGAAAGAGCTTTGAAGGTGAAGTGCTGCTGTTGCCTGGACAGATTTTAAGATATGTTTTATAGATACATTCCTGTTGCTGGAATTTGATTTCTTCATCTGAATTATGTTTCATTTTTTAACTCACTAATATTTTTATTTCTATTGTGTTGTGTAATGTGTAATGTTTGTACCGTCTCACCCTAAATGCTGATTTAACACAAGATTGTGGAATGATTATACAATAAACTTTATATAGATTTATTTACTGAGGCATGGAGCCTTCATGGCCAAAAATAGGGGCTGCAGTAAGCCACCGAAGTATGATTATGAAAATACCATATACCTCTCAAACACTGCAAGTAAATTGTTGGCCCAAAGAAACTTTTTCCACTGCAGTACATTATTAAGATGGTACTGAGCAGACAGTCCAGTGTTTGGTGCTATGTTGCTGACCAAATTAACAGCACAATCTTTGAATTCCCAAAGGCAGCAGAGCATACAAAACATTTTAAGAGCTCATGTATGTGTCCAAATAAACCTTTGTAGGCAAAGGAAAAGAGAAGCATAGGGCCTGCCATTGCCTAATTCCTTCTGAAAATCCTATATATTTACATGTGCTACATGGAATACGCTTGTTAAAAATCGAATTTGTAACAGTATACAAAGTCAATAATTCAATATTTGTTCTGGACAATAAATGTAGAGCAATTCTGAAAGAGGAATGCAATGCTTGCAGTCCTTATTTCTATGGACAGTTCAGGTAAATAATACCACATCCACCCTAAGCTAATAGCTATACCACTACAGCTAAAACAAATTTACCCGAGCATCCAGCTCTCATATTTTCAGACAGATGTGCATTTTAGGAAAAAATCAAGCAGAGACAAAGCCACCAAATAATTTACCTACAGCCATGATGTCACGTATAGGTTGATTTTTACTTTTTTTTCTGGCCAGAGCATGGCAGACTATATTTCTTACAAGTATTTGTCCCAAACTACCATAATCCAGCATGGATCTGGTGTTGTTTGTCTAGCCACACTAACTATAGACACCTTTATAAATTTCAACAGTAAATGTTGCCATTAACTAATTAGTGATGTGCTGGTGTATTTTTGTTAGCATTGGTAAATCTTGTCCACCGATACATACTGTAACCCTTTTATGTGATAAAAGGCAAGGAACCTGCAATAGGTGTGTTTGTGAATACCTCTCTTGTATTCCAAATTACTAAACAAAACAGATTCTTAGATTACTGAAAACAGTGGTATGGACTGGAACCCTTTACCTATGCTTAGATAAAATACTGAACACCTGAGCAGGTAGGCTATGTCCGCTGTAAGTATTTCAAGCACAAAGGAGGGAACAGCAGGGGATTTAATATGGCTCAAATGTTTATATGTGATTGTACAAGGTATATACAATAGTAGAACAAAGATGAATTACTTGTATATAGACAGAGACCTTGTGCATAACCCTGAATAATTTAGAGGGTTGATTATTGAGAGTTATACACATAGTCTCTGTCTATATACAAGTAATTAATCTATGTTCTACTATTGTATCTACCCTGTACATTCACATATAAAGTTTGAGTCATATTAAATCCACTGCTGTTTTCTCCTTTTTGTTTAATATACTAACCCAAGGGGCTTGGGTTTCAAGGCTTCATTCTCAAATTTGATTGGGATGTATCTTCATGTATATTTTTATTTTTTAGAAAATCTAAAAGCAGTATTGAAATGAGAGGAAGCTGAAAACTTGTAATAAAGCAAAAGTCAATGATTTATATAGGATTATCTGTAAATAAGAAAGAATTGCTGCCTCAAGTCATATAGTCACCTAATTCCCTGGGTAGGGAACATCCAATATCATCCTGCCATGCCCTCCACAGATTACCTGTCCCTGGCCATTGCCTTTTATTAATTTGATTTAGGTTCCTTTAATGTATGAAGTCTTGGCATTAAACTGGGACACTACCATAGCTTCCTGTTTACAGTTAGCCAAGTACAATGCCTTGCCAGCCCCGTTAACCTCTATTACATAATGAAGCACAGAGACCTGTTGAAATGAAAGCATTTCATTAGGATGTTGAAAATAAGGGAAATGGGGAAACAGGAAAAGCAAAATATATGTCTAACTTTAGGTTTTTAATTCAGTCATATTGTGGAATCTAAGTTGACAGGTTAATGTATTGGAAATATGTCATATTAAAAAAAGGAATTGCCTTTTGTCTTTAATGTTTTTGTTTTTTTTAATTATTTGCCAAGATTATCTGCCATATCTCTATCGGTATAGACCTGCCTAAGGTAGCTTCCTATTTATGCATATAGGAGTGAGATATTGCAGTTCCAGTGTCAGACCCTGCTAATATTCTGTATTTGTCTGAAATCAGACCTCTTCTAGCTGTCCCACCTAGGCATAATCCCTCAAAGGGCATAAGAGAACTAAAACCTCACCCTCTAGTTAATGAATTGGCGAAATTTTGTATTTGTAAATAAATATAATACGCTTTAACAGGTAATTCTAGGTTTTCTTGTTATTCCTCAAAGGATAACAACTTGCATGTTCCATGATGTATAATTTGTCTAAAATGAAAAACATCCTTCGAACACCATGTCATTGGCGTATTAAGGCTGTCAAATTAGATCAATCAGTTGTCAAAAGATATTTATTCCTACATTTTAGCCAAATTTGTTTTGTGTAGACTAGTAGACACTAACAGAGTAGTATCTGATATTGAAAGTTTGGCGCTCCACAACATGGGGTTTACTTGTGTAGGGGAAACCCATAATTGCTCCAGCTTGGTCCAGTGATTATATGGGAGCAATGACGTCCAGGAGGCTAATTGACGGAGGTGAGCTGCATAATAATATTTCAGAAAATCTGGGACACCTAAACCCCCCTGATCCCTACAAGAGCAGAGTACTGTTTTGGACATTTTGTCTTTAATGTTTTGCCAGAACAGAGAGGGCACAGAGGGCTAAACTAAAGTCAAGTTGTTTTAATTGTCAAAAAATGTAATTTTGTTCAGCCCCTTCACCGTCTCTTCACTATAGTTAAGTCTGTTTTTGGACACACTATAGAGATGCACACAATGTATTCATCCATGTGCTTTACGCATATTTAAACTGTTGATTGGCATTGTGTAAAGTACTAAATCTTTTAAAGACTCTTTTCTAAGGAGATCTGGCACTTCCTCCTGCAATTTAAGTGCTGTTGTGAGTGCCAGAACCTGAATTTGTGCAGAACTTGTATTTATACTAGTTTTAAATGCATTGGATTTTTAAGTACATAATTAGGGGTAATGTGTAATTTATCTGCCAAATCAACTTTAACACCAGAAGCCAGAAGTTTCCAAATATCTTCATTGGAGCAATTAGAAGCTGTATCAAGACTCCAGGCTGCCCATGCATTTGGATATAGCCAATATAATCAGTAACCGAACAATGTTTGTAAGTGTGGTACACAAGCAGTTGCATTTGCTCACTGGCATGTGTTTGGTGGGAAAGTTTACTAGTTTGTTGTAGATCTCTACTTATAAAGTAGACATAAATATACTACTAAGAGAAAAGTTACATTCATGAGGCAATGAGGAAACCTTGCTTCCCTTTATTCCTTAAATGGTTTAGGTACAAGTTTTAGTCTCCAGTACTTGGGCCTGACAGCTGGTACACTGACTGTACTTTTATGGCTATAAATCAACCTTTCTTGACCTTTTTTTAGCATGAGAGAACCTTTGAAATACCTTTCAGGTCTTTAGGGAACCCTTGCTAAATTAGTATATCCACAGTTAACAGTAAATTAGTGTGGTGATCAGTGTGAAAAATGCATTTTACATTGCCAGCCAGTAGGTATAAGTCACATTTAGAGTACAAAAGATTTCTGGTGTCAGGTAAACAGACCTGAGAGGTCCAAATTGCACATAGCCCAAGTGACTTTGTGCCTTGCTCTTGTGTATACCTTATAACTGTCTTTATCTAAATCAGAGCTGGAGAGTTATTCTGTATCACTGATAGCCACTAAAACATAATAGAGATTAGACTTTAACCCTGTATGCAGAGCTTTAGGATGTTTTTGCTCATTTTACTGTTAACCCCCTAACCGCTAAGCCCGTAATTTCTCGCACTAAATATTT
>NC_092860.1:90027874-90100862 GCF_032062135.1 Pyxicephalus adspersus
AAAAAAAAGATTTCATGAAAACCTGTGACGCTTTTGGAACAGAAATCTAGAAATCAGTGTAACGCTCAGGTGGTTAATCATCATTGTCATCATCGTTATGATTATAAAAGCTAGTAAAAGGATTAAAGCATCAAAAAAGCCCATGGGACTTTAACGGCAGCATAAATCATGTCATCTCGGGTTTTTATAACAATATATTTTTTATTATTAAAACACCACAATGAAAATATATCATCAATATATCAACATCACATAACAAATATCAGCCTATTCTTGTAGTTTGAACAGGATGATATGTAGGGCTGCATTACACAGCAGCCTAAGTGAAGAAAGATAGTACATGAAAAGATTGCTTTGAGTAGTTACATATATCTGGTTTTTAACATTCTGAATGTATTTAAACTACAAGAATAAACTGATATTTGTTATAGTGATAAACTGAACTACAATCATGGAGAGATTGTTCTTGTTTATATGAAAATGCATTGGCTATGTTCCACGGTCTTATTCATAATCCGGGTAACGCATACATCTTGGGTCCTTAATGTGAAGGAGAGGGAAAGCAAATAAAATATCTCCTGAGGAAGCGGACATCTGTTCCGTGAAACGCGCTGAGAATAATCTCTTTGCTAGGACCCACCTGGTCATCTGAAGTATACCTCATTGGATGGGAGAACCTAGTTTTCGTCAAAGGTCCCCATGCATATATAAATAGATACCGCAGGATGGCCATGTTTTTATGTCTAGGTTTTATACTGTTTAGAGAATAAATGTTAATTTTTAATGTGATGTTTTATTAATAAAAATATATTGTTATGTAAACTCACAGATGACATGGTTTATTACTGCCGTTAAAGTCCCATGGCCTTTCTTGTTGTTTTTTCCATATGATATTTATAGGGATGTGGCAGTTGTTGATTAGTTAATTAGGTGGAAGTAAATGAAATTTTGTATAGTAAAAGGGGTATATTTAAATTAACACAATGAATTGTATAATAAAAAGGCACCTTAGGAAGTTATTGAAAAATATTTATATACAAGATCTCAACCAAAAGAGTTCAAGCAGTTATTAGCTTTGTGAACTTATCGTTCCCAACATTTAGCTGATGTGGATTAAGACATATTGGAGCCATTTTCACCACATTATTAGGCATGCCAGAAATTCTAGTATCTACGGCGTAACTGTCAATCCACATTTACAGAAGCATTTTTTAGAGCAAGAGGACATCTAATCTACAATAGTTATCATGCTAGATGCTATCAGTTGTATACATTTTCCCTGTGGCTGACTTTGTTGAATTGAGCATGATAATCTCACAGCTACAGTGACAGCAATAAAGTAAAACTGGGAAAAATGACAACTAAACACTGGACTTTGCTAGCTGTTTGTAAAGAGATTTTTAACAGATAATTTTACTTTGAAGCTTGGATGACTTTTTAATGATTAAAAGAGCCAATGAATCACTTAGAATAGATTCATTTGTGACACTAATTCTAAGCCAGAAGGATCTATTGGCTCCAACCGTTACTTCTGATTTGTTTTTGACAAAAGCTAACAACTTAATTAACAAAGTTGAAAATCCAATTAGTTTGAATGCTTTCTGTAGACAGGATAATACAAGATCAATATGGTTCACCATAGCATCAGTGAAGTCATCTCGAAGTTGACCGCAATCATCCTTTCTAATTTCTAACAGATCTAGTGTACAACTTACTATTAAAGAACTTTTAGTAATTATTATTTATTTTTGCTATAAGAAACTACTAAACCTAGTGACAACATGGTTTTAAAAACCAGTGGACTTCCAGTTCTGGGTCGCCATGCGAGTGTAGTGGAACGCTGAGGGTCCCGCTCACTCGGAGGTACTCTTTCAATTTACTGATGAACCACTTCTTCTAGTGACCTCCTCCTGCTTTGTGAGATGGCGGCACCCGGGCTATGGACAAATATATAGCCAAATCTGCGATCCATTGCTCTCCTGCGCCTGGTAAGCAGAAAGATAAGAGCCGCATGCCGCGCACCAAGATGGCGGACGACTCCTCCATACACTCCTCTGCAGGTCAGGAAGGAGCAGGGGGAGACATGATGCATATTCCCAGGGGCTATGCCAAAATAGCGGAGGCTGTAGCAGTTCTCCTAAAGCCCAATATCCTGGAGGTGATAGATGCAGCCATGACCAAAACAGGGATGAAAACCCTGAAGCAGGAGCTAAAAACCCAGGCCACTAGGCTTACTACAGCAGAGGGCAGAATCTCCTCCAACGAGGATGAATTGCTACAAGCTAGGTCACAATTAGCTCTTATGGAAACCCAAGTACGAACACTGTCAGACAAAGTGGACGACTTGGAAAAAAGATCAAGGAGAAACAATTTAGGAATATTTGGTCTCCCTGAGTTGATTAAACCTAATCAGTTATCTGTGACATGCTCCTCAACTATTCCGGAGATACTGGGCCTAGACCACGATTGCGAGGTGGAACGCGCTCATCGGCTGGGTCCCCCTATCCCTGATCGCACAAGACCCCGCCCAGGTATTGTACTCAACTGTAGTTATTGTATCTCAAATATGCTGACCACTCCAAAATACTCTCCGCTTTCAGGTCTCAACGTAATCTCCTATTCGAGGGGACACGTTTACTATTTACTATTTTTGCCGATTAATCTGCTGAAGTGGCATGCAAACGCAAGTACTTTTAACCAGTCTGCACGATGCTAGTTAAATGCAGGATTCGTTTTACCCTAGCCTATCCTGCAACTTTGCATCTATATGATCTTCAGGGTGATAACCATACTTTCACAGCAGTGGAGGATGCCAAGGCATTTCTCAAAACCTACCAAGATAACCCAGAAATCACAGAAGATACTAACGTGCAGAACACATTCTCCATTATATCCGCCACATCGGCAACAAAGCTCTTCACTTGACCAACCTCCGGATTTGCAATCACCGAAATCCTATTGTGATGCAGTGGTCCAAAAATCTACGGATGCAAAGAAAGAGAATATATCACATAAATTATGCTGAATAAGGTCATTTCTACTAATATTTGAGCCTCAGGTTACACGGTTAATCTTATCACTGATGGATTGTCAATTCTAATGTATCTGCAATTTTTTGTGCCTCCGATTGTGAGCCACACTCCCCTTTTTTTTTTCTTCAACTTCCATCTGGAAATAAGAAGATTTTGTGCACTCCTACTCTCATAGGAACACACCGAAAGTCACAATCAAAATTTGTTTGTTTGATACGCACTTTTATGTTTGTCATAATCCCATTTTTTTTCTTCTTTTTTTTTCCTTTTTATCTGTTTTTCGCATACATGAAGAGCGCAAGCATGTTACTTCTCAAATGGTACAGAGTCATACAGGATATCTACTGCTCCTAATGTTACAGCAGGACAGTACATTGGCCACAGACCCAGACCCCCCTTTCTCTTTTTTTTATCCTTTATTGCCAAAGATCTCTACTGGAAATTTATGCTTCCAAATGTTATTGTTAATTTGGCAGATTGTCACAAGATCCACATAGACCTGGTACTGGTTTCTTTCCACATTTGTGTATTTCACTGCTATATACCAGGTTTTCTGAAATGTTATGCCACTTGATTTACGCATAATTTCATTGAATGGCGAAGGGCTGAGATCGCCTAATAAGCGTATGGCAATATTACACCATTTAAAGAAGCTCAAGGCAGATATTGCCTTGCTCCAGGAGACTCACCTGGGCATCCAAGATTTCTCCAGGATGCACAAACAATGGGTGGACACAGTTCTGGGCTCTCCTGCAGTAGATGGCAAAGCAGGAGTACTTCTGTTGCTTCATAAAAATTTACAGGGCAAAGTTGTTTCTTCTCAATCAGACAAGGAAGGGAGGATTCTTAGAGCCACAATTGATTTTGCTGATAAGACGATTTCTATTCACAATGTTTATGCACCTAACTCGCCCACAGCTTCCTTTTTTAAACAACTGACATGGTGGATTTCTCAAGATCCAACATTGTAAAAGGTTGTGGCTGGGGATTTTAACATGGTCATGGATGAAGGAGAGGATAGACGGGCGGGAATCGCGGTGGCACGGGGGGCTCTCAAATGTATCTGGATCCCCTGTCTCCACTTGGAGCCATGGGTTGATTCCTTGCAGTTTCATGATGTGTGAAGGGAGTGGTATCCACTGGAGCGTCAATTTACCTTTTTTTCTCCAGTCCACTCTTCTCATGCCCGCCTGGACTACCTGTTCTGTTCCACTCCCTTGCTTAATTTCAAGCAAACTGTTACGGTCGAGGCCATTGCAGTCTCGGATCATGCCCCTGTCCAGCTTGTGTTATCTACCTCTATCCCTAAGGGTGATGCCATATTGTGGCGATATCCCTCTTTTCTATAAGATGATCATGCCTTTCAGGAAGAATTACATTCTGTGTGGCATACATTTGTGGCCCCGAATGGTGGGCACAGGGATGATCGAGATTGTTTTGGGAAGCAGGGAAGGCATACATGCAAGGCTGCATTATACAATTTGTTACCAAGCGTTAAAAACAGGGAAATGACAGCTATTTTCGAGCGTTGCATAAGCTTAGACAAGCCCAACAAACTCTTACATACTCTCCATCCCAAACTGCTAAAGAACATTGGATGGAGGCTAAGAAAGAATATGATGACGAGTTGGAGCAGTACGAACAATTCAAACAGAGGTTTACTAGATTACGTTTCCATAAGTTTGGGAACAAAGCGGGCAGGATGCTAGCTAACTTTGTACGTCCACCATATAATAATCAGGGTATATTGTCCCTACTGTCTCCCACTGGGGCTTTTTTGCCAGACCCCGTGCAAATCAACTCTAGATTAGCAGATTTTTATACTGGTCTTTATGCCAAAAAAATGGGTAAAACTATATCTGAATCAGTGAATTTTAATGTTTTCTCCTTGCCCATGCTTACTCAAGCGGATTTAGATCCACTGAATGCCCCAATTATGGATCAAGAGATACTGTCCACCATTAAGGGACTGACTAATGGCAAGTCCCCAGGTCCAGATGGCTACACAGCCGAATTTTATAAGATGATAAGTGAAAATGTTCTGGGGGACTTGCTCAGTCTGTACCAATCCATGTGGGATCAGGGCATGTACTTATCTTTAGGTATTGAACCGTATATAAAAGTGCTTCCTAAAAAAGGCAGGGACCCTAGACTCCCAGAATCTTATCACCCCATTTCCCTGATTAATCTGGATACCAAGATCCTATCGAAGATTCTGGCCAATCGGCTTGCTCTGATCCTACCTAGGTTGATTTTTCCATCCCAAGTGGGTTTTGTCCACAGACGCTCGGCAGTGAGCAATATCCGTAAAGTGTTGGTGGCCCTGGACTATGCGAGGTGGCACCCGCAGGAAGACATTGCTATAATCAGTATAGACGCCGAAAAGGCATTCGATTCTGTGGATGTCGCCTGGCTTTTTTCTGTACTGGAGGGGATAGGTCTACATGGACCATTTTTGTCCCTTCTTTTGGCTATGTATAACACACCATATGCAAAAGTTCATACCTCAGGGTTTCTATCGAAAATCATTAGGCTAGAAAGGGGCACCAGGCAAGCCTGCCCACTTTTCCCGCTGCTCTTTAACCTAGCGATTGAACCACTGGTTTGATTTTTTGAACAATCTGCAGAGCTTCAAGGGATACAGCTCTCTAAAGTTAGACTAAAGGCAGCTTTAATTGCGGACAACATTCTTCTTTTCTCCTCAGACCCATCAGCAGATCTTCCTTTTATTCAACATACCTTTGTTCTCCCTCATTCTCTCTCTCACCAATTCCAGAAAACACGCTTGGGATCGTAGCTCCTCCTTTCTAATTGCGAAAGACCGCATTACTTACCTAGGTGTACGGATAGTAGAGCACCCACAATCCATTTATGCACTAAATTATCCACCTCTAATAACCTCAATTCAGCAGGAACAGGAGATGTGGCATAATCTTCTGCTCTCGTTCTTTGGCCGCATACATCTGATTAAAATGATGTCCTTCTCTAAGCTTCTCTACCCCTTACAGACCATACCATTGCTATTAAGAAAACAGGAAGTTAAGCATCTTAATAAGCTATTTGTGAAATTCATATGGCAAGGTGCGCGCCCACGTATTTCCTTACAAAAACCTTATTTACCAAAAACAGTGGGAGGGGTGAACTTCCCTGACATAAAGACCTACAACCTAGCCTGTTTGACACAACATATTATCGATTGGCTTAAGGGAACTTCATTCTTTTCCAACTATAAATTAGAACAAGCACTGGCTTTTCCCTGGGATCTCAAAGCCCTTCTACACAGTTTGATACCAGCCCTTCCCACTAATCTGAAGAATACCATCCTTATCAGAGACACCATTCTGGCGTGGAGGGAGGTGCAAAAGAAAATGAAAGTGTCCTTTAGCCTCTCTAGATATTGTTTCCACAGGGGGGACGTTTGCATGATATTTAGAAAATGGAGACGCAAACGGGTGCTGAATGCAGGCGACTTATTCAACCCTGAAATGGGCCATTTGTTGAATTTCAGGAAATTAAGGGATAAATTGTCCTCTTCAATGATTCTTTCCTATATTATTTACAGATAACTAGTTACATTAAATCTATAATATTGTATGTACAGGGGGCGCTGCAACAGAATCGTTATGACAATTTGTTATTCCTACCCTCCTCATCCATCTCAGAAATCTATAAGGTGATTCAGGATTCTTTTCATGTATCTCTGGTGAATACGAATGTGTGCAGGTGGGGAGATGAATTGAATATGGGAGATATCGTCCCTATTGTAGTTCAGGGATATCAAACAGTCTGCAAAGCAACGGTGAATGAAATATGGAGGGAAACACATATCAAAAAATTTTTCACCGAGCCTAAAGGGTTTTCAGAACCACTGAGGGCATACAAACTCACATTGATCTAGATTTTGGCTGTCCTAAATGTAATATTCCAGCGGCCACCCTGGTTCATCGGTTGTGGTTCTGTCCATCAGTTCAAAGCTTTTGGCAGAGAGTACTGCAATATGTTTATAAGGTTACAGAATATTTTGTTCCTGCTCGCCCCAGTCTGTGTTTATTCGGGTGTTTGGACGAGTTGACAGAAACTATACCAGGTGGAGGAAGAAGGGAATGGATTTCAGTCTGTCTCTTGGCAGCCAGGCATGCTCTGCTTCTTAATTGGCTTGACTCACTTACCCTGCAGTAGAAATTATACAAACTGCACTGGTAACTGTATTCTACAGTGAAGCTATGGATGCAGAACAGAATGACAATAGATGTATTAATTGCTTCTTTGCCAAATGGTACTGTTTTATTTTATATTCCTTTCCAGAAGCCACCCAAAGACAGATTTTAGCGCCCTTCCGTCACTCTACCTGGTATATTCTGAAGATATCTGACTGACTCTGTTACCTCCTGCAGAAACATGTCGACTATTTTAAAATTGGGCACAGATTGGTATGCCACACTGTGTTGTTGTAATAGATATATTTAAGGTTTCTATGAGGTTCATGAATATAAAGCATATTCAATATATGCCCTGTTATTGTATATATAACGAGCGCTCCCCCTTTATTTCAATTTAATTTATTTATTTCTATCTCTCTTTTCCTTTTTTTTCTTCCTCTATTCTCTCTTTTTATCTCTTGTTTGTACTAACTATTGGATGTTATCTTATTCTACATGCTACTGGTTATGATAAAAAATGTATCAATACTTTGTATAAAATAAAGTATAAAACTTGGAAAAAAAAATCAGTGAATGTAACAACACAGTTTTACCCCTTCTACAAATTAAGCAAACTTAAAGTGCACCACCACATTTTTTATGTTTTATATCATTTTTAAACATTCTTTTTTTAAATACTTTTTTTTTTCTAATCTGATGGGGAGGCAGCGGCAGTAAAGGCTGAATAGAAAACCCGCAACTTTCTAGGATAGTTACAGTCACATATCCCAGGAGACTGGGGGCTCCTTCTTCAGGGCTTTTCTGAATGTAAAAAAAAGCTGATCTCATGCATGCACAGTCAGACTTTTTTTACATTTTCAGAAATATGTTACCCAATCTCGTGCTTGCTCACTGCGAGATTGGGTGACGAAAGAAGAGCCCGGGAGAAGATAGCAGCTCCCATTGTCCACACTGCTCCAGAAAGAACAGGGTAGCTGGGACAGTCTAGATGCAACTCGACTGGGACCACAGAGGGATCAATGGCTTTACACCTATAAAAGTATAAAGTTACCTTTTAAGATTTTCATTAGTGTTAAGGTAATCGCCTAATCTAAACTGATCCCTGATCAGTGGTCCCTCTCTCTGATGGATTTTGTTTACAACGACGCTGGGAGAGCACGTAACACACACAACTCAAGCATGTAGTACGATCAGTCTCAAAACTTTTTTTTTTTGCACACAGCTTATATACCAGTTCAAAGACATGATCAGTGCATGATCGAGTAACTATAGACAACTAGCAGACATGACAAATGTCCTCGTGGTTTTCTCAAAACAGAATATTTATGTCAAGGGAACAGATAAAGGGATGTAGGGAGGAAGGGGAGAGTTCCAAGGTAAAGGGGGAGGTGGGGGGGAGCAGATGTTAGTTTACTAATAAGAAGGGTACAACTACTTTGACATAACATAGCGAAAGCACAAAAATAATTAAATTCAAGACTCAGCAAAATTCCACTTCTTACATTTCCCTCCTTTTATCCTTTAAAAAAGGATAACTACTTGGCCTCATACCTTTGTTCCTTTACATACAAATAGACAGCTTCAGGTTCTTGGGCATACATAACTCGAGGAAGCTCAGTGATTTTATGTAGTACTTTCATCCTACGGTGGGGTATTTCAGAGGGGTTTCAAGTCATACGGTAACATACATCTCCCAGGGTAATATTTATTGTATGTGTAAATATCAAAATTTTATAAAGGGTCCCTCTTGTTGCTTTCCTCAGTTTGTCTTTTAATGTCCTATTCATCCTTTCTACTACCCCTGCACTTTGGGGGTGGTAAGGAATATGAAACCTCCATTCTATACTCATCATGTTTGAAATCTCCTGCGTGACTTTAGAAGTGAATGGAGTCCCATTGTCTGAGCTTATTCTCACTGGGCATCCAAATCTGGGGATGATCTCCTTGCCAAGTATTTTAGCTACTGTCCTTGCATTTTCTTTCCTGACTACAAAAGCTTCTACCCATCTGCTGAATCTATCTTTAATCACTAACATTATCTGACATCCGTTGGAAGCCTTTAGCATGCGTGAAAAAATAAATTTGTAACTCTTGAAATGGTCCCTGTGGAGGTAACAAATGTTCGTGTTGTCCTGTTTTCTTTCCTTGCACAGTATTTCTAGCACATGTTAAGCAATGGGAAAGTATGGCCTGTGTGTGTTCCTTTAAATTTTGGGCACAGAGTTGCTTGTTTATTTCTTTTGTTGTGGTTTTAATGCTTTTGTGTCCTTCACCATGGATTTGAAAAACAATGAGTGGGTACTGCTATTTGGGGCAACCCTACTATCCCTCCTTTTGACCAGATTCCAAAGGAACCTAAGGTCAATTCTTCCTTCTCCCAGAATTCAATGTCCTGTGAGGTAGCAAAGGACTGTAAGTGTGTTGGTTTCAGTGGAAGCTGGAATGGCAAGCAGAAGTGCATTGGGGGGGCTAGTGGTGGGTGTGGTAGACTGAGAAGCGGCTTTGGCATGAAAATCTGCTAGTCTGTTGCCTCTGGGATCGAAGGAATTGGAAGAAGTGTGTGCTTGACATTTGACAATGGCTATTTTATTGGGGAGGTGAATAGCCTGTAAACGTTTTGAAATAATGCGGAGTGCTGAATGGGTTTTCCATCAGCTGTGGTGAAACCTCTTCACTGCCAAATGTCCCCAAAATCATGTACAACTCCAAAAGCATTGCAGGAGTCAGTGAATATGTTTACAGCTTTTCTTTCCATAATTTCACAGGCTCTAGTGAGTGCTATCAATTCTGCAGCTTTGGAAGAGTTAACAGAGAGTGGGGCGGCTTCAAGGACTGTGTCTGGGAGCTGTACCACTGCATATCCGGCTAAATACGTTTTGTCAGATGGTCGTCAACAAGATCCATCTACAAAAACATTTTCTGCTAGAGGAAGGGGTGTTGTGGATAAGTCTAAACGTGGTGTTGATGTTTTATGTATTTCAGTAATACATGAGTGTGACTCCAGCACTTCATCCTCCAGCTCTTTAAGACCTAAGAGAGCACTGAGCACAGCAACAGGTACTGCTGTTAGCAGAAGCATATTTTACACTTAATCCTGCAGTGGATGTTAGGATAACTTTATAACCGGACAACCTTTGTGCTGTTTTGTGTTCAGTGGTTAAATTCTTAAGCAAGTGTAATACAGCATGGGATGTGTAAAGTATGACCCAAAGTTAGAAGTGAAATGCTTTCTACAGTCATTGCACATGCTGCCAGCACACGCAGACAGGCTGGCATGCCTTGCACAGTAACAGGCATATGCCACGGGCCTCAGTCTCCCCCATGCATCTTAGCAAGCACAGCAGCCATGGTTTTACAATTTTCTGTAGCATACAAAACAAATGGTACATTGAAATTCGGCATTCCCAATGCAGGGACAGAGATCAGAGATTCTTTTAACATCAAATATGCTTTAGTCATTTCATGAGACCATTGAATGTTGTTAGGGGGATGGGGGGTGGTACTGGAACGGAGCTGTAAGTCCCAATACAAGCAGTCAGAATTCCAGTGTCTGCAAAATTGATCATGCCAAGAAAACTGAGCAGCTGTTTCTTTGTCTATGGGCAAAGCAGACTGGAAATGGCATGTACACAGCTGGGGGCTAGCAGCTGGGATCCTGGGGTTAAAAGCATTCCCAAGAATGTGACCTGTTGCAGACAAAACTGATTTTTTTTCTGTGACACCCTTTGTCCTTCCTTTCCCAAAACCACAACAATGGAACAGTATCCTTCTGACATGCCTCCTGCGAGGGGCTACACAACAATAAATCATCAACATATTGTAGTCAAGTGGAACCATGCTGCCGCTGCCAGTTGGCAAGGACCTGCTGGAGGGCAATTGAGAAAATTCCAGGTGAGTCAACAAAACCCTGGGGCAAGCGACTCCAGGTGTACTGCTGTCCCATAAAAATGAAAGCCATAAGGGGGTGGGTCTCAGGTAATAATGGTATGGAGAAAATGCATTGGCCAAATCAATAACACTGTAAAATTGGGGCTCGGGCGGTACTACTATAAGGATGGTACTAAGATCTGACATGATGTGGTGTCCGGGGCGTAACCAGCTCATTGATGGCTCTGAGATCCTGTGTAAAAGGGTATGAGCCATCTGGCTTTATTGACAGGATTTACTGGAGTATTGTAAGGAGAGCAGGTCTTCATAAGTATGCCTTGTTGGTAGAAAGATTGAATCATGGGTGCTAAGGAAACTTCCTTATCTTTGGCCAGGGGGTACTGCTTTTGGTATATTGGTGTATGTGATTTTGTGAGTGCTATATATGGGGTGCAGTTCAGGAATCCCATGTCATATGGTCCGGTGGACCATGAGCTGTCAGGAACTGGAAAATCCAAGAAAAGGCAGTTGCAAGGTTGTATTGACATTAATCCCTCCCTTTGAGTCGACAACCAGTGACACTCCCAGAGATCCCATCAGGTCTCTTTCTAACAGGTTGACTGGACAACTAGGTAATACCTTGAATGAGTGATGTGTAATGTATTCTCCGTGTACTGTACGTATGGGGATATGAGGTGTGCATCTTGTAGGGGTGATGATTCCCACAGAGGGCCCACCAAGTTTAGATTTGTTTTGTATTTCTAATCCTAGACCTGCCTCTTTCTTCCACACTTTCCTAAACCTTTGAGCATAATCACTTATTGTTTCCTCTGCTTTCTATTTGCACGCTAATGCTGTAGCTATTGATTTTGATCTCCATGTATCCTAACAAATTCATTATGCACTTGATCCCACATAAATCGATATTGTTGCTCTGTAATAAGGGGATAGTGTTTTACAGTGGTCTTATCTGGAGATGGTATTTTTAGGGTTGGTATTTTTTCAAAATCTACACCTCCATCATCTGAACTTACGTATCCTGTTACTCCTTCAATGATAAGTCTAATGTCTTGTACTGGAAGTTGTTGGCCTTGTACCATTCTTTTTAAATAATAATAGTGGCTGCAGGTGTTTTACAGGGATCTGGATTTTCTGAGTTCACCTTGGATCGGGTATTGTCGGCTGGGCATGTCTGTGTTTTTGTGGTTAAATACACAACAGCGGATGATGTGTAGCTGCTGCTGCTGGGTGGTTAAGGACTAGTGGGTGATGGTAATAGTATCTTTGACTGCTTGGTCTTTGTTTTGGTAAGAAGAGGAGAGGCTGAGAGGGAATGTTGTGTAGCGTTTTGTTGCTGCACGGACTGTATTAGACAGATATCGTGCTCGTAATCCTCATCCTCCTGTGTTCTCGTTTGTGTTTCTGCTGTTAGTTGTGGATATAAGGGTGTATATAGGGGTAGAATAGAGGATGTGGTTTGGGTGACAGTTTTCTCCTTACAGGGGTTGTACTCTTTCCAATCCATTTTCAAAGTATGCCAGACTCCCCCGCAAGCCTTCATGTATGGCCAGTCCCACCCGGGAACTTGTGGATCTAATTTATATCCCCATCAGTCTCAACTACTGAGACACATTCCTAAGATACAAGTAATTTAGAAAATGACCCTTCCAGTGGGAAGGGATCAGGGCATTTCAAGTTGTCAGTGTCATTTTTCAAATGTAATGTAAAAGGGTCAGTGTAATAGTCTCCTGCTCTGCAGTTAACAAAATCAACAGTTTTCCCTGGAAAATTATATATTATAATATCCTCATCATTGGATGACATGGCTGTGGGTTTTCATTTCTGTCTGACTCTAATGCGTTTCTATACATGTTTTTTATGTGGATTTGTGAGTTGTTCCTCCTTTGTGGAATTTCCCTTACCTTGGGTATTCCCCATAGTTGCAGTATAGATTACAGTATAAATATCAGACGGCTGTACACAGTTATTTTTAGTTCAGTTGGCAGCTGCAGTGCTCACTGACGTCCTGTTCCTAGGGCCGCTTACCAAAACGCACTTTAGGTCGGGTTACTGCTTGCCCGAGGCAACCACAGCAGTGAGGATTGGCCCAACTTCACCTTGGCAACCAGATTAGTACACAAACTTATCTTATATACAATATTTCTTACACTTCTAAATTATTGACACCAAAATTCTTATACTCTATACATTAAAACAGAGGCCACCAGTGTGCACAAATTCAATAAAAGATTTCCAAATCTTTTCCCAACTAAGGACCCAGTCCTTCTGTGAGGGGGTCTACTGTGCCACAGTGCTTAGGTTCATAAGATATCTACAGGGACACAGGGGAGGGCAGAGGTCGAAAAGAAAAATTTCCATTTACTCAATCCTGATCCTTTTAAGGTAGGTAGATATCCCACTTCTGATGCCAAATTGTTAAGGCAATCTCTTACTGATTTTTGATCAGTTGTCCCTCTCTCTGATAGCTTCTGTTTCCAGCCACGCACGGAGAGCACGTAACACACACACAACTCAAGCATGTAGTTAGATCACTCTCAAAACTTTATTGTTTGCACACAGCTTATATACCAGTTCAATGGCATGATTAGTGCATGATCACGTAACTATAGACATCTAGCAGACATGACAAATGTCCTTTTGGTTTTCTCAAAACAGAATATTCATGTCAAGGGAATTGATAAAGGGAGGAAGGGGAGAGTTCCAAGGTTAAGGGGGAGGGGGGAGAAGCAGATGTAAGTTTACTGATATGAAGGGTACAACTAGTTCGACATAACATAGCAAAAGCACAAAAATAGTTAACTTCAAGACTCAGCAAAATTCTACTTCTTACAATCAGTGTAATACAAGGCAGTTGTAAGTGACACAGCAGTAAGCATACTGCAGCTTCCTTTTTTCCTAGACACTATTTTTTATTTTTTTCACAGAAATGTATGGATGTGAGATTATTATTAATGGAGGTGAAAACTTTGACTGGGCATCTCCTCCTTGTTCCCAAACCCAACCATTGACCATACCATTAGTGTAATCCAAAGATCAGAATCAGGAGTAAATGGGATATCGTAAGATGTGAAACACATAGCAGGCTCCCCTGTAACTAATAAAATACATGAACAGTAGTAACTGTCACATATAAAGAACCATTCTGCTGTTTCCAATGAAGAAATATATGCTACAGTTGCATGTTTGTACCTATTGCATTACTACATCAAACTATTCTAATTATCAGTTTTTGGCAGTCAAAGTTTAGACTCAGAGTCTGATGCAGGGGATTAAACGATTGCAGTTGGAGTACCCCATGAAGAAGACAGCTTTAAACTCATCTATCTCTTTATCTTATCAGGACTCCTGATGCCAATCCTACCTGTCTCCTGTGCTGTGTTGCATAATGGGACCCCCTGCTAACTGTTGTAGTCATTCATACTAATCCTTAGTCTGCAGGTACAATAGTGGCATAGGTGTCACTAGTAAAAACCACGACTAGGGCCACGACACACATTCGATAATTGAAAACTGAATGATGCATGAACGAGCTCTGTACATACAGCACCGTTCCGCTCTATAGAGAGAGTAGGGGGGAGAATGGAGGCGGTACCCCGCTTCACTCTTTTCCCTTCACTTCTATTACGGCTGTTCACCACTCGTTGTCTTTGGATCCACCAGGATGAATTCATGAACAACGAACAACGAGTGCTGTACACAAGCTAGATTCTCATACGATATCAGGTGATTATCAGACAAGAATCATCTGATGTGTGTACATATCCTAGGGCAATTCAAAGATAACACTGGGGAACACATTTTTGTTGAGTTAGATCTTACACTATTTTTTTACTAATTTTTGGATGGTGAATCTAGAAATGACCACAGTTTTTTGCTATCACATCCAGTTTTTAGGATACAGGGTACCCTCTATTTTTGTCAAAAAACATACAAATTTTACATACAATGAAAAAATAAAGAAATAATACCTTGAATGTATCGTTTATTTAATTTTCTTTTGTTCATACAAAGGATTTATTTTTACTCTATGACATTTTTTTTACAGTAAAACATTTGAATATTAATTGGGTAAGCGGTTAAGGTAAAAATTTACACTTATAGCCTTTCCTGGAGTGTTCAGTGTTAGGATACCAACAATAGTCAGCCATCATATGTACATCCCATCTACCCTGATACCATCCTTCCATGACCTTCAAATCTTGGTGGAATCGTTTACCTTGTTCATCACTGAGTGCACCATAGGTTTTCCGGGAAGTTAGAAAGATGGCTATGCAGAAAATGCACCTTGATGCTCATATTGCAACCAAGCATTTTGTAGCTTTCCAAGAGTTTCTGGGCAATTTCTGTATAATTATTTGCTCGTGTGTTTCCAAGAAAGTCCTTGACAATGGCTTTGAATGATAACCAAGCATTCTTTTTGACTTCTGACATTGTCCTGATGAAATGTTCATCTTTAATGAGCTGCCTTTGGACCATCAAACACACCGGTCTTTATTTTTTCAAATGACAGGCTAGGAAATGCCAAAATTAGGTACAGTCTCCTTCAGTTGGCAAAGCTTTAACGAACTGCTTCATCAGACCCAGTTTCATTTGCAGAGGCAGAAATATAATATTTATTCTATCAACAAGTGGCTCATGTAGAATGTTTGGATCACCTGGTTTTAGGGCAGATCTTGGAGACCAATTACTTTCCACCCAATGCCTCTCACGAGCTCTGCTGTCCCACATGCACAGATAACAGGGATATGTGGTGTATCCACATTGCTGACCAAGAAGGAAGCATACCATTTTAAGGTCAATACAGATGACCCATCTGTGTTGGTGATTTTCCAGCAACTCAATGACACTCCTTATATCTACATATTCTTCACAAAGATAAACTGAATGGCCAATTGGGACTGACCCAATTATATTGCCTTTGTAAAGGAGGACACACTTTAGGCTCCGCTTTAAGCTATCGATGAATAGTGGCCATTCAGTTGAGTTATAGAAGGGAATTCACAATTCCTCCATTAAACCAGGTATGTTATGACAATACATAACGCCACTGTCAGTTCTAAAGTACTGCAAAAATGCAATTTCTCTGGTTCAAAAGTGGGTCACTCAACTTATGCTGATCAAATCCCTTACAGAGTCCTCTTCAATTTCAAACTCTTCATCATTGTTGTCACCTAGTTCATCATCATATTCATGTACTTCAAGAGAGGGTAGTGTAACAAAAACCAGCACTGGGATTTCATCTGAATGAGCCACCGGGCGTATAGCCGATAGTTAATAATCTCCTGGCTCTCGCCAATCCATAGGTATACCAAATGGCATCTTATCACGTGTTCCCTTTGTCCACATCCGTAAACCCTCGATGCACTGTTTGCACACCTTATAAGAGGCCCAAGACTTATCTTGATCACCAAGTTTAACTTTAAAATATGCCAAATAGGCTTGCTCTACAAATGTGCAGATGTTCGCCCTTTAACTGGGAATGGTGAAACTGCCACAGATATAACAAAATGAATCAGGGTTGTTTAGGCACTTACAACGAGAAACAGCAGACCCAGACATGATCTGAAAGAAAGGAAATACGCGTGTAAGTAGAAAAATACATTTTGCTTATTCACTACGTAGAGCAGCACACAACCTCTGAACACACTGTCTTGCATGTGAAAGAATAGCCTACACAAATTCATGCTACAGTAATCAAATTAATATAAGCAGTAGAGAAAAAACCTAACGTGATAGAAGAAAACTAACTGCACTTTTTAGAATCAGCATACCTATTTTAGTGTAAATAAGCTTAAAAATTGAAGTCAACAAAAAATGTGTTCAAAATTGTTCCCCGATGTAATCAAGGGTTCTACTGTTAAGCACATGCTATTACTGTGGATTGGGAGAGTAAAACCTGAACCAGCACTAAGATTTGATCGGGGCCTTGCATTTTACTATAAATTATGTTTCTATCTGTGTGTATTTAAAATGGACTACTGTTAGAAAAACTAATATTAGATAAAGGTGGAAAGGAAGAACCTATTAGTAATTATCTTTAAAAGTGGATATTATTATCTTTAAAAGCGTATTTTTGTAGATGAATAGTATTATTGAACACTGTGGAAATTAGTTAGCAGCCCATTTAGTTTACTGTGTAACATTTTAGAAGATTAATAGAAGCCTAGAGATTATAGTTTAATCAGATAAACCAATTATAAAAAAAAAAAAACTGTTTTTTTTTTTAAAGCTGAGAAAAAAATCTAATAAGTCTTATTACAATAGTGTCAACAAAGCTCTAAAGTTTATTAGAAAATATATTGCTTAATTATTTGTATAAAAATAATGAAATCTATTTTTGCATACAACTAACATAGGCACCTTCATTTTTTTTATTTATGCATATATCAAATGTAGTTAGTTTTAGGTTTGTACAAGAGTGATATTATAAAAGGCTCTTCAAGGCTGGGGAAGATACACTTTCATCAGTGAAGCTGACCGATCCAGCAAACCTGAAATGGATCTGGTCCTTGATTGAAAACATTTGCTAACAAAGCAAATGACTTTTAAGAAATTCCATTCCAGGTTTTCTGGCTTACCCAGCTTCACTGATGAAAGTATATCCTCTCCAGTTTTTGTAAGCTTTAATAAATCAGGCCCAATGTTTCTACCCTGTTTCCCCGATGATAAGACACTGTCTTATTTTTTTTGGAAGGCCAAAATATGCTCTAGGGCTTATTTTCAGGGGGATGCCTTATTTACCCATGAAGAAGACTACAGTACACAGTTATTGTTCATGTGCCATTCATGTCCACTTCTGATCAATCTGTGCCAATCATTGTCCCCTTCTGATTAATCTGATCCATTCATTGTCCCCTTCTACTGTAATCAATAATATACCGTACCATTAAATGTCCCATTGTAATTCATCATATACTGTACCATTTAATGTCCCATTCTAAAGCTTATATACAGTAAGTGGTATTGCTCACAGCAAAAGAAACCTGTCTGTGTCTCACTTTTGGATGTTCTGGCCGTGAACAAACTCCTGCAGTCTCCGTTAGGGAGGGATGTGGGAAGCTGCCTGTGTTTGCTTGGGCGGAGTCATGTGCGCGCACTGCAGTCCTGTCACTTCCTCTTCATGACGAGGCGCGGCACGCAGCCATGGAGGCAGACGGAGGAACCACACGGAGTCACCCACCGTACCACCCGATTCGGGTAAGCGCAGGTATCGGTGGGTGGCTTATTTGCGGGGGGGGCCTTATTTTACATTTTTCTCTAAAAAGGGGGGGGCTGTCTTATTTGATGGCCCTGCCTTATCATCGGGGAAACACGGTACCATAGTCATATGTCACTAACACAGTCTTTGGGGACCAATTTTGGGAGAAGCCAGTTAACATTGGGAATGAAACCTTTGCAACATAGGGAAAAATATACAAACTCCATACATACTTCTTCCTAGCCGGGATTCAAACCTGGCTGCCTAGTGCTGCAAAGGCCAGGGTGCTATCCCACATGCCACGGTAGCTCTTATTATTTTTCCTTTTTCTGGTGTTTTTAAAATATACTGGACAAGTTGTGGTAGTAAAGAAGATGTGTGTAATATCCCCTGTCAATCTCTCCAGCTGCTGCTATCTCCCCACAATAGCCACCAATCCCAAACTGTCATTTTGAGTTTCTGTGTTATAAAACAGCTTCTACAGCCACTGTTGCAAAATATGAATACATAAATAGATATATATTTGGCTGTGTTTATGAACACTGTTCATATGTGAGTTCAAAGATACAATGTGGCGTTTTTTGTTTTGTTACTTTGTTCTAACTATGTACCTTGCATCTGCAAATCAAAGGGGTAAACTTCAATCTAAAAATGAAGTCAACAACATTATAATTAAATGACAATAACATTTGTGACTATTTAACCCCATATTAGGCATTAGGTTACATATATTTAGTTCTTGTTCTTTCTCACCTTATCTATTATTTTCATACTGATTTTTTTGTTTACCTGTATTTTGCCAACACTTATTATTTAAACTTTATTGTGTTTCCACATTCTGAAGTCTTTATTACATAAATCTTAATATCTGTACAATGGTTTGCACCATCATCATCAACATTTTAGTTTCATTTTAAACAAGACAAATAACTTATATGCAATTCATTTATCATAGTACATTATCATTCCACAAGGGATATTTCACTTAGTTTAGTGAAGGCGATGAGTCTGCTGTGCAAGCAAAAATCATGGTGTTGCTTTTTTATATTGCCTTTTTTTTGCTTTTATGCAATTGGGTATTCTTTGCTAAGTAAATAATTCCTTTCAGAGTGTTAATTCACATATATACATATATATATATATATATATATATATATATTTATATGTATATATCATATACATATCATCATATATCTATTTTACAACTTCCAAAAGCCTATCTAAACACGGTTCCGGGGGCATCCCTATGAGCTAAACTCCCAGCATTTCCACTTGCAAGATTTTTTTGAAAGCCTGGGGAGCAGTCAATGTGTTATGTTTCTAGATTGGAATTTAGGAACAAACCAAAACACTGACATATTTCCTAAATCATCCTATTTACTTTTAAAGGATGACATATTTATCTATGGTCAATTTTGGGGGGTAGCCATTTACCTTAAGTGTGTGTTTTTGGGATGTGGGAGGAAACTGGGGTACACAGAGGAAACCCACTCAATTACAGGAAGAACCTGCAAATTCCATGCATATAGTGTCCTGGCCAAGATTCGAATACGGGACCTAGTGCTGCAAAGGCTAAAGCACTTAGCTCTGAGCCACTGTGCTGCCCTGTGCACCATGCATTTAGTCTTCTTGTTGTTTTTTTTATTTGCTACTTTCCTTCTTTACTTGTATCATTGGTTATTTCTTTATCTCCAGCATCTTCCAACGGTTTGCTTTTTTTACTTTCACATTGCACCTATCATCCTTTTTGCCTACTTAGATCTTAGACTTCAATTATACATACTACTTTCCTTATTCCTATGTCTATAAACAAATTTTATAAACAAAGTTTGGTTTTCATGGGTTTTGCTAGTATTGTGATGGACCTGAGATCTTCCACAGGATTTAGTGATGTGGGATTCCAAATTGCTTGTGGCCACATTATCCTGACAGTGGAGGCACTAAAATGGTAAATTACCTACTCCCTGTACACACTGCGTACATATGTCAGTACCCCCAAAAAATAAATGATAAACAAATGATACCCAGTTAAATATTTGCCTATTTTCTACACAACAAGAGATCAGCCAGTATCCAATTGCTTAGCCTGTCTATCCACCACATTCTTCAGATGAATGCAACAGCAAGACATACCAGGTTACAAAGTTTATATACAGTATATATATTACATATATCTATACAGAAAGAATGTATTTTCTAAAAACATAATGCTATAAAATATATACACAAGAAATCAGATTTCCCTGATTCCCTGAAAAAGGAAAAAACATGCAGGTGAAATTTTATTATGCTCTAATTTCATATTTTAGCTGCCCTAAACTATGATATAGAAAATAATCTAATAATCCTATTTGCAATAAACAATTTTTCATTTATTGTGTAGGACATGTTGTAAATAATATCACTATATCAGGGATATTTTTCTTATCTTAACAGAAAATATTTTAGTTGCAGAATATTGGTCACAGAACTGCCAATGGCAAAGTTCATCATGTAACACTCACATAACTTTAACAGAAAATGACATTCTTTCATTCTTGTCATCAAATACGGAAATCACAGTAAACATACCATGTGCCATTATCCCACCACAGTGTCAAACTGCTGGGGAAAATAGAGGAAGACAAATGATGTAAAAAAATGGAGCTTATGGGTGGTAAACGATATGATATGTAGAAAATCATAATTCAGGGGTCTTTCATTCATCCATCAATCCAACATAAATCCAGCCCAGGGGCATTCTTTTCTCTAATTCTATACTGACTGGAAGCAATGGATGTATCATGCTGATGGATTAGCTGCTTCTACACTAGGGTGTCGTCTCATCAATAAAACACTACAACCTAAGAAATATTAAGACAATGGCATAAAATGAAGATTAGGGTGATATTGCTTCATTGATTTTTGAGTTGTCAGTGGATATAATCTCACATTTCTTGAAGTTTGACTTTTAATAAAATAAAATAAGATGAACAAGGTCCTAAAGGAAACATAATCCTTATGTTTGGTTAAATAGACTTAATGTCATTGAACTAAAATCAAAGTGGATTTTAAAAAATTTATGCATTTATGTCCTTTCACCTGAATTCATGTTGCTGGGATTTCACTTTAATATGAAAAGACCAAAATATGAAATTATAAGTACATTCAATCTAAAATGGAAACAAAAATAGTATGATATGTATTTTACACAGTACATGCATAAATCCCCCTGTAATGTGGCCACCTGCAGATACAACTGGAGTTAGAACAAATATAAATTGACATTGTAAAATAGGGATGTTGGGAGTCCTGTAACTCATTCAAAACAGATAACAATTTAGGCAGAAGCTGGTAACAAAGTTTTAGGAAAAACAAAACTACTTGAAAACAATTAGGAAGACTCAATGGACCTGATTTATTAAAACTCATTAAAAAAAATATGGGTAAACCTGGGTAATCCAGCAAACCTGGAATGAGTTTGCACTACAATTAAAGCATTTGCCAACTAAGAACAAACTATTTTTTGTTATCCTATTCCAGGTTTTCTGGATCACCCAGGTTCACTCATGATAGTCTATATTCTCTAGTCTTGGAGATTTAATACATGAGGCCCAATATATGAAGAAAAAGGATAACTTGCAAGTCAAATTGATTGAAAGTCTCTGCCTAATACCTAACTCGTAGGGTCATGTTGGCAATGTATGGCTCTACAATTACTTGGCTTCCGACTCTCAATAGGACAAAAGTTAGTAGTGCTTAACCCAACCACTGATGGGACCTGGAGCTCACTGGTTACTGAAATATGCTACCAATTCTACAGCAATTGGAAAACAGGAGACTTACACACCTAACCTGGTGTAAACTTTGCCAGTTGTGATCCTAACGCCTATTGTGCCTGCCACACATCCTTTTCCCATGTTTTAATGTTCCCTTGCAAGGGAATAATTTACTTTGCTTTGTGAACAGCCTATATTCCCTTATTAAATCAGTCCTAATGTCTCTGGGACTAGAATGCTGTATCATTGGCTAATAAGCACTGCTTTTTATCCCTTTTTTTGTCACATGAAATAATGTAGTAGCCCTATAAAATGTTTACGTCTTTGTATATTTAGCTCTATTTATTCATATTTAAAAATGAATAAAATCTAAAAAGTGGTAAAAGATTTTCATAATGATGAACTGTCCCTTTGATTTTAAAATTATTAGTAACATTCAAGACTTTACAAACCTCCCTATTTCCTGGTTATAAAAGTCCTGCTCAAAATTGATTATATGCAATGAAGCTCATGTCCAGGCTGCAAAAAAGCATCAGCCTGTCTTGGGGTTTTATTTCTGAGATTTGTTGGCTAAAATAAAAATTTATTTACATACATTAGGCAAAACAGTAAACTTAACATAATTTGGAAATACTACACAACATATAATCCAATATTTTGCAGAGCCAGGGTATATGTGCTGTTTTATTCCCAGCCCAAAAAACACCCAACAGATCCCCAAAACACATACCGGTATATAATAAAAATCAGAATATAAGTACACCTCCTACAATATCATCGTTGAAGCTTCCTAACACCTGGAAAACATGATTGAATTCAATAGTTTTGACCAACATAAAACAGTTTATTTATGTCACCAAGTATTGTATACATAGTAACTGACTCTAGAATGTGTATGTGTCTGGTCATGTTTATTCATAGTTTAATAGCTAGGTGTAACTCTGACAATGCCTAATAAATCAAATGCTTGTTCATATAGTAAGTAGATGCCTAAAGCCAAACAGCCTTTTGCTTTAGTTTGATCAGAATTCTACAGTATGGATTCAATCAGTTGCTCTTTCACTTCTTACACATTGAAACTGCATATGTCAGGCCTGGTGACTGTACATGAATAAATAATGTTGAAATGCCTGATGGCAAGAGATACTGTTGGTAGAATTTCAGTAAACTTTTAATGTGTTGGAATGACATTTTTAAAATATATAAACAGTGATCAAAATGCAGTAATATTCTGTTATCTAACACTTTTATTGTGCTAAACAAACATTTTAATTTTATTTCACATTACTGTTATTCTTTCTGAACTCTATCTAATGAATAGAGCTTAAATACTGCATATAGCGTGCAGTATTTAGACATTTTTTGGAAAATTACTGGATATTTGTTTTTGCTATTTGTATCAGGCAGTTTTATATAATTTAAATGTATGGACAGAGATGGGTAATCTGAATTGGAGAGACACCGAACCACTCATTCATAACCCCAGACTGTTAATATTTTTGTTACTTTCTGTGTATTGGACAAGTCCACATGCACATATGCAGAACTTCATCCACTTAGCTTTAAAATATAGTAGTATGGAGAACATTTCATAATTTACCAACAGAACAATTGAAAATACATTTCAATTGGATGCATTTTTTATAAATCTAAAGTGAAAACATCATTGCACCTTTTTGTACCTTATCCCTTATTTTTTGTCCCCTATCTTTGTAAAGTAATATACTATCTTATTTAATGTACAGCGCTGCGTAATATGTTGGCGCTATATAAATCCTGTTTAATAATAATAATAATAATCTTCTTCATCTTGCATTTTAGGTTTACTGATCTTTGGAGGACTTACAGGTAGTCTAGTCACTAAACAAAGCTATATGTTTCAGTTAAAGTAGCTATCTTATTTAATGTACAGCGCTGCGTAATATGTTGGCGCTATATAAATCCTGTTTAATAATAATAATAATAATCTTCTTCATCTTGCATCCAGAAATAAAGGGCCAAAAAAAAAAGCTTTACTTTCATATAAATTTTCATGCTAAAGAAAATATTTTTTTCTTCTGAAAGTGAGTGATTAATTATATTATCCAAACATGAAAAACTTGTAGACTTTTTAGGCACATTATATTAACTACTTAATTTGTAAATATCAAATTAATTATTAAGATAAAATCACAAGTTTTTATTTCTCATTCTGATACAATTCAAATTATTAAAAAATTATTAAAAGTGACAATGATGATTTATGTTAATATATCTTTTTATATTTTTTTTATATACTTTTGCTTGACAAAGTCGACTTCATCAGGAGCCAAATTAGATATCAAACAAATATATTCCTTAAAAAAACAGTCCCCTCGGTATATGACGGCTATCAAAGCTCTAATATAAGCAGGTGAAGACATCAGCGACAGCTCACTCTAGAAGTTATAAAAACCCTTGTTTCATTCATAGTGTAGTTAACTCCAAAATTAGACAGTTCAGATATTTCACCTCCATTGTCAACCTGTAAGGATGTTTCTTAAGGAGTTGTTTCATACACGATATGTTCAATTGAAAATATACTGAGGGGACTGTTTCATTTTAAGGAAAATATTTGTTTCATTTCAATTGGCTCGTGATGAAGTAGACTTTGTCTGCGAAACACGTCGAGCAAAAATTGAGTATATTAGCAAAAATCATAATTGTCATGCTTTGTTTAAAATATTTTAATTACATCATAATGCTAAATAAAAACTTGTGATGTTATCATTATAATTGAGTTTACATTTATAAATTAGGTAGTTAATATAAAGTCCCTAAAAAGTCCCAAATTTTCTCAGTCTCTACAAATATATAAGGTTTTCATGCTTACCATAAAAGAAAGAGTTTAGTTCCACTCCAAGCAGCTCAAAGACACAAGAATTTTTTATGGCTGACTTTTCCAAATCTTTGGAGCAGTGCCAGGGCAAGGTTCTTTAGCATCCAAGGTGATGATTCCAAGGTGTGCTCTCTACCTGAACTGAAATTCTCCGCTGACCCTACCAACAACTTTTGGTCAATGGATAAACTATGGGGAATAAATGCAGTGTGTGTATTGTAACAAAGTTGACCATTGCTCGTTAAGGCTTAAAATAGGTAAGGCTAAACCAGTGTGGCTCAGTGAAAAGGAACATAAGGCAGATAGTCAATAATGTTATGATAAATACATTTTTAATCACATTTTAAAACTAATGTTGTTTAAACCCCAATTTCCTTATTTTATTTTGCAAAAAAAAATAAAATTTTGCAAAAAGTACCCTAATAAAGCCAATACAGTTTGGGTGTTTACGCTAAATATAAAACAAATGCACAAACATAATGAGCAAAAAAAATAAACAGTCCCATGCAAACATTTTAAAAACAGCAAGCAGCTGAGGCAATAGGAGAAGCAAGAGTTAATAATAATTATTATTAATAAAGAGTAAAGTGTTTGATTAAAATATGTATTATGTTTTTTTATTAAGTGTGGATAAACATTTTTTTACCTAATACTTATTAACCTAAAAAACATTTTAACAATATCGGTAAAGCTATTTATGAGTAAAGCCTGCAGTCATTGTGGTTGATCTTTTTTGCTTGTAATTTAGCAAGAGTTTTCCCTTTGCAAGGGATATTTCATTTACCTTAGGGAATGTGGTTAAATGGATTTTTCAAAGGATAACCCAATCTTAGAAAAAGTATTTTTGCGTCTAATAGACTGGTTGGTAAAGTCTGAAAAGTTTCACCTCATTCACTAAATTAAGTGAAATATACTTTGTTTACAATATACAACCTCATTGTTTGCAGACTTCATTCATACAGCCTGTAACTCAAAATATTCAAAACAAATACTTTAGAGAGTGGGTTGGATTTGGCATGGGTGGAAGTAGAAGGAGTCTGTTTATTGCTCTCTGGAAATTGACTAACCTGTGTGGGAGGAATGAGAGTAGGAAGTGGTTTGAGTTGACCTGGTTTGGGTCATCCATTAGTCCTTATTTTGTTGCAGTTATGACAGATGGACAGTCCCACACTTAAGAAATAACAGTCATGCCGGTATTTGCAATTTGTGAAGCTCTATTGCTTCAATACAATGTCTACATAGAAAAAGCAAACCCCACCCTTGTATTTGTAATGTGGTTCTTCCCCCAGAGGAGAAAATCAGCTGTATGGTATAAACAACAAGGCACTTCCGGATACTGTGGCACAAACCACCACAATACAACCATAGTTGTCTACAAATGTGCACAAAATGGTTCCCAACTGCTCCCATTAGGTTAAATAGGAGGTGTTGGGAGCATGGTTGAGAACACGCCAGTCAAAGTCTGAAATGGGCTAAAAGCCATAATTAATGTTTTGTTTTATTTAGTAAATTGAAAACTCTATTTTATCATGTTCCAGGTGAAGAGTATCAGGAAGATATTCATGAGAAATGGCTCTGTGGGAATGAGAGCAAATACAGCAATGAGGCTGAGCAAGGTTTGCAAAATGCAGAGTACAATTTAGGATCCAGTATTGGAAATCTATATGTGCCTCTGCCACCTCAATCTGACTTCAAGAACTTGCCTGTACAGATAGACTGCAGTTCTGCCAGTATGATTCCACTTCCAGAAGACAGTCCACCAGAGGTGTTTCGCTGTTTACAAGGTATTGGTTTTCATTTGTAAATTTGAAGTTTATATTTTTCAAGCAAAACAATACCAAGCAAAATCCCTAACATAATATAGCTTTCTATAAAAAAATTAAAAAAAATACATTTTCTTTTTTTTTTTAGGTCATGCTGCTTTATTTAGGTAATATCAAGAGCACTAGACATTTCCATGCACCCCAGGCTTTTCTTAACTCCTGTCTACAGCCTTGTGGATTGTATAGAGGTTTTAACCAAATAAACCAATAATAATGTTTAGTAATTTAAGGTTAGGTCGAAATGAGATACTTTTTCTTACCATTGTATATAACAATAGCAGATGAATTTTGGTATGTCTGTTTAAATTGATGGTTGACATTGTCCTAAATTTAACCCAGTCATTTGTACATTTTACCAGTGATTCAAATACATATAAAACCATACACATTTCTTAGGCATTTTAGACAACTGTTCAAAGATGCTACTTTATAGACCTAAATCTATTTATAAAGCCATGGATCTGTAATTCACTGAAACAGACAACAGACTAGCAAAATACAAAAAAAACCTTTGAAAATAATGTAATTGCTTACTTAGTCTACATAGTAATAAATAATTAAATACAAAGTGTATTATTCACTACAAAAGCCATCCTGTTTGTTAAATCCATTCCTACTCATATCTCTTAGTATGCAAGTGTTTTTTTTCCTAATCTGCAAACAGTTGCTATTTCATCAAGCATTCGTTTCTGATAAAAAGTGCGGATGTTTGTATCAGGTATGAACTTTAAATGTATTGTTAAAGGTTTTGCACTTGAATGCATTTTTTTAGAGGTTCAAACAATAAAAATAACAGTGACTGTTGATCCAAGGAACATCCGACTGCTTCATGGAATCAGGAAGGAATTAATTTCCCCTGTTGAAGCAAATTGTACCAGGGTTTTTTTGCCTTCCTCTGGACCAACTATGTCTATATAGGGTTTTATATCTGGGATATGTTTATTTCCCTAGTGGTTGAACATGATGGACTTTTTTCAACCTGACCTTCTATGTAACTATATATATATATACATATTATTACAACTTACAATAGTTTATTTATATTATGTGATATGTAATAGTCAGTAGTAAAATGTTTTGGACCTCTTGTATGACAGAGGAAGAGGCTTCTAATGAAAGTAAAGTAAGCCAAGAGTGTCCGGAGGATGAGGAACAGGACAATGAGTTTCATGAGGAACCATTGGTATTTGCCTCTACTGAAGATGATGTGTACATTGTATTTGAAACCAACACTAAAGGTATACTAGGAGGACAACAGTCCTTCATCACACATGATACAACAGTTCCAAAGAATTCTCTTTGCAGCATTCAAGGTAAACCAACAAGCTCTATACCATTCTTTTAGGACATATTCACTTCTTATTCTTTATTTTTATTATATATATTTATTTATATACTCCAGCTTATTGGCCAATAAGACAACATACTTTGGGACCTATACACAGAACAGAAGAAAGCGGAGCTTGGCACCATTTAATGATGCCTGCTGTCTGCTCAGTATTATATTATATACTGTAGGTAAGGTATACAGTGTGACAAAACAACAGTTGCTCCTCTTCTTTTTAAAGAATAAAGCTTTATTAGGGTTTTTAACAAAAAAAAAAAGCAAATTTCTTTGGATGTGGTTAAACAGCCCATCAGAAAAAAATGTATACCAAAATATCAGAATACATTGTATTTCAATTTATTCAAATTTAGAGGGTGGTGGCTGTGGATGATTACAATGGAATCAAACATTTTGACACGTTTTGGCATAAGTAACCTTCAGTGATGGAAGGAAGGGATGGAACAGATAAAACAGAAGGTGGGGTGGGAGTCGCTTCTACACAGGTGTGAGTCCAGGGTAATAGGCCAGCCAATGATCCCAGATGAGTTCAAAAGTATTGGGAGTATCTCTGAGAATACAAGTAAGTTTATCATTGACCATGATCAAGTTAAATTTGGTGTATATGACTGCTATGGACATGGTTTTAATCTGTGGAACTAACTGGACAACATGTGTTTTGTTAAAGCATTAGGCTCTATTTATAAAACAGGGAATCTGACATTCCTTCAAACATTCTCTCGTGGGAATCTTCCAGGTCCATGTCTTTCAATGGCAGCAAATAATTTCACAAGGGTATGTTTAGGGGAATGTTCGATTACCTGTTTTATAAACAGAGCCCATTGTGTGCCATAAGCAGTTGTTCTTGAAAAAAAAAATATGTTTTAACTTTTGTCAAACTTTATCATTTTTCAATGCTTCAGAAATGTAAAAGATATCAACAATTGCCAACCACTATACTTAGAATATTATTAAAGCCAAGACTCTACAAATATCCATTGATGGGTGGGGATTTGTGTTTAGATGAGGCTCAAAGGTAACACCAGTCTTACTTTCTTAAAAGAAAGGGAATACTCCCCATTAGTAGTGCTCAGTAATTCTGTTCCATAAATCCTATAAAATAAATTCTGTGACTGAGCCTAAATCAAGCAGATCCAGGGCAAATCTTTACTTCCAATTGCCTTTTTCTCTTCCCTTGCAGAAAAATACTGTTCTGGCATGTTGCAAGGTTTATTTGTGACCCTGTAAAACAACTATATGAATTTCAGCATTCAACATTTGTTTCATGACTGCTTTTCTTTGCCGACACAATACATTGTATGCCTCTATACCAGTTATAATGAATGCAATTTACAATAATAACATAACTTAAATTTCATCTATGACAGAGGAAAGAAATGATAGTGACAATGAAAATGTCACATCCACTGAACCAGATGAATACACTGAAGAAGGAGATAATAATGAATATAATGAAGAGCCATTACTCGTTGCTTCCATGGAGGACGATGTGTACATTGTATTTGAAACAGGAAATACTGAGACACAACAAAGACAAAATTCTTCTATTACACACAATCCGGTAGCTCCAGTGATCACATCTAACCCCACAATAGAAAGTGTTGCATCATATAATTTTCAAGGTAATACTGATTTATCATGGCCACAACTATTCAAATGGTCATTGTTAATTTTGATTCTATCCATTCCTTCTCGGCACAACAAATGGGGAAAAGCATTTTACAGATTAAATTTGTGTCTTTATTATACTGCATTGTGTTCAGTGGAAGAACAAATCTAGTAAAATTGTAATAATGACTCATCATTGCGTTTGTCTGTGTAAACACAATTGTTCTTTGAATTGATACAAATTTTTTTAAAAAGAAATGATATTGGTCAATTAATTGCCTAAAACAATCCTGTAGAAAATTAAAACCCCAAAAAGAAGTATATTTTACACCAACCTGTTCTGCCACCTGTTCCACGGATCTTTGCTCTGTATAAGAGCTGTGGACTTACGACACTTGTGGCTTTCCACCATGTAGTGGCTCTATCTACCAAACCCTCAACTTCATCAAACATGCATGTAACACTTGTAGAAATGCTAATGCTGGATTTGAAGATTCTGGGGCAGATACTAAACATAGAGAAGATCTGGAGAATAAGTTGGAGGACAAGTTGGTGATTGTGTACCTATACAAAGCAAAGTGACAAGTTCACTTTACAGAAGGTCAAGTTCGTGAAGTGGGTGCCTGTCGAAGGTAAGCAACTGCTGCTGTCACTGCCTCCTGTAAAGCAAACCTGTTTTTTATACTCAGTGTATACCAGGTATACTTTAGAGGAAGAACAAAAGCAAACTACCAAAAGCCAAAAGTTATCTAAAATTATTTTTATAATATAATGAGGATTTATATAGCGCCAAATATTACCCAGTGCTGTATATTAAATAGGGGTAGCAAATGACAGACGAATAGAGACAGTGACACAGGAGGAGAGGAAAGGAAAGTAAACACAATAGGAGGGGAGATACGTAGTGGTGGGAAGTAGTGACGGTTTCAAAAGACAATAAAATTCCTTGGCAAGTTTGAAAAAATTAAAAAAAGTTTGAAAGTAGGAGCAAGCCAAATAGGAAGAGGAAGACAATTCCAGAGAGTTGGGGCAGCTCTAGAAAAGTCTAGGAGCCGTACTTGTGATGAGGTTATGAGTGAGGAAATCAGTAGTAGGTGATTGGAGGGGTGAAGAGAGTGGCTAGGGGAGTATTTTTTTTTCCGGGACATCTACAAAAGGTAAACAGTACAGAAGCTATTGTGACAAGAAATAAACTTGTGCCAGGTAGTGTGTGAACTAGTAGTAAACAAGAATTATCTTTCCACTTATTGCCTTTGAATTAGGTCTGAGCTTTGACTGGGCCTTTCAAGCACATTTAGGTTTTTGGTTTTAAACTCCTTCCACGTGAAGCCTTGCCTGTATGTTTGAGTTGCTGTCCTCCTGAAAAGTGAACCACCACTCCAGTCTTAACTCTCATGTAAACTTAAACAGGTTTTGTTCTAAAATGACCCTGTTTTTACTCATCTTGCCCTCAATACTGGGCAGTTTCAGAATTTGAGGCTGTAACCACAATGTTTCACTCAATGGATATTTTAGTGCTGGTGGCTAAACGTTCAGTTTTTATCCAATTAGGCAGGCTTGCATCTCCCATATGCATTTTTGTAAAAGTGGAAAAAAAGATTTCATATAGGTTTGATTAAGCAGTGGCTTTCTTCTAGTCACTCTGCCATAAAGCCAAACATTGTAAGCACAGCATTGTGGGGTTATCCTATCTTACAGATACTCCCACTATCATTGATGATGTCTGCATCTTCTTTAGAGATACCTTTGGCCTCTGTGTTGTCTGTCATTGAGTTTTAACATACTATATTCGTTTAACTTTTCATAAACTATTTAACAATGCTTTACAGGAATTTTCAGAGTTTGGAAAATATTTAAGTAACCCAATTCTTGTTGGTCCTCCTACAGAACATGACTGATACTTCATTAGACTTCTTGTCCAGATTTGCTCCTCAGCTATCATTGATTCCCTATGCAGGTGTATTCTTATTTCTAATAAAGTTATTTGTTACAGAAGAAGGATATCAAGACAGTTTTTGTGAAAATTACATTTGGGATGAAACTGTAAATGACAGCAATGAAGAAGATCCGTACAGCCTTACCTCTCATGAAAATGAGTATGTGGAGTTACCTTTTGAACCAGCTGATGAAGTAAACCAAAGATCAAAAAAATCTTTCATTGGGCATAGAGCTCCCTTACCAGCACCTAGGCCACAAGCTGCTGCCACTTCCCAACCTGAAGACTCCTACATTTCCAGAGGTAAGAATGAATCAGGTCTGTAAACAGCTGTATCACAGCTTGGGTCAAAGGGTATGGGGGTATTCTCCTGCATGTTAGCTGTTGGTGGGCTGGCAACAGCAACGGCAACGGCAAATTTAAAAAAGAAAAACCTTGCTAACTATTACATTATTTCCTACATTAAAATCACAAATCGGCATGGTATGGTTGCTAGTGTGGCAATGCCTTTCAAGACACAAACCTGCAAATACCAATAGAAAAAGTCATTAAAGGAAGATATGCATTGCAAATAAATAGTTAAGGCATTTATCTGGAATTTTAGTTCAGACATGATACATAAACCAATCTGATAAAATTACCTTTTTGAATTAAACCTAATTATTATTATCCTTAATGTGTTTTTGTTACTATTCTATTATTATTGTTACAACAACTCAAATATATTTTATAAACCTACTTACTAGTCTTTTAGCTAAACATAATCATATTTCAACTTGATTTTGCATAATTTTGAGTATTTAGGTTTTTACTGCAATACAGTATTTTACTTATTACGGGTTTTTGAAGCTGTGACATTTTTTTAAATATTATTTTCATTCAGAAAATAATAATGTTTCAAATTAATGAGTAAACCTCAAAATAAGACACCTTTCAATCAATTCATCCTGAATGTTTAAAAAATTCTTTCAATTTTTGTAAAAATTTTACAATGTTTAAAATCCATAAAACATATTTTTTATTTATATAAAGAATAATAGGAGGAAAACAGTAAATTTAGACCTTTTGCCTACACAGCACCCATCCTTCAGTTTGACTACTGACTAGTGAATAGGTAACTAGTGTCCTAATCCTATAGGGTCCACTATAACCTATTTATCCAAGATATGCTTTGTGCGCTTCAGTGAAAACAAAGAAAAGGATATTACATAGGATAGGTACACAAATCCTGCATCTTTTATCCCCACCCTGCCCCGCACCTACAGTGTGCACATATCGTGTGGGCAACCCCCCACAACAGGCAGAGGACCTGGCAAATTATTTTTTTCTTGCAAAAACTTAGATATAAGTAGATATAAGTATTTTAATGTGTGAGATACATTGACATTTTATGTCCTTTAAACTCACATAATAAAAATGTAAGCATTAAAAACAATCATCAAACAGCTATCATGGTATTGCTTGGTTTACTTTTTAGTATTGTTGATTCAATAGACCAGATAGTGACCAGGATACAGATGACAGGCTGCTGGAGAAAAGGGAGCAGATTTTTGAAGTTCACTCATGTGGTTTTTCAGAGCAATGTTTTTCTTCACAATACAAGATAAAAGATTTCAGGCATTCTCTTGTGGACATATAGGTTGATATATAAAACCTCAGCAGCTAATTAAGGAGTACAGTTCAGGAGCAGAACACTAAGCTGTCTCACCAGCATCTGTCTCCTCACACTCAAGGGAGCCTACGAAAAAAGAGAGCAAAGAAAAGAGTGTCACAGATTCAAAATTACCTAGAATGTAAAAAAAATGGTTTTGGGTAACAAAAATAAATTAAGCGCTTGTCAAATCAAGTCTGAATTGTGGCAGTCTGCAGTTGAAAGACCAGTATATATATTTAGCACACATAGGTATGAATTTTGTCCTATTTGTGCTAAAACAGCAAAGCTTAAAACCAAAATCTTTCTCTTACCTTTTAAATACAGAAACATTTTTGGGTCTTCCTAGAAAGCAATAAATGCGACATTCACTGAAACATTCTCTGGTGGAGAATCAATGACTGCCTGGAAACACAAGGACCTGGAAGATTATCCACTAGGGAATGTTTTAGTGAATGTCAGATTTGCTGCTTTATAAATAAACCCTTTTTTGTACTTGAATTTGAAAGGCTAGATATCTAATGTTTTACAAAAATTTTTATTGAAATATTATAATACAACATATTTGTAAAGGAGTTAAAATAAATGTAATAATTTTCGAGCAATCTAATGTGTTATTCCACACCCTATGTATTTAAATACAATCAGTTTAATGAATAATGCTTGTTGTGCTATAGATTTTATAAAATTATATATTTGCTGAACCCTAGGTTAGCCTTTTTTTGTTCATATCTTTTCTTGTATGTGCATATATAATGGTGAATGTAGCTACAAGTGTGCCAACTGTGACAACTAAAAACATGAAGCCATAGATTTTTTGTCTAAAGGCTTTTGAGCAAATATTCTAGTCCTTGCTGCTCCCCCTTTACCTTGCTGTTGAATTTTAAATGTGTAAATTAATTTACACAAACATTTACCATTACTGTATAAATATGAATAGATTGCATCTTTTAGAAATGTCAGTATATCAATTAAAATATAATTACACATTGCTTGCTTTATACTTTAAAAACAACACACCAGCTTCATGTCACCAATAAACTATACTATGACTCTTGAGGCTGCAGAGCAAATTGGATTCTGTAACTAGGAGAAAACATATGCATTACTTTAAAGTAGAACAAAATCAGAAGCAATGTATAATTTATAAGTAAATTCACTTCACCTTATGATGAAACATCATGTATTATTCAGTATTCCTCTCAGGGATACATAAAGCCACAATAACATCTCTTTACCTTGTAAGTGGTCAGATAGGGATTTAAGGGACTCCAGCTTCAACCTTCAAGTTTTCTTGACCTGGGCAGTAGATTGAATCCAGTGTTAATCCTTTGCCTTGTGTTTCTCCGTACCCTAGATGCCACACTTGTAGCTATATTCTAATTAATTCAGTATTATATATGTACAGGAAATCATATGCTCATTTGATATGGTTCAGCTAGGATTTTCACTATAATTGGAGGACAATAGAAACAATGGAGGATTCTCTAAAATACCCAGGAGATACTACAAAAAATTTAAAATATTTAGAGAGGAAGCCAATAAATGTTTTAGAAAATATGCAGTAATTACGGTAGCTTTTTCTGTAGCAATGAAGAAAGGGATAAATTTCAATATGCCGTTTGGTAATAATGATTTTCCATGAATGCTTTCTTTTTAACCAAAAAGCAGGTCATGTGTCACTTTCACCTGCACAACATCTCCAAAATATACCTGTCCCTAGAGACCACCAAACTCCTTGTACATGCTCTTATCATCTCTTGTCTGGACTACTGTAACCTCCTCCTCGCTGGTATTCTGCTAACCTGACTCTCTCCTCTACAATCTATTATGAATGCTGCAGCCAGACTCATCCATCCTTCCCACCTCTCCTCTTCTGCTGGATCTCTTTGCAGTTCTCTTTATTGGCTTCCATTTCACCGTAGAATAAAAGTCAGGCTCCTGTGCTTTGCCTTTAAATCCCTCCACAGTTCTTGTCCCACCTACATTTCTGACCTGGTAAAAAAAAATACTCCCCTGGCTGCTCTCTTTACTACAATGACCTACTAATGACTTCCTCACTTATAACCTCATCACACGCACGGCTACAAGACTTTCTAGATCTGCCTTGATTCTGTGAAATGGTTTGCCTCGTCCTATCTGGCTTGCTCCTACTTTCTTCACATTTTAAAGACTACTTAAAACTAGTGTTGAGCGAACCCGAACTGTAACGTACCGAACTTTACGATTTTGGGTACCCGGACCCGAACCGAACTTTGCCNGAAAAGTTTGGGTTCGAGTTCGGTGTTCGGGCATTTAATAAAGCTTGTTGAAAGGCTGCAGGGCAGCCAATACACAAGCTTTTAAGCTGTGGGCACTTAGAAGCCATCCCAGCCATTCTATCTAAGAATACAGGCACTACAAGTGATGAATGGGGACAAGTCCCCATTCATCACTTGTAGTGCCTGGACATTGTAGTAGAACTGCAGATTACCTCTGCAGTTCCACTACGATCTCTTGTCCCCATTAGATAGAGTTTCTCTATCTAAGAATACAGGGCACTACAGGTGATGAATGAGCACTACAAACTGAAATGAACAAAGATCCTGTACTTTGATTCTTTGTAAACAATTTTTAAAACACAGCCATGCAAGTTATTGCATTTGAATATAAACAGCAGAACAATCTCTAGGATTTACCAGTGTATCTGAACTGCCTACCATAGGTCTTCTTTTATTAGTAATCTCACAATGAACAGATTTAAATATCTATTAGCCCTTTTTTTAGCTTTGCTTTTTGTAAACTAAATATGTAATAATAAGATTACTTTTAACATCTACTTTTTTACAGTGTTTCGCCAAAAGGAAGAAGAGAAAAAGATATATAGCACTGGACCCTATCAAAGTAGGTTTTGGGGTTTTTTTCATTCTAGAAGAAAGAGAAAGAACATATGGAAAGAATATCATGACTATTCTAAAATGGGAACTAAAGCCCTTATTTTTAGGATTTGTGATGAAAGTGAGATATTCAGTCCTCTGTCCTGTGTCTTCCGCCTAGTGAAAGTGCAGCAGATAATATTTCATGTGTTTATTAGCTATACTTTTTAATTCGTATAGAATGGGAAAGGTTTGAACTATTATCTGATTTCCATTGCAGTCTGTGTGCCTGTTAAGTAGTCTTGTTATTTTCTTACTGCAATTGAAACAATGAAGGCTTCTTTGAAAATACCTAGGATATAATGAAAACATTTAAAATATTTAGAGTAGAGTCAATATATATTTTAGAGAATATGCATTAGGGTTTTTCACTATAAAGATGAAAAGAGGGCTGAATTTCAATATGCTGTTTGGCAACAGTGACTTTTCTAAGTTCTATGCTTTCTGTAAAAATGAGATGTGTGTCATGTATCCAATTAACTAGTAATGCTAGTTAATTGGATACATAACTAATAAAGACAAGCAGAGAAAATAGGTTTTTAGAAAAGGCCATAAACAAGAGGGTATAGTCATTATTAGTGGCCAACAGAGGTTCAGCCCAATCCCTATTTTACTGATTTTTTTTTTAGGTAAAAGTTTTGTCCCCACTGGAGAGATTTTCCAAAAAATTTTCTGAGCCAACAGGAAATTATAGAAAAAATGTCCTATTGACAGCACAGACTGCAAAATAAATGTCACAAAGTGGAAAAAAAGTGTAGGAAGCTAAATATGTAAAGCATCAGGTCAGGTCTTAAACAGTTTAGAGAAAAAGGTTATCATTAGACAGCTCTCTAAAGAGTGGTAGCTGAGTGATATCGCATATGAAGTGTAAGTGAATAGATATTTGTAATTTATTTTAAAACTAACAAATTATAAGAGAAATGAAATACAAAACATTTAGGGAAAATATATAAAATTAGAGGACTAATTTATTTATTTAAAAACAAATAAAAAAAGGACTGAATAAATAATTTCAAAAGTAACATAGAATTTGGAGTCCCAGTGTTAAGGTATAGGATCACCCCCACATTCAGTCTCCCAAAACCAAAATGGGGGTTTGTTAGGGGGAAGTTACTGTGGAATCTGAGAGCCCCGTTAATAAGAAGCAACTAGATATCTGATCCCTCCATGAATAAGTGAAAAAGTACATTACAGGTAGTCCACGTTTAATGACTAACCTTTTACTGACTACCTGCAATTATGACCTGTACAGCGATGCAGTGTTTCCTCTCCAGTCTTCTAGGCTCCATCTTGTTTCCTCTTTCACAAATATCTGTGATCGTGGTCTGCAGACCATCGGTGAACTTGTCACTGACAGGTGCTGCAGACCGGGTCTATCCTATACTCCTACCTTAACGACCAGGTTCCAGGAATGGAACTTGGTCATTGGGAGAGGAGTATCTGTAGTACTCTTTACTTATTACCACAAAAAGTTCAACTTAAATAAACACAGTGCTTCATTGAACAACTTTACATGCCTACCAACTTAAAATAAAGTTTAATATATCCCCAGGAGTAAATATAGCATGAATCACATCATCAATCAATGCAGTAGTAAAGTAAATCCATTATCACTCAGGATGACTTGATCTCCAGAAATATTTACCCATGGCAGAACTATTGCTAAATGACAGTCATAAAAAGTAATAAAGTAGAAATGTACTGCATGCTTTTTCATGGAAAAACACACAGCAGAATTAAAAAGCATTTTCAGGGAAATTCTGCATCATTCATCCCAAAAAGTACTTTCTGTCCCAAAAATGATTGTGTGGAAAGTTGCAGTTCATCCCTAATGAGCAGCTGTTTTTGTAGAATTTTAATGGTAGTCAGAATAGCTGTTAAGACAATGAAGCTTTGTAGATGTGCCCCTGAAGCTTGTCTGACATCTGCACAATTTCTAAGAATTTGTTTTATCAGTTATGCTTAATTCCCAGCTATAATGGTAAGAATACTTCCAAAACAATAGAAAGGTAATGACAAAAGATGTCACTTGGAATCTCGAAAGAGCACTTTCACAAGGTTTCAAAAAAAGACAGAAAATGTTAAGCCTAAAAAAAATACTCTAATGGTTGATAACATCAAACTTCTTGTCATTGAGTGTGTACATTGGCCTGGCATTTTATATTTCCAGATTTTGTCATGTTAGATAAAATACTTCAGGATATATCAATCTAAATGTTGCTACTTTTACATTAGCGATTAAGTTCTGGAAAGAAGTTTCTTAAAAAAAATAAAGTAATAATTTGAAAGCCATGTTTTGTATGAAGGCTTACTAGTAAAATATTAATTTCTAAGTACCTCTCTATAATAACAGTAGAATGACATCTCTTAACAATTGTATTATACTTTTAAAAAAATACAGTTTCACATCAAATGTTAGTCTTAAAGTAAACATATCCTGGTGTTATAGTAACCAGTCATTTTTATTTGGTTTTAGTGTTCCGCAAATTTGTTCTTATGACATTGTTGTTTCATTAGGCTCATTATTAACAGCATCTAAGAAAAGAAAAATAATTAAATTAAAAACCCCTAAAAACCATGTGCTTTTTAGAACACAATTAGTGACATAGTTTTTCAAATGATAACACAGCTCAACAACAAAAAAAATATTTTCACTTGCCAGGGATTTTTCCATATATTTATTCAGGTTTGTTGAATCCAGAAATGAGATCAGTTTCATTGAATTGGCTCTAGTTCTTATGATACAGGAATCGGAATAGATGATTTTACCAACAACAAATGTTAACACAGCATATTATTATCAATCTTTATTTACACTGATGTTTTGCATTCTATTTAACCACCTAACCGATAAGCCCGAACTTTTCCGTGCTAAAAAAAGTTACTATTTTCGATAACCCCGAACTTTTCTCACTGTATGTAAATACAGTGAGAAAAGTTCGGGTTTATCGATCACTTACCTGGTCCCGCTGCGATCGTCCATCCGTCGTGTTCCAGCGTCGTCCTCCAGCGTCGTCCTCCAGCGTCGGGTGTCCTCTCCGGGAAGAAGAAGCCGGCTGGCTTCTGAAAAAACCGGCTTAGAAGAAAAAGCCGGCCGCCTTCTTCTCCCTCCGTTCTGTACAGCGTGATGGCAAAAAAAAAAAATACTCACCTTCTCCCTCCGCTCCTCCGGACACCTCCATCCTCTTCGATCTTCATCCGGCGAGTGCAGTAACGATCACCGGGGTTTCCCGGTGACGTCTCTGCATGCGTCGGCGCGGGAGGGAGGCGGGGCGGGAAATTCAAAATTTTGTATTGAGTTCCTTTGCATTGAACTCAATACAAAAAAAGCTGTATTGAGTCCTATACAAAGAAATCCTTATATAATAATGTACATTACATTATACACTATTTTTTTTTTTAAACTTTTAGTTTTTTTTTAAAGGTTTTTTTTTTATGTTTTATAAAAAAAAATTATTATTGAATTTATAAAATTTTGGACATATTTCGGTGAGTTATGCGGTAATTCGGTGAATTATAAGTAATTATTGAGTAATTTGGTGAATTATAGCCTACAATCTAAAATAAATTTCCATACAAAAAATGTAACACTTTTTGCATGGAAGTTTGGAAAGAATTAGAATACCCGGCGTTCGCGTACGCATCCCTCGGCTATTCCTGATGATGTGCGTGCATGCGCCCGTCGATAGGGGTCGTAGCGGGAAATTCAAATATTTTGTATTGGATTCAATACAAAGTCCTGTATCCAGTCCAATACAAGATAATACAAAATATATTTATGTGGTTTTGTCTATAGGTATGTGACGTTGGACGGTTGGACACTAGGGAGGTGTTTTAGAAAAATATTTTACTATACAGTATACCGAATTATCGCATTTTCAGTATTTTTCATTTATTTATGTATTCTTGTTTAAGCTGATTTTTGTGTATTTTAATTTTATTAAAAGTATTTTTTTTTTTTTCATGATTGTGTGTTTCAGACATTTTTTATATTCATGATATCCACTAGTTCCCTGTTTGGACATATTTCTGTAAGTTACAGGTCTACAATTTAAAAAAAAAATTTCATTAAAACCTGTAACGCTTTTGGAACAGAAATCTAGACCTCAGTGTAACGCCCAGGTGGTTAATAAACTTAGCATTATTTTCATGAAACTTTCATTTGCCTTTTTTTTTATTCATACATTTTCTTTTTTTACAGAAATATGAGTTCTTCAAGAAGAAGTTGTTTAAATGACCCTAATGTATTTTGCTACATTTGTGGTGAATATTCTCAGCAAAAACAGGGAAGAAACATTACAGAATTTGTGAAACAAGCATATCTTGCATATTTTGGTATTTGGGGGACCAAGATAAGTATTGGGCTCCCCATATAGTATGCAAAACTTGTGTAGAGTGTCTACGTCAGTGGAAAAATGGAAAACTGAAAAGTTTGGAATTTGGTGTACCTATGGCATGGCGAGAGCTCAAAAATCATCATAATGATTGTTATTTTTGTGCTGTGAATGTAAAAGGTGTCAATCATTACAATAAAAACAAGTGGGAGTACCCTGATTTGTAATCAGCAAGACGACCTGTGCCACATGGTGCTGATGTTCCCATACCATTGTTCAGTACACTCCCTGATATTCCTGTATCTGACATGGAGGATATACAGGGTTTGGAGTGTAATCCAGGAGTTAGCAGTGGAAGTGAATATGAAGGAAGTGTTTCATTAAACCAGCAGTTCTCCCAAGAAAAGCTCAATGATTTAATACGTGACCTAAGTCTGTCAAAACAAGCATCTGAACTTTTAGCATCCAGGCTGAGACCGGAAGGTAAAATAACGGTTTATAGGATAAGAGAGGTGACACTCCTACCATATTTCAGTGAAGATGGAGACTTTGTGTACTGTTGTAACATCCCTGCACTACTAGCCTATATGGCAGTACTAGAATATTGAGCAGAAGACTGGCAGGTTTTCATATACAGTTCCACTCGAAGTTTGAAATCTGTTTTACTGCATAACGGCAACTGCTATGCATAACTTTCAATTGGTCACTCAACAAAACCTAAAACAAAAGCTTTGCTATCATGAAAACCAATGGTCCATATGTGTTGATTTAAAAATAGTGAACTTCCTACTTTCAGCAAAGTCGATACACAAAGTACCCATGTTTCATCTGCTTGTGTGATAGTAGAGCAAAGCAGGATCACTGGAAAAAAGTGACATGGTCTCCAAGGGAAAACATAAAAAAAGTTCAGCGAACATCATTAACGAGCCAATGGTTGGCAAAGAAAAAATCATTCTCCCTCCACCACACATAAAAGTTGGGATTAATGAAGCGATTTGTTAGAGCTCTGAACAAGGACGGTGATTGCTTCAAATATGTTTGTAGATTCTTCCCTGGATTAAGTACTGGAAAATTAAAAGCAGGAAACTTTAAAGGACCCCAGATTCAGAAATTGATAAATGATTCAAATTTCACAAGTACATGACTGATACTGAAGCTTCTGCCCAGCACAGCTATGTCATGGTTGTCAAGAACTGGTACAAAACTTGCTCTTAAACTTTAAAAATTTGGGTGCTACTATGAGCATAAAGGTACACTATCTCCATAGCCAGTTACAAAATTTTCCATAAAACCTTGTCAAGGAACAAGGGGAGAGATTCCATCAAGATATAAAGGTGATGGAAGAAAGGTATCAGGGCAGATGGACACATGATGGCAGACTACTGCTGGAGCCTTCAACGTGATTGTCCTGATCATCAGCATAAAAGGAAATCATACAGAGTTTTTCAAAAAAAGTTGATATATTTGTGGATCTACCATAAAAGAAACAGTAAATTTGTATGTATTCCAGCAGTAAGCAGCAATTATGTGTTTAAACCAGTTATTTTAGTGTAAATATTAGATATGTTTAATATATGTATATTGTCAGCTCTAGGACCAATTCCATATGAGTTTAAAACCCATTTGGCTCAAAAGTTAATTTAGTACATAATTACATTTTGGCTTAAAGGTTATGTAATTTTTAAGGATTATATTGTACTACTATATTCTACATACACTTTCCTTGCAGATCTGTTACGAATCCACTGTACACATTGAACACAGAGGTGGTGTCTAGCACCTGCAAACCCAGATCAGATTACCCTCATTTCACTTGCAGATTACCTGCACATTCTGCCCAAAAGTAAACAGAGCTGGATCGCCTAAAGTGATCTAGATTCTTGTCTAGGGCCCTGTGCAACAGTATCAACATATGATACTACCGAGAGCTGTACTAGGCAGTCAAATAAGTGGCTATTCTATAATTACCCTCAGCCTGGAGTTGTTATCAAAACTGATTATAGAAGAAATCATCATTGTTTATCCAGAGATTATTAGTGATGTAGCTAGAATTGTATGCACATGCATGGGAGTTATGTAATTCAAGATGACCAAAGACCCAATCCTGTTCAAAGAACAGGTGTAGATGCTGGTGATGAAGCAAGAGATATCAGTTTGGTTCTGCTTTAAACTTTATAGCCTTTTGATAAAAGGATAATAAATGTTGGTTTAGCTATACATTTTAGATTCCAACTTTACTGTATTGTACTGTACAGTTAGGGCTTTAAATGCCAGACTAAGTAACATTTATCCTATACATGTCTACTGCTTCTAATCCAATCGATAATATAATGATTGTATAACTGCAGGCAGGGCACAAATGACAAAGAATGACAGTCAAGCTACGCAACAACCTCACCTACCTAGCGGGCAAGATGAGCTTATTTTGTTACAAGAAAAAGTGAAGATGGGAATAATCACAATGGATGAAGCTATTAAAAAATTCCAGCAGTGGCAGACTGAAAAGAGTGGCCTGGATCTCCTTCAACAGGTACAAAACATGCCATATGCTAACCATATACTGTGCCAATACAAACCATATACTGTGTGATGAAGATTTACATGCAGGACTGCATATTCCACACATAGCACATATTGTTTTGTCTAAATTAATAGATTATATGTTTTCATATAATTTTTTGTGCAGTGTTTTAGAATTTACTTGCAAATACAAATATATTTCTTGACAATAGGTATAAAAAACACTATATAGAGATCAAAGCACATTTTGAACACATATTAACAATCTGTTTTCCATCTCTTCCCAAATAGAAAAAGTTGCAGCAACTCCGCAACAATATTATTGGAGATAAACCAGATGATGGTAAGCCTAAAAAATGATACAGTTATAAAATATAAAACTTAAAGCTGAACTCCAAGCAGGAAAACAGATTAATGGGGATAGTTGATCAGTAAGCTGGGGGTAGGTAGATGACCAAGCTAAATTGTTAAACTGCAGTGGGAAAAGTCAGATCATTAAGGCTATGTACACACGTCAGATGATTATTGTCTGATTATCGCTTCAGGGCTAGTTTCAAATGAGAATCTGACATGTGTACAGCACTCGTCCGACGTCATTACGTCCGTCCTGGCAGATTCATGAACATCCAAGGACTGCAATACAAGTGAAGGGGAGAGAACGCAGTGAGTTGCTGCTCTATCGTCCTCCCCCCTCCACTCTCCATAGAGCAGAATGGCACTGTATGTACAGTTCTCGTTCATGCATTTTTCAGTCTTTTGTCTTTGGAAACAATTGTAAAAGATCTAAAGTGTGAATGCAGCCTAACTTTCCTTTGCTACATGGAAGGACTTGATGGAGAAAAATACCAATCCTTTGGCAGGTAGAACAGCTTCTACATATTTATAATAACTGTATATTTACTAGTAATTCTTCCAACATTGTATTATTTTTGTTTAATTTTTTTTTATTTTTTTAGATAAACTAACCATTGTTCATCAACCAAGTCGTAAGTCTCATTACTTTTTATGATATAGTAATAAATATATTAATAACATTAAAGTTTTGCAACTGAGATTTTAACTTTAATAATACTTTTTTTAAGATCACATTTTCAAGAATAATATTCTGAATGGACACAAATATATCAGATCTAACTGTTACAAGAGATATACTAGTTTCATACATACAGTTGTGCTGTTTTATAAAAGACTTTTAACATTTTGTTAACCTGCAATCTGAGTTCAGTTACCAGTTCAGATATCCAGCACATAAACTATTGTTGACAGGTATAGCGTAGGCCAGAGGAGGTTGTCATCAGTTGCTGGCTGGATTGGCTGAACACAAATAAATAATTCAGGACTCCACCCACGCATTCAGCCACTGGTCCAGAGATGAATCTTTCTGTGATCTCATCTTTGGTCATTGCCTGACCCTCTGAAGGTAAATAGTAGTTAAAAAAAAATAAATAAAATGTAAAATAAAAAAAAAAATAAAGATATATTTTCTATTGCGTCGTATGGTAATTTTTACACCTGATTTAGACCCTTCTTTGAATGGGTAAGAGGTATTGCGTACCCATAGATTAATTTCCCAGTGTGAGAGGATAGACATTTTGAGGCAACTGTTTAAAATGGGCTCCCAGATTCCAATAAGCTCCCTGACAGAAGACCCCCACAACTCTGAGGTTATTTTGTGGGGATGAGATTCTTACCTCTAAAGATGGCCCTTGCCACCATTGTGTCACAGATCCCTGTGGAAGTTCTGACCAGGGGATCTGTGCCCCCTTTAATGGTACCCACCTTGCACTCCCCTGCTGCCTGCACCAACTCTGTTCAGGGATCACCTACTCACCTCACTTCCTGGTCGAGGTCATGTGACTCCCAGTCAGCTGTTCCCTTAACTTGGAGGACTAGAGTGTTCCACAGACCCACTCACCCTGCTGGTGGAGATGTGACAGCCACCTACCTCTCGTCTCCAGCACTCCATTTGGTGGTAGGGTAGGATGCCAGCAGGTCACATGGCTCTAATCCATCACCTGACCTTCCCTATAAAAGGATGTGACTGGCAACAGGAAGTTGCCTGAACAAGGAGTTCCCTTAGGCTCTGTTCCAGGTTCCTGCTATTCCTGCCGGCGTCTCCAGCTACTGATTTCCTGTGTACTGACTTGTTTGACCTGGATTCTGTCTCACATTCCTGCACCTTGCCTGAATCCTGTGTGTCGGCAGTCACTGCAACCTGGCAATTGCCCACAGCACACCATCCTTACCTCTAGAGTCTCTGGTGAAGACTGGGTGGCTGCTTAGACCCTGCGCTCCGCACGCCTGTGCCGCCTGAGCTGATGACACGGAGGGTCCATCATCCTGCCCTGCAGCACCATGCCACATTGGAGGCATGAAGTGCTTTGATTTTGACAAAAGGAAGAGGACTACACACTTTTAGCCCCCTTCCTTCTTTGGCATGCCAGATTTTGATAAAACCTTTTATACGGCTAGGATAGGGGGCACACACACTTGCTGTCCTTATTTCCTATTTATGAAGAACCCAGACCTATGAAAAGGTTTGATTTTAATATTAGGGGGACCCTAAACAATGTTTCTTTATTTTTAGTCATTCAAATAAAACAAAAATAAAAAATAAACCTTTCACCTGTGAATGACAGGTATAGAGTACGGTTTACCCAGTAAGGCCAGCAGACATTGACAGCTGTCAACATCCACCATTTGGATTGGCTGACACAATGGGCCTGATTTATTAAAGCTCTCCAAGGCTACTTTTTACTTACTTTTTCATCAGTGAACTTGGGTGAGCCAGCAAACCTGGAATGGATCTGATCAAAGATTGAAAACTTTTTCTAACAAATACCAAATGACTTTTAGGTAATCTATTTCAGGTTTGCTGGATCACCCAGGTTCATTGATGAAAGTTTATCTTCTCCAGACTTGAAGGGCTTTAATAAATCAGGCCTAATAAATAAGTAATGGATTCCACATCTAAGTCATTTTAAAGGACTCGGATTTCTTGACTGTTGACTGGAATTACTCCTAAGCACACAGCCTGTTTGACCATCACGAGTGTCTACTGCAGCCAAATAAGCATATTTAATTGCCCCACAATACCTTATCTTTTCAAAGAGATATTTTTTATATATAAAAAATTCTTATACATCATCTCTCAAAGTGGTTTTAATAATAAATAAATAAACGATTCCCTTAGGTCAACTAAGTGCATCATAAGATTTTTAGCAAAGATCTGCTATAGTCTGTGGAAGTTCTGAAAGGCCATTTCAGTACACTTGCCAATTTAATTAAAGTAAGTACTATTAGTACGTTGTACTATTACGGTATAATCTTTTATAATAGATATTTATATATATATATTATATTATAATCTTTTGATCAGTCCCAGTGTTTTGAAGAAATACAGCACCCCAGCATCCCTGTGTTCCATAAAACATGTAAATAGTTCAGGGCTGTAACTCCAGTTTAGGTTATTAAAGTTGCAGGGAGGAAATCAAACAAAAGTAATATTTTGGCTTTAGGTCACTTGCAGTGTGTGGAAATATTGTGTTACTGATTTTCTGACAAAACTTAGAAAGCCATACTAGGTCACCAGGGTAAAAATGTGCTTTATTAAACAATATAAACATCATACTAGTTTGTTTTACATACCTTATTTTTTCTGATTGATTGGAAGCAGTTATTATATCTCTGGGGAGATTTAAAGTCATCTAGAAAGGTTGATCACAAGTGCCTTACAACCTATAAAGAATTCCAAATATTTATATTCAAAGTACAGTAACATGATCAATGAAAAACTTTATATAGCAAAGCTAGCTGGTATTGTATTGTGTAAATGCATGTGACAAAATCATGTTGTATATTGACAATCAATTTACTGACATTTTCATATTCTAACCTCTGAAAATATCAAGATGATACCCTGATAAAATACCTGAAATAGCTGACATTTTGTATTATTTTTTTCCTATAACTTACGAAATTGATGTTTTATCCATCCTAAAACATATTTTAAGTGAAAATTTAGGAAGACTGTCTTTAGACTCCCTATCTCTTACAGCAGGAGTCAATACTTTGGGCCTAATTTGTTGAAGCTCTTCAAGGCTGGAGAGGATACACTTTCATCAATGAAGCTGGGTGATCCAGCAAACCTGGAATGGCTCTGGTCCAGAATTCAAAACATATCCTAACAAATAGCAAATGACTTTAGGGAAATCAATTCCAGGTTTGCTGGATCACACAGCTTCACTGATAAAATTGTATCCTTTACAGCCTTGGAGAGTTTTTATAAATCAGGGCCATTGACTCATTGAATAAAACAGGAAATCTAATGTTCCCTCGAACATTCCTAGGTGGGAATCAATTGTTGCGATTGAACACATAGACCTGAAAGATTCCCATGAAGGAATGTTTGAGGAAATGTCAAATTCCCTGTTTTATAAATAGAGCTCATTCAGTAGTGTGTATGTAAATTAGAGCATGGGTTAATAAGCTCTCAGGATATCAACAGGCTTTTCTTTTGCAGGTAAGATTAGTTAGGTAAATCCATGTAAATAATATAGACATGTAAATAACATAAATACATGTAATAAGCACAGTGTTCCACATATTAGCTATATTATTCACAAGTAGTATTTAATTTTTTAATTATTTTCAAATTGTTTTTATTTGTGACATATTTACTGATAGAATAATTTATGCAAACCACTACACATTTAAATGGCCATATACTCTAAAACATGGCATTATTTATGATAAACATATGGCACATGAGGAGATTTGTTTGGAGAAATTAAGGAAGTGAAGCCTGCCAAAGATTTCGTTTAGTAATCCGAGTACCTGTAATAAAATCCATGTGCTCACATAGGACTTTGTTATAAATTTAGGTGCCCTTGTGGCACTGTAATTGTCATCTTTGTGCAGAAATAAATCAACAAATTAATTTCAATGTAATTTAGGAATATCATCAATTTTACTTTTCAGCAATCTCTGCAAAGCAGAGAGCCACCTATGGAATGTTTGATAACAGTATCTATCAGAAGGCACGTCTACCAGCAGTAAGTATCCTTTTCTTACATCATGATTTTACATGTACTAAATTCTGATTCATATCTAATACATTTTAGTAATCTAAAGTTATACCCATCTAGCTGATGAGTATAGGTTTTGAAATGAAATAGTGTTCAGTCCCTGTAAAAGCCCAAGTACTTACCTGCATTATTGGTTTCCCAGGAATTCATCTTTCTCAGATTTCATTTTGTGCATGTGCTGCTCTACCCTCCTCACTTTTCACTCCCCCTACAATTTTTTTTTATTTGTCCAGGTAATGTAGCTAAAGGTATTCCAAATATCTTTATCTGAAATAGGTTGCATGCCCTTGAAAAATATTGCCTATTCAAGTCCACATTTTTTTCAAAGCCTATAAAAAAATATCTTGCAGAGACTATCTCTGTCTGTATTCATATAAAAAAAAATATATAGAATAATGTCAAGACAAAACTGCACTGTTATATTCCTGTTTTTTATATTGACCTATGTACAGTGAACTTCCGTTCGAATATTATCTTATGTCAATCAAATGGTGAAGTGACCTACACTACATTATGGAATAGATAGGAACATTATGCACTAGTATACTATTGAGAATAAAAGGCAGAAAATCCGACTACATATACCATAACTTATCTTTGTCCTAGTTCCATGTGTTTTAGTAGCAATATCGATCTATATATCTATCTATAGTTATCAATGTTTAAAGTATTATATATCAGTGTGTATAGTATTATATATTAGGAATAATGTACATGTCGATACATACAATTGACAATGTCACAATGATTACAGTTTAAACATTTACTGCTTTAGTTGATTAATTTCATGTATTATTTACCTTGAATTTGGAAATGAAGTTAGTGTTATTGGTAAATACGTAAGTTTTTTTATTAATCATTTTAAAACCAACAAATACATGGTGAAAGATCACCAAGGAAAGTAATAGTGACATTTCAGTAAATGAAATACTGTAATAAAGCATGAATTCATAAAAAACCATGAAATGCCATTTAATAACTTGAAACACAAGGAGTCCCAATAATATATGTTTACTTTTATTAACTGGATTTTCATTTTAATTTGTGAATAGTTTGATACTAAACTATGTTTTGTAAGGTAAAAATGGCTAAAGAGTCCATGAAGGATTGCTTAATGAGCCAAAATACAGAATACTGATACTCTGAAGAGTGCATTAACCAAGAACAACCAATAAAATGTAAGACTTTGGAAGTTAGATTAGTGGAAATGATATCTAACTACATAAGGATTTGAGTTACCCGAAGTTTGCAAATTGCTGTTAAAACATCCCCTATAATCCGGACTTGATATAGTAAACAAATAAAAACTTTATACTAAGTAAGTAATCATGTTCCAGGAAAAATTGTGTTCTTTTACATTATCCAGCATGTGATTAGCTTAATTTTCTTTATACAGAAATATTATCCTTGTCTTAAAACCTCTTCTAGTTACTCACCCTCATTTACAGAGATTTATTTCAATAATGCTACACAATTTCTGTTTTTTTAAAGCAACCACCTCCTCTTCACCATGATCCTAAAAAATATGGAACATATGGGAAATTGCCTTATAATAAGTGATGGTGAGTGTGCTGTATTTTATAAAACACAACTTTTTGTAAACTGAAAAATGTGTTATAAAAAAAAAAAACTGTTTTATTCAAGGTTAAAGACCCAACTAATTCCATTACTGTTATCATCTCAGTAGTTCCTCAAAAGATTTTGAGCCCAAAGGTCAAACTACCATTACCAACTCCTTATTTCTGCTTTATAATATATTTACATTACTTTATTATCCATTGCAGGAAAAAAGCTAAGCTATTATTGCCTTTTGATTGTATATGTCATGTAACTGCTGTTTTGGACTATCATGTTTTTAAATTCTAATTGTACTAGCCTGCGCTTTGTTTAAGATCATTCTTTGTGCAAATGTCTAATTCCTTGTGATCTCTATTTTTTAAAAAAAAAATATTTTAAACAAACATAAACTAATTGACTACATCAATACATGCCTAACTGTGTGGAAAAGACATTAAAACTTGGAAGAGGTCTATTTGTTCTCTCCTTGCAGTAACACTTAGTAGTCTATCCCACAATGTCAATGCTTTTTTCAGTTTGCTATTCTGCATTTGCTTTCTATTACCACCAACATTAATAGACACAAAAAGGTATGTTTTATATTGTGTTAATAGTTATATGGCAATTGTATTGAGTTTTTAATAAATTTAGTCATACCCATTTATTCATCTACTAAGTAATCGAATAATTGTTTCTAGATTATATTGAATATCACTGGACATGCTTTACTAAGGTGATACATGACATTTTGGCCAGAAATTTTAAAAGTAGAAGGAATTAGGAAGAAAGAATGAAATCCCTCCTAATAGTTATACTTCTACATGTTTGCATGTTTTCTGTACTAAGTAACAATCTTGTTTCTTTACAGGCTTTGGCCATCAAGATGGACTTAGTGAAGAAGTCAGTGTACAAACTCTAGCATCTAAAGGAAGTTGCTATTTAAGTGGACCAACCATTACTTTGAGCAATAGCATGGCGTACCTTCATCAGCCTAGTTGCACAATGCTTGTGTTTGGCAGAAAAGAAAGACTACAGTATCGTTTCCTGGACCATAAGTTGAGCAGCTTGATCTTTCTTCAGAGCACTTTGTACAACCCTAAGTTATTATTGCAGAACAGAATTATATTATATATAAATGTCCAATAAATGTGGTATTAAAATACGAATATTAATTTCAAAATCCTAAAAATAGAATTGTGTACAAGCAGAAATAGAAAGTAAAAAAATGATAATAAATATAGTAATTCCAATAAATGTAAAAAATACAAACAATATAAAAACAATTCACATTCCAGTTAAAGTAATTGTTATTCTGGTGGCACCACCACTCCCTCCTGTGGTCTGGAAGTGGTCAGGGAGCAGTGGCACTGACAGTGTACATTAACACATCCATCCACAGAAAATGGCTGCATTATGCTGGCGATTGGGCAACCAGATGTTCACATAAAGACTTTTCTAAATCACAAAGAACAGATTTGCAAAATATTGGACTATAATATAGTGTAAAAAAGCGTGTGTCATGACCCCTCTGAATATAAAAAAAAAAATTAAACAAAAAAAATTACAAATTGGTGTACTGTCATAATAGTGCTCATTGACATAAAGAGATCATTGCTTTGGTTGCAGAGCTTGAGATTAGGTAGCCAATTAAATAAAAAGTGTACACAATCATTATTATTGTGGCTGTGTTGCTATCTGTGTTAGGTCATTTTGCTTGCTTTTTCGGCATTTATAAGAATAACTGTTGTGTATTAATACTGTGTTCACCAAAAATAGTTGTTGTTACATGTTTTTGTGTGACACGTAGTAATTTATGTATCCTTGCAGAAAAAGTTGTATATAAACTGTTAATAGTATGTAAGGACATTAGGAGCAAGCCTTATACCATGTTACAAAACAGAAAGTTTCTACCATTGAGGTTTGCCAGCAGAATTTTGAATGAGGGATGTTGGTCTGTCTCACTCATTCACTGAGGGTGTTGCCTAGTGGAGTGGTTGAGGGAAAAGGTATTAAAGGTTTACCTTGTCAAAAGGGTATTTAAAAGCCAAAACCTGCCTGAGAGGTTGGGCCTAGGCCAGTTAAGGTATCAGGCCCCAAGACATACCTTGTCTTGTCTGCCTTAGTCTGGAGATTTGACCTGAGGGTGATTCCCACCCCAAAATGTCCTCTGTTGTGTTGAAGGTTATAACCAGCATTGTGAATTGAAGAAGAATTGATTATATGGGTTTTATGAGCTGAGGAGTGTCAGAGGAGGTACACAATGATGTGTCTGTAGAATACGCACCTGTCGTCTCTTGATAGTGCTACTGCAGCACATAGGGCTTTATTTATAAAATAGGGAATCAGACATTCCCTCATGGGAATCGATGTCCATATGTTTCAAATGCAATAATTGATTCTTACCAGAGAATGTGTGAGGGAATGCAAGATTCCCTGTTTTATCAATAGAACCCAAAGAGGCAATTGTTTTTTAGGGTTCACAAATATTTCATGAGACAGTAGATCAACAGTGATTATTAATAATTATGTATTAGTATTTCTGTGCACCCTGCACCCTAACCACTCTCCTACAATGCATTTGCCGTAAAACCCTAGAAAATACAAAGTGACTGTGACCTGATTTAAACTGTTCACTGCATCTGTTGTGCAAGTGGGCTGCACCTACATATATGATGGCCAAATGGGGCTTCGTTTAAAAACTCATTTTGGAAATATGAATATAAATAAGTTTTTGGCACATTTAGAAACTAGTAAAAACAAAAGACAGCACATAAACCATTATTCCTGTATGCCTGAAATGAAAGATATGTTTTTGAATTTGGTTAACTTGTGGTTAACCCTGCAATGTATTGACAGAATGTAGATAAAAAATACTTGCAAAGCTCAATATAACCATAGTCTCTAGCCCTGATGTACTGACCTACAGTTATTAAAAATAAAATTCCAGTTTTTCACTATCACCCATATAATTAGTCTAATTGACCCCTTTTTAATGGAACCTTTAGCTTATATCTCTGTAATCCCCAAACTACAGAAAGGCTATAACTTTTGCTCCAAGTACTGCAAAATAGGTCTGTTCAATTCTTATTATAAATTATTAAGAAACATATATTTTAGCAAAAAGAGAGGTCAATATATTGACTGTATTAATTAATAAAGATAATGTTAGGTTTATATATTATTAAGAAGCAAATTGAAAATACTTTCTTCATTATTATAAACAAGCAGGCCATGTTAAATTCCAAAAGTGTCCAAGACATCCTGTATCCTAAATAGCACTTAGCAGTACCCGTTAGTGTGTGCAATCAGGTTTTTTTTTTAATGTTATAAAAAAAAACAGGAAACAAGTCCAGTTGAACATTGTGTTTAGCATACCAAAATACAATGCAATAAATATATTGAGACCCTGGTACTCTGTTGGGGAGTTAGTGATCTCTTTGTTTCTCTGTGGGCATGTACCAGGGTGGAAGCAAGGACGTAGCTTTTTAGATGTTTTTCAAGAACCAAATAAATCCAATATTTAGTCCAAATTTGGTAGTCTATGACTAACAACTTCTCAAATTAATTCGAAAGATCCTAAACATTGTATTGTAGCAAGAATTGCTAGAGGGCCCAGGGTATCACTTTAAACTGTTGAGTGATAATGAGGAGTAATTCATATTTTTCATAATTAAAAGTCAAAGTATAGTCAGGAAACTATTTCAACCCTAATGACAAATGTTTAATTAATTGTGAAGCCCCCAAACATAGTATTGTCACCAAAATTGTAGGAGGAAAGGGGTTAAAGAATCTGTGAGAACATAAGTAGAAAAATATATCAGTATCATGTAGTATTTCTGTAAAATGAAATTAAAATATAACAGAAAACACATTTTTGAATCAGCCCAGAGTTACCTTAAACTTATTTTAGCTCCAATAGGTTTTTCTTCCCCCAAGGCAATTGGTACTACCCCATTAAATGTATAAAATAAAGAAAAGAACATACCAATGTGCCATGAGTTTCCATGTACTTTCTCTGATGTTGAGGAAATGCATAGGGCCTGATGTGGACAGGAAGTAGGGACCACAAGCTCACTGTCAGTGTGTACAGGGATAGGTCACGTGTAACTAAATTAGTGGATCCTTTACCATTTTTTAAAAAATATTAAAAAACAAACATGCACATCTTTAAGGCATCCAAAAGCTTGCTATTTAAAGGATTTGTATTAACCTTTCATTCTAAGCTTTGCAAATGTTTTTATGAATTGAAGGTCTGAAAGCTTACATTTTTAAATGGAACAGTATAAATTGACCCAGGAGAAACACACTGTAGAGACAGAAGCTCTGGGACATTAAAACCAGGTGCAAATTAGCTACTTGTTTGCATTAAAAACATGTTTACGCTAATATTTTAAATTGGATTTACAAAAAAATTTACTTTTTTAAAAAAAAAAATTGCAATATGTTCTTGAGGTTTCCCTCTCCCAGAAGTTCCAATGTTGACAATGCTATGAACAGGGGCTTTGGAAAATGAGCAGCAATAGCATTTTCAAATCTGAATAATTAAATAAATATATATATATATATATATATATATTCATAAATAAATCCAACTGAATCGAATCCAACTATTGCTTTGGTTGACCAGATAGATCCAATGGAGGGAGTTCAACACATCAACATGCATGCCTAGCTTATACAGTTGAATATTACTAAACTGATACAGATTGCCAGTTAATAACCACAAAATAATAATTTACTGACAACAGTGCACTGAATATATAACAAACCGGTCCTTTGCACTGGGTATACAATAGTCCATTTGTTAAGGTTCTTCCCTAGATAAGCAACTTACAAAAGACAATAATATTATATGTCTGCATGAGTGACGTTATTTCCTTTGGCTGTCTTTGGTAATTGATGTAGCTAACAAATTTTAATAATAAGGAACTCCAAATAAGTCCCTAACTTAGCCAAAAACTTTTAAAAAAGTACTAAATCATGTTTGAAAACAAATAATACCATAGAGAAAGATTCCCTTTATTACAGCTTATTAAACGGAACCCTGTGATAAAATGTCTGTTTCTCTAAGAAACAATTGTAAACAAGTATACAGACAAGCTTGATAAACCACTGCTAATCACTAATGTGCGGCTACAGCTATAAAATAAGGTCTTAAAAATGGCTGACAAAGATGCTTTAAAAATAAATTATGCATGATTCAATGAAAGGGAGCATAGAGTAATGGTGCTATAGCATAAATCAAGCTAATTAATTATGTACTAGCAATTGAAAAATACCATATCAGCAGAAAGCTATGGAGTTTAGGAACTATCACAAGATTAATTTTCTCAGTCATATATCTGCCTAGATCGCCTGTCTATGGCCTGAATATAAAAAAGAAAAAAGGAAAAACGTGTTCATGAACTACAGGCTGGTAGAAATATACAAATTATTGTAGGTCTGTATTCATTGATGAGTTATTATATTTTCTAAAAATAAATTCTATGTAAGTATCTAAATGTTACTTGATATCGGTCTTAGACAGCCCCTTTATGGTAGAGAACAGAATAGGTAAAGGGGGCAATCATTTGTGATGTAGTTTTCACGAGGGTATTAAAGCTTTCAAGTACAGATAACAGTGACTGTTGATCCAGGGAACATCTGATTGCCTCATGGAATTAGGAAGGAATTTTTTTCACCTGTTGGAGCAAATTGAACCAGTTTGAACCTATGTCTATAGGTTTTTTTATCTGGGATATGTTTATTTACTTAGTGGTTGTACTTGATGGACTTATGTCTTTTTTCAACCTGACTAATTATGTAACTATGTGCTAACTGGAAGCATGCTGGTAAGAGGGGTGGGCAGACCCTTTTAGTTTGTTGTCATTTCACTTTACATTCACAGGCTGGAGGCAGGGACATAACCTGGAGCAACGTCAGGAGCAACGTCAGGACCGCTATCAGAAATTTCCTGGACCCCCTTCTCCCATGTCAGAAAGTTAAAGCATTGCAAAAGTCAAGGTATTTTGACCAGGACCTGGTACAGAAGTACCTGTCCGTCCCCCATCCCGAATAGACGCCCTGAGTCCCTTAACTGCAAGCTCCCGCTTGGCTAAACAAAACTGTGCTTTCTGGTAGAGATAAAAATATATTCTATATTTATTTGTTATGTATATGTGCCTAGAGTTCAGTTTACATGTATGGTCATGCCAAATATGGTATAGTGTTTAGTTTTAAATAAACAGCTCTTAACCTTTCTTAATTTTTTTTTCTACCTTATTTTTTTGTTGCTATGTCCCCTTTAGGAGGACATAAGCAGAGGAAATAAGAAGCAATCTCCCAAATTAGGACACAAAGGGCTTAACATACTACTCCTGTACAAAACAAAAAAATGTATATATAATTTTTCTGCTATTGGGAATTACATTTGGTTCTTATAGTTATAATTTCAATTCAATTTAGTGTATAATTTCTATTCAACAGAAAATAAATCATTTTACCCTCCAAATAACCCTCAAGGTCAATAAAATTACATTTGTTATATATATTTGTAATAAGCTATAGAGATATGATAAATGAGACTCATTAAAGACATCAGATATAGCCTTAAACTGTATAGAATATACAACAACAATATTATACTATTCCAACATAGCACTGTACATTCTGAAGAAATCTTTAAAGTACAAATCATAGAATCATAAATATTTTATTGTGCCATCTGTTCATTTGCTGTGCTCATTATACAGTGTGTAGAGCTCAGTGACAAAGCAGATAAAAAGAATCCTAAAAGCAGTATGGTCTACATTTCTGTCTAACATACAGCAATGTACCTTCTGTCAGGCAATCACTTTCTTATACAATGTGTTACCTAATTTCACAGAGCCAGTGAATTCATGTCATGAAACCTAAAAAACATGAGAGCAGTGTTGTCTTTAGTATTTGGGCTATACCATGCCCATACTACTGCTTCAAACAAAAATCAGTTAAACCTTGTCACGGTACCACATACCTAATTTTAAACTTGCACAAATTGACTACAAAAACATGTACAGGTAGTCCCCAGGTTACATACAAGATAGGAACTGTAGGTTTGTCCTTAAGTTGAATATATATGTAAGTCGGAACAGGTACATTATTTTAATAAATGCAATTAGGTCAGATACTATATAAATTCCTCACTGTGAGTTATTTATAAACAAAGCAAAAAATAAAAAACTTTATGAGCCTAGACATTCATTAACTTCTGGAGCAAGCTTTGCTTTGATATACAAAAAGAAACAGCTGCAGAGTTTGTCTTGGTCATTAAAATTTTAAAGTTACAACCAAATGACTTCTTCTGTAAGTCATGCGTATCGCCCCCTCCCCCCATCATGCCTCTGTCCTGCACACAAAGGAGCAGGAAAGCCACGTTCATATCTAGGAGTCTTCTGTATGTCAGATGTTCTTAACTCGGGGACTACCTGTATGTATAAAAAGATCTAATTTAAATAAAACATAAATATTTACATAATATTTTTTTTTTAAATAACTCATCATTACCATTCAAGTACAGTTACATTTGGAATACCAATATTTTGACACGTATGTCATGATAATCAATCCAAAGGGCAGGGAGAACTGAGGCCGCCTCTCACCATGTTTCACAAAGCTTGTTTGATCCCCAGAGGATGAAAGCACTACTTTAATCTGGTTATGGACTCAAACAAGATGGTAACAAGATGGTGACAGGGAGGGAAAACAAGATACAAACCTTTCTCTCCCTGTTATGTATATAAATTACAGAAAAGTCTTCACCATGGTGGAAATATTGAAAAAAAAAATGGATCGTGTATATTTCATCACCTCTATCCAAAATGTTTAGCAGGGAGTCAAAACAGCTAGGGCTGGCATAGGCAGAATGACCTCTGTGGAGTACCACAGACTCCACTTTTTGATTTAAATCATATAAATAGACTGCTGTGTGCAAAGCCCTGAGCATAACTTACTGTATTTTATAGGTGCTTCATAAAGCATATGAGATATTTGATGATAGTATTTTGATCTATTAGTGGCCATAAAGATGCAGGCAAAGCCACACTAATCAGACAGCATGATCTGACATGAATTTACCCATACACCCAGGCTGTAAAGTCTTTGAGAATCTTAACAGTTTATCACTAGATTGAGATTACATGTGTAGTTTAAATAAGGTTTTAGTGTTTGCCACTTTATGGTTAGGAATCCATTTACAGTTATATACACAGTGTTCTCTACATATCTGGAGAGAATGCTGCTGGGTAAAAGGAGAACTTTGTCAAATGACCTATCAAAGGCATTTTTTCCTTATTTATTGGGGCTTAGCTTATTTCAGGGCAGATTTACAGTGTTGCATTGCGGTAACACTCAGTAAAATGAATGTTTTCCCACAGGTTATGTTAATGCAGGTGCAAATTGTGACAAGTTCTATTGCAGGACACCTCTCCGTCATCTTCTTATAAGGTCACAAAAAGAATGCAAAAAGTATACTCTGGTCTGATGACCAAATTAAAAATAAAATATATGTGCATTGTTTTGTTTTCATGTTTCACAGTTTAGTTGCTTGTTCCTGAAACATCAGTCTGAGAGCTTCCATTTTCTTGCTAATATTTTTAATTGCACAGCGGCGTATCCTCTCATGCAACAAACAATCCACTTGAGTATACCAATGTCTCATCCATTCTGTATCTTTTCCATTGCAAAGACTAAGTCCTCTGTGCACTTTAGTCAAAAATGAAACAATTTTCTCATCATTACACATCTTGCATCTTTGAAAAATCCAGTCCCACCATCCTTCCCAGAACACCTGGCCATACGTCTCATCTATGTGGGCAACGATGATGCTTTTCAGAGATTTTGCCTTCAAAGCTAATATATCTTCTGATTGGAGATTATTACCTAGCAACCTAATAGAAAAATCTAGATTAGAGAGAAAAATAGGGAAAAACTAGACAAAAGCCAAAGAAAAAATGACTATTCAAATAAAACATCCTTCAAACATCCAAGTATCATTTGTCTGTGGAAAATGATGTATCAGTTATCAGTATTTTATTTTTTAATTATTTTTATTTTAAAAAATACAAATGTGTTTGTCTAACTCAATTTTTGGTTTGCTAAAGAAAAATCCATAATCCATCTGTATGGTACACAGAAAAGGTGTTTTTTGTTGGACCAAATCACAATATGTCAGGCATTTTTTTAAATAGTTACCAAGCAGCTATTAAAAATAAAAAGGCAGATTTGCTGGAATAGTCACATTTTCTCTGGTACTGTCCTCTGCACTGAAATCCAGCGCTAGTTTTCTTATTAGATGTCCAGCCCCATTCAATCTACTTCCTGTGAGTGCAGGATGTCATTAGTCTGTTCCCTCGGGACTAACATCAGCATCCTGCACTCACAGTACACTCATTACTGTAATGATGCTCTCTGCAGAGCAAGCAGATGAGAGTCCTAACTGTCATATAAAGATACCTAAACAATGTTATTATAAAAAAAACAATGCCATACTACCATCATTAGGGATCATTAGAAAAGAAAGGTGGTACCCCAAAAAGTGGACTCAAATGCAGATACTGTATTCATGCAAACAGATTTTCCCCCCTAAACAGTATCTGAGCAATCTCAACCAAAAGGAGAGCTAGACACAAAACTCTTTCTTGGCTATAGGCTGTGGGCACCTCAGTGTATTACTAGGAAAAGCACAATGGTTTTCTATGAGATATAATAAAACAAATACTTACACAACATGTTCTAAGTTAGAGTTGACAGAAGATATGTCAGAAAATTGTTCAATGGCTTTCATGCTGATGTTGTTGCCTTCAAGCCTGTAAATAAAAAGGTTTAAAAGTTCATTAGTTTCCATGCCATTATTAAAGATACTAAGATTTTTAGTAGATCCCTGAGAATACTCAAATAGTTAGATTAATTGGGTATAAATGTAATCGCTGTAATCGACTGTAATCGCAACTAAGGTATGATTTACCAGGCTCTGTGATAATATATAGCTGCACATGAAGGTGGTCACAGTGGCACTAAGTTTCATCACTGTAATCTTGTGCCCTTTTTTGATAGTCCTGAGTATGTTGACATAAAATGTTAAGACTATGTGATTGAGTGCATTATACAACTTAAATAAAATATCCTCATAAAAATAATAATCTGCCCTATTCTTTGCATATCCATTTCACTGCATACATGACCTTGACACTTTCTTTTTTACTGTGTCACTGCAAAGAACCTTTCAGTATCTAGATAAGGCACACAGTACTGCAAGGGGCGTCCTTAAGACACAAATGCGGGCTGCAAAGGGTGTGAAGGATCGGATGGAGGGGCCATTTATATAAGAATGTTTTGCTCAAAAGGTAATAAAAAAAAATCCCTATGGGTTAGAAGGGGAAAGGTATTGTGGAGAAAAAATATTTGCCCCGAGATGGGCTTTAACATTTCAAATAGCTAAAAATGGACCAATGTCAATGTCTACATAAATACACTTTGACAGTAAATAAATACCTTTATCTCCATGTTTTGCCACCAGAGCAAATGAAATATAACAAGTTAGATGATAAATATGGCTATATTACTGCACCACACCAGTTTAAGTATAAGTTGCAGTTTCTAAAGTTAAAGTGTTACTGTCAAGTATTTCCTAAATAGAACATGAATGGCTTGGAAAATTTTTAAGACTTTCATTGCTGTGTAAATTCTTGTTAACAATTGTTGTCAGCCAGTCTGGAAGTAAGGCAGAATCTCCAACAGGTTTATGATTGGCAAAAAAAAACTGTAATCGCTCAAAAAGAGTGTTTTTATTTTTTTTTTAGAAATGACTCTGTACTTCCTGTTCCAGAAGCACATTTACCCCAGGCAGGGTATTTTCCCAAAAGGCCAAAAACTGACAAAGGTTGAAAACCTTCTCCACTCTACTCATAACTGAAAAAAATATTAGATTTTTAATTTATCACAAAACCTTTACTGAGAAAGAAGAGAGAATGTGGGTCCACAGCAAAATGAGATGCTTGGCTGTTGTGCTGATTTAGCGGTTTCATTGCTTTCCACATCAGCAACCCTAAACATACAAGTACTTTTAAATTTGGAAGACCATATCTAGATATTAATTTTTGATTAGTTACTCAAAACTACCAAAGCCACTAGATTGCCTTGATAGCCAGACGACTTTCATTTTAAGGTGAGGTAAGTAATTACAGCTTATGGCTTTATCTTAGTGCAAGGTTCCTTTAATAAGACACACATGGCAAGAATAATCAAAAATTAAAAAAAATATTATTTTATATCATAGAAACCAAGACCAAATTGGCTACTTTAATGCAGCTTCTTTTTTTTTAATGTTTGCAGAGCTCATAGTTATTAAAATGGCAGTAATTATCTCTGGCAGTGTACAGTATTTTAAACTGAACCTTCAGATACCAGTTTGGATTAGATAAAAGGCTCCAAGTGACAATCTGCCTGTATTCAATTAAGGATTTTAGAAACCTGGCAAAAATTCAGCCATGGGCAAAACCCAATTATACTTTCAAAGCTGTCTTCTAAACTAGCATTTATCAGCTCCACACTGAACCGTATGGCATCATTTTCTCCACTATTTTATGCCACTGTCATAAATGTAATTTTCTCCTGTTTTGTTACTGTTTTTCCTCTCTATACTATGTATTAGCAAAAGAAGCAAGGAATAATATTTATTTCAAATTAGAAGGTTTTCATGATTCCTTTTATTTTTGAAGCTGGAATTTGCAACCATAGAGATTTTACCCCCCTTTTTACAGGTTAAAGTATTTTGTACTTCTAAGTTGGTTATAATGATTATTGTTTGTGCTTTATTGTTAACCACCAGTAGATGTTGATGAGTCCTTATGTAATGTTACAGCTTGTTTTTGACACGTGGATCTAACAACAGACAAATGCAATGCAAGGACTCACCACAATGTGCCACCCAAGTATAAACTGAGATTGTTTTTCTAATGACATTTTGAAGGTAAATTCTTGGACTGGATTGTTATGGAGGCATTTCATTAAATGGATTATAATAGCTTCAGAAATAAAAAGAATCATACCAAGTGCCCATTTAAACTTTTTTTAAAGTATTTGTGATGTTTTTAAAATGTATGTCTATTTGTTACATCTATGAAATACATTCCCATTTAAATAATTAAAACACTGCAAACATAATGAAAACTTGTTGGACTTCCCAAATTTAATGTGTTTCTAACTTCCTACAGTGAGCTGAAAACACTTGTACTGCACTAAAATTTCAAGCACCGTCAGCCCTGCCAAGTTTTTTTTTTCTAGACATACACTTTAAAAGGAACAAAACATTACTATGTTAATAATAAGCAAAAAAGTTTACACTGACATGTTCACCCAGGGGACTTCGCATTCTAGGGTCAAGGATTCAAAAAGCTAATTTGATAAAATATAAAAAGACACACTGGCACATAAGCTAAACTTTCTATCTTAATAGTGCGTCTCCTGTAGTTCACAAACTTACAAAAAACAAGCTGTGTAAGGTAAACAATTGACAAAACAATAGCTGAACTTCATTGAGCATCTTGCTGCTTGTTCTCCATACAAAGCAGGCTGCCTAATACATTTTAATATGCAAGACACACTCCAGAGAATGGATTTCTGTAAAGAAAGATGTTGCAAGTCTTTTTCATCAATAATGTATGTATAAGTTCCGCAGCAGCATCTCTATTGTATTGCAGTGGAACGATCTGCATAAAATTCACATAAGGTGTTAAAGGAAAGGGGCGAATATTCGGAAAGGGCCTGTTTGACATGCACAAGCACATTCTGCAGGCAGGACCACATTATGTTTAGACATAAGGAATGTTTTATTCATAGGACATCTTTAGTGGTGGCCAGGATCTGATTTAAATCATGCTGTAGACAACATCCAGTGACTTAAATAGGTTTCTGAAAGCGGAAATTTTAAAAGTAATCTCAATTAAAAGGTATGTTCTCTTACCATAATCCTGTCAAAGAGTGATTGTGTGGGAGACATTTGTAAAGTTCCAAGAATTCCTCATCTTCTATCTGCGTCCACCCAAGACTATAATATAAAATAAATTACATGGTTAGTGCCATCATTTGTAAATACAATAATATTAAGGCTGACATGAACTAGCTTTTCTTCTTCGTTCACCTAAATTATCCTATGAAATAACTGAAGTATAAAATTATAAAGAACTCTTACAGCCATAAAGAAAACTTGTAGTTTGCATTCCTTTTCATTCTATTTTTATTTAATGTCTCCACCCAAGGCACGATTAACCTCCAACCATTTGTGAGCCACAGGCAAGGAAAATCAAAATAAAGCCAAGCAATGACAGCCTCTATATTCTCATTATGACAGATGTACCCAATATAATGAAGTTGAACTCTAACCAGATATCAAATACACAAATTATTGCAGCTCTGTAACCATTAAAGCATCATTAAATGTATTTTGCAAGCCATGCATTTAAAATGACTTGACTTGGTATTAGGCTTTTGGAATCCCTGTACAGCTTGGGTGCATAGGGTAATCATAAAGTAGCCAACAAGTTCATCTGCTGACAAGAAGCACGCCGACAAAAATAAAAAGCAAATACACTGAAATTTTTTAATTTTACTACCCAGACACAAACAGGGGGAGGGTCCAGGATAACCGGGGATCGGAGGTAGTAAGTTGAATGGTGCTAGATTTTAGATTGAAGGGAAATCTGTGAACTGAAGATGAATATTGCAGCAAACACTGACTTTGATTTTTGATCTTTTAATGGGCATTGTTCTGATTTTAAGGTTTTTTTTTATTGTTATACCTTAGAAATGTTTTATTTAGTTTTGAATAGAGAGGGAAGAATCAGTATTAGTGTGAAATCAGTTTTGTAAACACTATTGCTGAGATTTTCTATCATCTCCTCTTCCTCTGTTGCTTGTAGTAGAAATAGGGTTACAGAGGCAATTAGAACAGGTAGGTATGAACAATACATACACTGTTAGAAGTTTGACTCTCAGTCAATATAACTGAAACATGTTTTTTTTCTGTTCCATATTGGAGAGATTTAACAATTCCTGTTTTACTGGGAAGTGAAGGTGTATAACCCCAACAGGGACACAGATGATACTAAAAACCTAACAAAGGCACTAGGCACTCTATTCAAAATAAAATAAACATTGTGTTCGACATTGGACGTAAATCAATTTATAGAGCTTTTTTTTTTTGCTTCAGAATGTATTTATACCCATAGATCTTTTGCATAAATTATTGCATTTGTACTACTGCCAAAGAAAAAAATCTGATAATCATCAGACATTATTTATTAAGTTATTTTTACTGTTGGGTAAAATAGCACTTTTAAGTGACTGATTTTCATGTAGTTTGTCATGTTTAGGGGTCCATAGAACATATTACATCTGAAAGCCGCTTAAATATAAACATCCTGAGAACTATATATTCAAAGAACAAACCAAATATGAGACTTTTAAGGATCGAACATAGCCTTGATCACGTCATTATGTTTTTTGCAAGTCGACAGCCTTTGCTAGTACATATATATATATATTTATATTAAAAGGGTACATATTGGTAACTAGCTGGTTCCCTGCAAAATATCAGCAGGTATTATTGTTAATGAGCCACTCAAATAAATAATACAGGGAATATGAAGCCACTGCAAGAAGACATAGGTTCAAAAAAGAATCTCTGGAGTAAAACCTATTTCTTTATGACATGAAAAATGAATAAATCAGGCAGTTATAATGACAAGTCAGCTTGCCTGAAACCAAAAAATGTATGTATAAAATATGTTAAGCAAACTTTTGGGGTATTACTTAAAAGTATATATAGGCATATATCATGGGATGTATTTTTAACATTGTTGACTAAACAATGTTGTTAGTCAATGTGTCAAGCAAACACCCTAGAACTGTTTTACATTCATACTAAGGACCTGACCTCAAGAATAAGCCCGAGGAATGGTACATTTCCTTACCCATATTGAGACTGTTGTAGTGGCAATGCAAGTACTTAGGGATCACACCCTTACGGGTCACACCTTTAGCTTTGCCTAGAAACAGTTCTTGGGCCATTAGGACCTGCATTTGAACTATTTCGTACACACAGACTAGAGCAGTGGTCACCAACCTTTTCGGACCTACCGACCACTAAACTTACAGGCTCCAGGGAACCGTGTGTCACTCAAAGGGGAAGACACCTCCCCCATAGTGACATTATGATGCCAGAACCTGCCCACTCAGGCTCAGACCTGAGATGGGAGAGTGGGCGGGTTGTGTCCAGAGACATAACCCGCCCAACGCCCTGAGCCTGCGATTCGTACAAAAGACATGGTCCGTGGCTCTGAGTTCTTTTTCTGACCCCGCAGACACCACCGGTTGGCGACAGCCGGACTAGAGGTCTCTCAGCATTCTTGGAGATTCTTTTATGGCAAAGCTGTACTTGGCATCTAGGAAAATATTGTATATATGCATTCTGCACCTAGCAACAGAAAGAACATTTATAATAGGCAGAGAGTATTTGCATGAGCAACTTACAGAGATTTGCTGGACTTATAAGATAGACTTTGATTTGTTTATTTTTAGATGTGAAAAATATAAAGTGAGAGAGGTTAAAACATGGAAAAAAATTGTTTGCAGAGACATTTGTACAGAGGCTGTGTCACCATAGAAACACAGTTGGTAAAGAATGGGATAAAAATACACAAGAAGCACAATTCATTGTATGTATTCTACAACTAGCAATGCAGATGTGATCTCAGTTCATCCAGGCCAAAATGTTTTCTTGCATAAAGCTCCAGCAATGGTATTTTTAATAAAGCTAGACAAAGCAGTTTTTCACTAGTTATGTTCAGCATAATTTTCATAAATTGTGCTTTAGCATACATTATAGCTTTTGAATTTTTATAACTAATTTTGAAAACATTGGCATTCAATGCAAATGTTTATGCATGATCTTTCTTTTTGTAAAATCACCTTAATATAACAGATTTATCTCCAGGATCAGTATTATATCAGTGCCAATAACTCTAAAGGTAGTAGAAACAAATACACTGAACTTCATAGGCAACAGACAAAGCCACCACGCCTTGCAAAGGTTCCAATATTTAGGGACAGGGGTCTTATCCCACATTTGGTGCTTCCAGTGTGTGGGGTAAATTTGGGGGCTGATCATAAAATCTGGGCTGGATCTGGCACTGTGGGATAGGCACCCATGGCATAAATCATTCTGTATACCTGTATTTCTTATTGGAGGATTTAACCATGATTTCCAAAGAGGATTTGTCTATTCTTTTATCATTTTCCAAGATAATTACATTTTTAAACAGGATTTGTCCTATTCTCATACTAATAATTTGCCCTTTCTGTAATGTGGCAGTTTATGGGAAAATCCTATTTGGTAATTTAAACTTTCTGTTATGTTGTTTGTGAATGCTGATAGCTAAATCTTATTAGAATTGATAGTTGAAATGTCTCTATTACTGTAATCTGTCTTTTATGGTGTATACACTGGGCCTGATTTATTAAAGGTCTTCAAGACTGAAGAAGACTATCGTGAATGAACCTGGGTAAATCTGGAAAATGGGTTTTATCCAGGATTGAAACATTTGCCATCTAATAGCAAATAATGTTTAATAAATCCATTTTTAATAAAAACCTCCCACCGTTTGGATTTTAGATTAACCTTTTTGCTAAACATTTCCTAGTTTTGCAGCTGCACCCTGTTCCATACAACTATGATTACCTTTACTTGTTCTACTGTCTGATGAGTTCCCATTTGTGGTCAATATAGCTTCTTTTGACATGTTGTATTAGGATGACATGGCTTAGCTTTACAATGGACCTTGTAGAATACAAAGGGATATACAAAAAAGGCTCTGGATAACAAAGCCTTGAGCTTGCTCTTAGGCAAAGCATCCACTTTACAATTTTATAGCAATTCAAAGAAAAAAGAAAACAGAATTAACTTCTCAGTAAAAATCAGCACAAGTACTGTTTTGCAATTTTCTTTACATATTCTATTTCTGTCTGTTCTCTCACACATTGTCCACTAGTGATTAATAAGGAAAAAAAACATTTCTGGATCCATTTGTACAGTAAATAAAGCTATCAATCCAAGATAGAAGATAAACACACACACAATAGTATAACTTAAAAAAGACATAAAAAGCAATATAAATACTGCCATGTGAAAAAATACTACTAAATGTATTATTTATAATATATCTAAACTGGTAAACACTAGATTTCTATTTAAACAGTGTCTACAGATAACGAATACATACTTGAAGAAATAATTCATTGAATACACATGATGAACACATTTGCATAACATAACAACCATGCAGATTCATTGGGTGGAAAAAAAGTATGTCCACCCCAGAATTAACCACCACTTCAAAATTCTAAAGTAAGTGCTTCACTGGCAGTGTGGGGCTGCTAGAGGCACACTGGAACACATTTTCGAGTAATGACCCTTGATTCTTTTGTTTTATTGATGATTGACTTTTGGTCAGGGGTCAACCAACTCCTCTCAGCTACTTAATATCCTGACTCACCTATTAGGGTTTACGTTGACGTAGTTACCCCCACTAACTTAAAAACTTACCTCTCACATCCTGCTTGCAGCATGCTCTCTCACTGCATATAATTGGAAGATGAATATGTCTCTATCCATAGAAGCTTTGTATAGCAGGATTCAGGAGATCTATCTAATGGAATATCTGATGGCAAATATTCAGCATAGGATCCATAAATGATGAATCGTCCTTAAACTTATCTGTTTGCTTTCTTCATGTTACTGACCTACTTTGATTATGGACGTTTGCATAAAAGATTTTTTCATTGTAACTTAATTTTGATATTAATACATAGTCAACTGGTTCCTACATTGCCTGTTGTTGATACCTGTGTTTTTCATATAGAAAACCCCTTTGGTTTTTTATTTTTCATGGATCTATGTTGTTTTGTATGTCTCCTTTTATTTTTGAATAATAATACAATTAAAAAAAATGTATTGGAAACTTATAAGACAATTTCCCAAGAAGAACCCCATACCAATTGTAAACGATAGGGGTGAAAATGTTATGGCTTGGTTGGTTTTCCTACCTAAAGGGTGAGCAGTTAAAGTTATGGAATCAACTTGCATTTGCAGGGAATCAAACTATATATATATATATATATATATATATATATATATATATATATATATAGTATATGATGGCACCAATTGCTATGTACGTTTTATTCAATAATTCAGATTTATTTGACATTTACATAAAACATTTATATTTTATAATTCCTGACATATTAAATAAGGAAAATATAAACAGCACTAATACATGTTGTTACAAGTGGAAATTTATGCCAAATGTGCCTTGTACAAATTGGTATAGTCACCAACTTCATGACCAAGAGTCATCATCAGGTTGGTTCTTGGTCCCTAACACCTTTAGTTTTGCATAGGCATTCACATTATCCAAAAAGGCCCATACAAACTATAATGGTGAGCTGCGGAAGCTTGGTTTTCAATATTTAGCGGCAGTGCTTGTTCCTTAGTTTTCAAAGTCACTGTCAGTGCCAGATGCATACATTAAAGCATATGCTATGTAGTGTAGAGCTTGAACCCAGCAGAGCAGAGGGCACAATGAGTTTTTAAGCATCTCTGTCTGCTAGATCTGACTTAATTTACCAGTACAGTATTTGCTTGCGTTTTTAGGCATCCATTTACCAGGGCATGTGGTTGAGATGTACCTGTAAACATTAATAAACAACCCATTCATTTTGGTGAAGTACTTGTGATAATTTATGAGTAGTTGTAGGAATTTGCAAGTCTTTTTTGCCACATAAAAAACTTTTTTGGGGAATTTAATGAGTGTTCAAATGCTGTATTTTATTTGCAGACCTAAAAAAAACCTCTTCACACATGCACTTAACTGTAGGGTTTAAATATGGGTGAAAACATTCATATGAACTGATAAGTCATTACAAACAGCAACGCAGCGGCTGCACTTTTGTTTGCAATTGATTTTAGGCTATCAGAGTCGTGGCCTATGCCAGTGTACACTTTTTACTAATAAAAAATTTAATGAAAAAATCTGGAAAAAGGATTTTGCTGTTCTACTCCAAGGATTCATATTTTTAACTTTTTTCTGTTTATATACAGGGTGTCTTTAATCACAGTAGAGCATAAGACTTTTTCATTGTGCTTTGTGATCTTTTTTAAATATACAGCTTTGTTACTTTGGGATAATGTTATAAATTCAAAATGAATAAATGTGAAATTTCACACGAGGCTTGTCATAAGTTAACAAATGGTTAGGACTTTTTTTTACTGCTTATATCCCTCTATTTACAGCTCAATATTCAACACTATACGGACAGGTACCTTGCACCACCCAGTGGAATGTTTGTGTACTGCTGACAAGATAAAGTGACCAAATTATTTTACAATATATCATGATATAAGCTTTAATACAATAATAAAATGCCACACTGCTACAACACAATATATTTTCAATTATACTCAGACTAGCAGTTAAAAACTGCATTGTGTACCACTCCCAGGTGCCCAAGGTGTTATCCCAAGGTGACCAGGTGCTTTAGCAGGAGGTTACTTCTGGGCTTTTTCAGGCGTTTGCATTACAGTTTTTTTTTTACTATTATAAAGAGTATATGCTACATTCTATTCACAACTATTTAATAAACCAAACATTGGTTTCTTATGGGCCCAATTAGTCAGTTCCTGAATCACTTCAGATTCACTTAGGAGCCCAATATCTTATCGAACTGGCAATTAGAACAATATAAAAAAAATCTGTCCCTAAGTACTAGCCTGAAAATCTGGAGGTAATTGCTTTACCAGCCTAAAAAGCAGTTTTTCAGTTTAAAGTGGGTGGGTGTTTAAAGTATGTTTAAAGTCAAATAAAGTTTAAAAGCTGACAGAAAAGGGTGGAAAGTAAAAAAAAGGAGAGATAGGTAATCATTGGGCCAAAATGTGATATTTAGGTGGATTTTAAAGAATTTGTTGTTCCATTGTCTTCATGGATGTTGACTGATATATTTCTTGCAGACTTTTGTCAAGTTTTGCTGCTAATAAATTATTTGCTATCTTAGAGTAAGGTTATCTATAAAATAGTGGAAAATGGTTTCCCATGGGAATGTGAATTAGACCTAAAATCCTGGGCACATAGGGATACAGTTTTGGACAGGTGCACCTCATATGGAGCATGTCACCTGTGTGAGCAGAAATAATTTAAACATCTGTCTAAGTATGTTGGATTGGATTCAACAATGTGGGAAGAGACCCATTAAAATGCATGACCACCTTGTAGGCTGATTCTGTTGTCACATTGGAGGAGCATTTGGTCATTGTGGGCCAGGCTTTTCTTTAATTCTCTGGGGGCTCCTGAGGTAGGACATGCTGTTCTCAGTTTTGATTATAGGAGTGGGAATTGGAGGAATGATCATTTATTTTGCCATAGACTATATAGATCACATTTGGGGCATTAAGGCTGTGTAGGAAGGTATGTTCTGAAAGAAAACAGGTAAGAGGAGGATCATACAGTCCAATAATTGAGGTGATCCAGTGTCCAGCTGAAGTAACCAGTAGTATTCTGTTAGAGGGACTTCATGTCGCTTTCAGATTTTTCCCTTGATAGTTTTGTATTTTAATAAAATAATATTGCGGTGTGAACTATGAAATGCATGAAAAGTCATCAATGCCCAAAAAAAACTACACTTTGCCATATACCATATAGGTAGAGACCCAGCCTTCTGCAACAACTGGTTGTGAACTGATGAATCAAAGTAAGTGTGGTTTAGCCCCAGCAACATTAGATATGTTTGGAACACACTGAAGAAAGCATTTCAGGTAAACAACTCCATACCAACTGTGAATCCTGGTGATGAAAATGTTATGGCATGTGGCTGTTTAACTGCTTAAGGGCCTAGGGAGTATACAGTTATTGTGTGGACTGCTATGTTTGCAATATATCATTAAGTGTGCTTGATAAGAATGTAAGTTTATATGCATGACAGCTGGAAATGAACTCTAGGGACTTAAAGAACAACAAATCTACCAAGAAAGAGAAGGGTGGAGGGTTACAGACTAGTTAAAACGCTGATTTAAATCCTATGAAGATGTGATTGGAGGATTTGAAATGGGCAGTTTCATTAGAATAAAAAAAAAGTTATTTAAGAAAATTCACAATTTGCAACTGAAAGAATTCTGCATACAGTAGTCATATAATTTGAGAATGTCAGAGACTAGCAGGCAATGGTAGTTATACAAAAGGCCAACAAAAAGTAATTTCTGTTAAAGTGCCATATGTGCAGCTCAGCATAACATGCCGAGATGCACTGGGTATCCTGGCACCCCCTGGGGCTGCTGAGGCTGAATGAACTCCCACGGAAGGTGGCTGAAGAGAAAAATGAGGAAGATTGTTGAGGATGAAAAGCGTACCTATTTCGTTCACACAACCCCACCATAATTACATTAGTAATATTATTCTTGATATAATGTTAAAAAGAAAATCAACCTTGTGTGTGTGTATTTTTTTTTCAGCAGAAATAAAAAAACATCTGTAGGCACAATATGAATAACAATCCAATGTTTGATTGTTTAAATATGTTGAATATACAGGTAGTCCCCAAGTCACATGCTGGATAGGGACTGTAGGTTTGTTCTTAAGTTGAATTTGTATATAAGTCAGAACAGGTACAATATTTTAATAAATGCAATTAGGACAGATGTTTGTCTCAACATATTATAAGGCAGCATGGTGCACAGTAATCACAAACAAAGCAAAAAAAATTTATGGAGCCTAGACATTCATTAACTTCTGGGGCAAGCTGTGCTTTGATATGCAAAAAGAAAAAACTGCAGAGTTTGTCTTGGTCATTAAAGAGTTACAAGATGTTGCAAAAGAGCTCAGTTTCAGCTGTGTTTAGCAAAAGATTTATTTTGCAACTCATGCAAACCGCCCCCCTCCAGCCTCCGTCTTGCACGCGAACGAGCAGGGAAGCCCCGTTCGTATCTAGGAGTCGTCCGTATGTTGGATGTCCTTAACTTGGGGACTACCCGTATGGGGTTACTTTTTTACATGACTGAAGATGTGCCTAGATCAGGGGTCTGCAACCTGCGGCTCCGGAGCCGCATGCGGCTCTTCAGCCTCCTTGTTGTGGCTCCCTTCGGCTGCCGCGGGGAGATCTCTGATGGGGGATCCCCTTCCTCCCAAGACACTGCGGAGGAGGGGGATTCCCTATCCAGTGTTCTAATGAAAAAAATCTACCAGTGAAATAAATCTACCACGGGGCGTGTACAAATGGGTGTGTACAATGACATCCCCCTCCTTTGAACCCCAATTCCTCAAGAATGGGGAGATGTACAAAACCAAAAATGTAGGTGCAAGTGGGGGAAACCTGTGACTAACACCCCCTAAAATTTAATTGTTAGGCTATCATCAGAACATAAAGAATTCTGCCCATCCAAAAAATCTACCCTGTTACGTTGGAAGCCTCCAGCTAATGTAACAGGATGACACGTTAGAAGCTGGAGGCTTCTAGGGGCATAGTTCAGTGTTTAATTTATTTCAAAGTAGGCCTACACATGCACACTTGTTGTAACAGGTAAAATTAAAAAAAATTAAAACTTTTAAAAGTTTATAAACTGTGTTATGTTTTGCGGCTCCAGACTATTTTTCTTTAGTGGAAGAGGAGGCAAATGGCTCTTTTGATAGTAAAGGTTGCTGACCCCTGGCCTAGATCTAAAACATTTTACCGTGCCAGGCACTAGATGCTCTATTGGCTGCTATGTATGGAATGAAGGCCACTGTTTTCAGAGGAGCTAAATAAGCAATGTAAAAATATGATTCTGCTTAGGGTGTTTTGGGGCTTGGTTAAAATATTACTCCACAAATGAATAAAAAACGCTCAATCTTTGCACCAGTAAATTCACTGAAACATTCCCTGGTGGAGAATCAATTACTGTCATTAAAACTCATGGACAAAGGAATGTTTCAGGGAATGTCAGATTTAAAGTTTAATAAATAGGCCCCTATGTGTTTTCTGTTACAGGGTGGGGGACCACCAATAACATGTTTTAGCACTCTATTCCTTCTTCAAAGAGACTAGGGCCAGAGTGTTGGACATAAAAGCATTTGTGAGATGGAATTTTGTGCTGCATGCAGTTTTTTTTTTTTGTCTGCTACATGTTTGTTTTTGGTTTATTTTGTTACTACCGTGTTTCCCCGATGATAAGGCAGGGCCATCAAATAAGACAGCCCCCCCTTTTTAGAGAAAAATGTAAAA
>NC_092860.1:90101579-90160638 GCF_032062135.1 Pyxicephalus adspersus
ATGAACAATAACTGTGTACTGTAGTCTTCTTCATGGGTAAATAAGGCATCCCCCTGAAAATAAGCCCTAGAGCATATTTTGGCCTTCCAAAAAAAATAAGACAGTGTCTTATCATCGGGGAAACAGGGTAATAACTAGGAAAATGATTTGCACAATGCAGTACATTTTTGTTTTGCATTTGTGATGTACAAGTAATCACTACCTGGATTGTATCCATTACTATCACTTGTTTTACTATAACATGTTTTTGAAGTAGATTTAAAATGCAGTAAAAAAGGAAATAATATAGATACACAATATAAACAGAAACTAGTTAACACTAACAAATTTAAAAGCATGCTATCAAAGCACCTGACATCACATGTTTTAGAGTACAGTAACATGACAGCTGTAACTAAAACTCTGTATGTCCTATCCATGGGATCTAACATAACATATTTCTGTGCTTGTTATAAAAATAAAGACTATAATGGTCATAAGAGCCATTAAGGAATGGGGCTAAACATTCTTAATATGCTATTTTTAAAAATAAAGTCACAATTTTATCTGCAATCACAAGATCATATAAACCAGTTTTAGGAAAGGTAAAGAGGCTACCTCAGTTAAAATATTCACTTCCTGTTGTTGTTTCTGGCCTCCAAATTTTCTCAAATGCTGACCTGGGACAAGCATGTCACCAGTGAAACTAGCAGAATGACTAATCTCCATATTTGTTCTAGGACATTTACTCAAATCAATGTGTTTGACATCAACATCAGTTATATTTCATATTTTACTACTTTTAGTATTTTACCATGTTATCATGTCTTACCATGTGGTTTAAAAGGGTTTGCAAAGGAAAGGAAAGTATATAGCATAGTTTAACACATATAATATGAGTAGTTAACAAATATGGTGTAATATACTGTAATTAGTTGTAAAGAGAGTTGTGCAGATATTCTTCACAAAAAAATGAAGACAAATTGTTAGTGGCAGTAATATGAGCAGAAAACTTAGAATGAATTGAATTTTGATATTAATTACATTACAATAGAAGGCATAACTTCTGATCCTAACTTTCTATAACGTTACTGAATTTTGCACTCATCTCATCTAGGCTAAAAAAACATTCTTCTCCCTAAGTTTTTAAATATCACACTATGGGTCTCTGCTAGTTTTGTATTATGAGAATGGAAAAGGTTGTCCTCTCCAGTCAATATTATAACATTTTACTGTTAACTGTTTGCTCACAAAACACAGCCTTATACTTCTGCAAGTGCTTAGATTGATAGTGGGTATTTTACAGGTTTTTTATGTAAAGTTCTAAAGGTAACATTACTCTGTAATCAATATGTTTTTTTTTTCACTTTACACAATGGAAAGGTCTAATTGTGAGTTTTATTCTCACCTTCTATTATTTCTGAATATACTGTGAAGACAATAAAACACAAAAAAGAATAATGAAAGCCTTACCCCAAGAGCGTCATTTTACAGTCTGGTGACATTAATACATCACAGATGATCTTCATTGCCTTTAAATCCAGGTTATTTTCACCAAGCCTTTTAAAAAAAAAGGAAACAAACTGGTTTATATGGAAATAAACTGTTGAGACAACACTTTTTTTTACACTGAACAGACACGGTGTCTAGGTCCTGCCACATTCACTTCCAGCACTTTTCATTTTACCTTAGAATAAGATTTTAGAAACTGTACTTTATGTTTAGATCACTAACTATCTGACTTTGGCCAATTCCAATTGTATACAGAAAAACTAACCTAACCGGTGTCTCTGCTCCTATACTAATCTGCTAATGACATCCTCACCCATAACTTCTTCTCAAACACAGCTCCAAAATCGCAATCTCATACCTGTGTCAAACAGGGACAAATACAGGTGATACAGGTGAAGAGATGGGTCAAACAGTTGGCATGTTTAAGTGGACGGGGCATGTGCGAATGTGGCTAAAGCATAACACATAATTGCGAGTAATAAAACTATACACATGTATATATATTACTTATAATCCCATTGATGGTGAGCAGTGAACTGATTTAAACTAAAAAGCTGGTAACTTTTAATTTCATGCAAGGTTAGGTTTATAACATCAAAAGTTAAAGCATCCTATATGCTTAAGTTTCCAAAACCTCATGGGCTATGTTCAAATCCAGAATGGGAACAGGGATTTCCGTGCAGCTCCTGTTGGCTGCTTACCTTTGCACTGCTGTTGCTGAATATTGGGTCAGTTTCTAAGCCATGCATAAAGCCTATGTTTTAAACAGTCTTGCTCCTATCAACAATTTTTTAAATCATAGAGATTTATATATATAGATATATGGTAAAAGATATTTTTATTGCACCAATAAATAAATGGGAATAAAAAGTAAGGGAAAAGGGGAAGGCTTTTTTTGCAATTGCTTCAGTGACAACAAAACATAATTACATATTATTACATATACATTTGGCATTTGTGTTAGATGTGCTAACAGAACATCACGTGGGAACACTTCAATGACAGATCATAGTCATAGTCAAGGTTGGCGACCACGGATCTATGCAGCCAGGACAATTGAAGGGGTGCCAGAACATTCTGATAACTCCAGGAAACTGGTACTATTCTGCAAATAACCAGAATAGTTGGGAGATAAGCAGTAAGCATGCTCTTAGCTTAAACATATTTGAACAAGGCATAATAACCCACTTCTTCAAACTCACCAGCCCATCTTAGAACCTGAAGTTGGACCACTACAAGACAATGTTTGCACAATGGATTTTTTTAGAAGGTTACTTTTATCAATAACATTAGATATTAATCACAGTATTAACCAACAAAACCAGATATATAAGTCATAAATGTGGCTACCCTAACCTATAAGGATATAGTTATGTTTTATTATTACAGTCCATGGTGTAAGTGGATTTATTACACCTAACCTTTACTGATCAAGCAGTGGGCAACAGAAGGGATGCATGTCAGCCATATGTTTGCTGTATGAAAAAACTAAATGAGTCTAAATGTCGGAATTTAATGGACAGTGTAGATACACTGAAGTTTTAGGACACTTGAAATGCCAAGATAACAACAGGAAAGTAAAAGGGGAGGTGCAAACTTTGTCCATGGGATAATCTACCAGGCAGAATCCAGGTAGAATACCGGTATAATTTGCACTTTATGTACATGCCTGGTTTTCTCCAATGTTTTATTGGTGAGAATGTTGTGCCGAAGGTTTATACCAAAATGCAGACATTTAGTACATGTCCAAACAAGGATAGTGTAGATAGTTCAAAGGTAAACTAGGTCAGCAATGGAGAGACAGATAAATCCAGTACCAAAGAACAAGACAGGAAGTGTTGTCAGTTAGTTAAGGCAAATGTCAGACAAAAGATAGCAAGATACGAGAAGAAAAGACAGGGAGCAAGGCCAGCAAGGTAAAAGGCAGAAAGAAGGTTGGATAGGCCATTTTAGGGAAGAGGGAACAGGTTGCTGTAAGCTTGTGAATAGAGATTATCCAGCAAGAAGGGCTTGCTTGAGCACTCTTTTAAGCACTGCACACCACATACGCCATATGAATTAGCATGTGTATTTTAATGCGCACTGGAATACCCAGAACACACATACTCTTGTACATATGCATACACCATATAAGTGGGCATACACATACAGCCACGAGCATTGCCGAGCAGCCAACTGGACCTGGCAGGGGAATCTTCTGCCATTCTGTCAAATGTTCTTAAGTGAACCTACTTTGTATTTTAGTGTTCATATTTGTACATGTTTTTTTTATTTTTTTTGTTAAAAATCTAATCTATAGTATTTGCTGAACTGCTATTTTAATCAAGGCATTCAGCATTCAGTTGATTCAGATAGCTTAATGATTATATACATACCCAAATTTTGTCTGCAAATCTCCTTTTTTTGATTGAGCTACCTTTTAAATGCTATGTCCACTTATATGCCATTTTTTTAATTTCCCATTACAGTAGTGTGATCAGCCAAATACACTATTCCATGCAAATTTTTGTACAAAGAAAACATACATATATAAATGTGCCTACTAACCATAAATTTTTACATCGATAAAGGTATGGCTGCAGTTTCTCCAAATAGTGGGCAGTCACATGCGTAGCAGTCAAGTCAAGTTCAGCAATTTCCATATGGACGAGGTCTAGAAAATATGCCAATACATCATAGTCGATGGGGGAGAACACGTTATCACTAATATTAAGACGTAGAACAGATGGCATTATCCTACTGGCCAGGTCAGTGTTCTGTTGTTCAAATAAACAATGAAGCAAGTTCAGGATATATCCCCCATTTTCACAGTTCTCAATAATTGACTTAATCAGCCATGATGTATACATTTCATACTTCTCGTTTGCTTGAAGGGTCAGATGTTTCTGCAGTAATGTTTGGTTTCTTAATGATAGCAATCCAGAAACAAACCTTAGAAATAAATCCAAATATCCAGTAGCAATATTAAGCCGTTTCTGAACATCCAAATCCATGATGTCATCTGAGGGTTTTTCTACATAAACATAATAAAAAGCTGCAAAAAATTCCTGGATGGTGAAATGTGTAAAGGACAGTACATTTTCAATATATCCTAACTCTGGTACACATGTCTTATCCAGAAAACTGTTTACAATGTCACTTGGGAGTGTATTAAACATTTCAAAATCTGTCTCATAAAATAAGGTTTCGTGCTTTAAAAGAGAGTTGTATGCAATTTGTCCCAAACCAAAAAGCCCTTTCAGTGCCAATCCATCTTTTGTGAAGAAAGCTTGATGTGAATGATATCTTAGTAAGACTATAAGGTAGTGACAGTAGATATCTGTCATTGTTTTTGGCCTTTCAATATGAAGATTAGAACATCCTCTCATAACACTGCAGACAATCCAGCAAAAAGCTGGGATATAACACAAAGTAAACAGAAAATGGTTCTCCTTAACCACTACAAATTGTTCACTTCCCACTTTCTTGTCTTCAAAAAATTTTTGAAAGTAATCTTCAATTTCAGTAACAGAGAATCCCGTAATTATCACAAAGCGATCAATACAATCAACAGGAATATGGTTAATGACTGTTGGCCTGCTAGTAAGCAGAATACTGGCATCAGGAAGGAGTTCTCCCTTAATTAGGCTTCCAACTATCCAAGGTAGCTCTGCTTGTTCATCTGGATCAAATACATATTTGTCTAATTCTAGCTGGTTAGAAAATTTAAACTCATCAAGTCCATCCAAGATCACAAGTAACTTATCACTATTTCTGAAAATATTATCCAACAAGTGTGACAAATGTCCATGTTTTTTAAGTATAATTTCCCTCAATGTTATTGGTTTGTTTATTAAATTGAGATCCTTGAAAGTAAAATTTAATACAAAGTCAAAATTTTGATATGATGCTCCATTAGAGAAGTCAAAAACCAGTTTTTGAACGAAAACGGTTTTTCCGATCCCAGCAACACCACTGACAAGGATTTTTCTAGGCAATCTCCTATCACTTAGCTTTTCAAACAGGTGACTCAGATTTAGCTTATTTTCCTTTTTGTTCTGGAGGTCTATACGTTGTTGACCAAATGTCAGCAATTCATTTTTCTTGATTTCCAGGCTGTAGTGTCCATTGACAAGAAGGAGATTAACAAAATATTCAGAAAAGGTCAATTTCTCCCCAAGTCTACAGTTGTATGTTTTAATGCAGTCACTCCTCCGCAGAAGAACATCTCTGTGCTTTTGTATACTCTTTGAATATTCTAAAAAAAAAGAGAAACAGGACAACTAATAAGAATGTGTTACAATTTAGGGTGAACCTTTTTTTGGTCATCTAGGGTTTGTCACATTAGAGAGCGAAAAAATTACTACGACCATCTCTGGAAGCCACAGATATTTCACTGAGTTATAGGTCATTATTAGTGGCAGGTATGTATAGAATAATAGATGAATATTGTGCTGGGAAGCTAAGCGAGTCTTTTCTGTGCCCTGGATAAGCAAAGTAAAGGTAACTTTAAAGACTTATACCATAATCACTTACAAACAAATAATCGGAGGCAGACAGCATGGCTTACACAGAATAGGAGCAGAAATGTACAAAGGGAAAATATATATGGCAAAAGAGTGCAAGGAGAAGAATATTTGCATGTTGACTGTTATGGTAGTAGTTTGACAACTGTATGGTATTCCTGTTACTTTTAATAAACATACAACAGCTGTCAGTCTTCTCATCCCTTTTCTGATTAGTCCTGCTCTAAGCATTTTCCAGTGACTATTGACTTCAGTTATTAAACCAAGAATTAGAATGAGGAATTTTGGACAATTTTAATTTTTTTATTTTTTTTATACTGAAATGCTTTAACAAATGTTTAAATAATGTTTAAAAAATTATAAATACAATAAAAAAATTAAAAAAAAAACAGAGCACTTACCAAGAACTGATACTAACTTCTTAGTATTATTAACTTCTAACATCTGAGTTAGGAAGAACATTTTGGCTGGGGTCTAGAAGTCCAATATCTTTGCAGTTTTGCCCCTTAGGCTAGGTACACACGTGCAATGGTTTTCGTCGGATAATCAGCTCAGAGCCAATATCCGATGAAAATCTGGCGTGTGTACAGCACCCGTCATCCATCGTCCGAACGACTGTCCTGGCAGGTCCACGGATGATGGACGACGAACAATCCTAATGGAAGTGAAGGGGGAGAGTGCACAGCAGGGTGCTGTTCTGTCGTTCTCCCCTTGCCCTCCTAATAGAGCAGAACGGTGCTGAATGTACAGCACTCATTCATGCATCGAGCAGTCTTTAGTCGTTGGAAAGGATTGTGAAAGATTCTTTCCAACGACAATTATTGCACGTGTGTATGCAGCCTTAGACATCTATTGGGCACCATGGTGACTGTCATGTCATTTACACCCTGCACTTACAATATCTCCTAAATCCTCATTGTTTTGGGTTGAGTAGCATTGGGTGCCCTTTGTGAGGTTAGTAAGATCAGCTCACCTCAAGACACTAGTGCTTCACAAAAGTCCATTTATTTAGATTCAGGCACCAAAAAGCTTCTGTTCAGCATAACAAAACACACAAATAGCCTAATGCTGCTGCCTCCAGGCTCACTCATACTCTGCCTCGGGGGTATTGGTCCCACAGACCTAATTTTGGGAGACCTCCTAGGCTCTCCCAGCCCACAGGCTGCACACAACCTCCACAACCTAGCCTCAGGCTAGAACTTCCCTCTGATACAAAGATTCACCCCTAATCTCTGGTTTGGGAAAAGGGAGGAGTGCCTGGCCCACCCATTTCTTCCAGGACACTATGGGCCTGGATTCAAAATAGAAAACTGCAATTCTGTAACACAACATTTAAATACAAACTTATCCAAGCCCAATGGCCTCATTTCTACGCTGAGATCACCTCCAAACCTAGCCTCACAATTCTGACCATGGTACACTTTGGACCCAGATGACTAAGTATATCTTGTGGGAAAAAATAAGTCTTATTAGGGACAATCTTAGATTGAAGAAAATATTAAAAAACAGCTTGTACCATGTGTGGCCTGCTAGACTTTGTACTTACGGTTTTCTGAGACAATACACCTTTTCGAGTTTTTAATTTGAACAAAGATCTCACAGAAGACGGATGCATTGTCTTCCCCAAGGCAGTCAATAAGATCCAATAATCTTCTGACTTGTTTTCTGGGGCCTGCCGCATAGGTGACTTCCTCAAAATCATCTTTTGTCAGCAAGTTTTTTTGTCTTGCCTGGTCAAGAATAAGGTCAATATATTCTTCTAATTCTTCCACAAGCTGTACACGATATGTCTGCAAAAACAGCAGTGAAGGTTCCCTGAAAACAATAAATAAATAATTACTACAATAACCAGATCAGCTTTTGTACTCCTGTACTTTTTACATTTGTGTTATGAAGTCCATGGAACAATCCTTTAAAGTAAAGTCTTTAGGAAAAATTCCACAGTAAATCAAAACAAGTTCAGCATCAACTGCTTTCTTTTAAAAAAAGCATACCTGCGATTTCCATTTCCTCTGCCTGATAGCACACCTGTGCTACCTGTAGCAGACCTGCAGAGAATAGGGGTGTACCTAGGATGGAATAGGAATGCCCACCCAGTATCTTCTTTCCCATTCTAGAGTCCAGGGCCCTGAAATTAACTAAACACAGCAACTTATTTGCAAAAAAAAAAATCCAGGACCAAATCCTGCAGTCCTGTACATTGTCTATGGATTTATTAATTTTGTATTTACTTAAACCTGAACTTCAGCATTACCTGCAGTATTGCAGTTGTACAAATTCATCTTCCGTTCTTTAATTTTACTGCACACTGTCATCATCTCACACTGTGCATTCAAACTTAATTAAAACTAGAGCATGCTTTAATCACTACCTGATCAACATTCTTCCACATTTAGTGCTACTATCCCCTTTTCATTCTTTGAATTAGAGTTCTTTCAATCCGAATTTAGACTCAGTCATCAGAATGTAAGTGTAGCTTAGGGCTCACTGCTTTAAGAAACTACATACAGCACCCTTTTGGCTCCACCCACCAGCCACCACCTACCTTCATTGAAAAGAAGAGCACAGAATCAATGTGATATATCACATGAGTCTAAAATAAGGTATGTAAGGTTCAGTTTTAACATCTTACAATACATAAATTCCCAATCAGTTGTTCATTGATCTGTTTGGTGGATTGATGAAGACAGGGTGATTGCTGTACATATGTCAGACGAACATTTGTGCTTGTCTCAGGTGATAATTATCTGACCTGTGTACGCAGCAACAGATTTCTTTTGAATGGCCTCAAGTAATATTGTATAATTCTAGCCAGGAAAAATTGCTAGAGAAGGGGGAAGAAGTTTTTTGTCAAAGGAAATAAAAAATCAAAGTCTATCCTACCAAAAGGTTCTACCTGCTAGAATTTTTTTAGTTCTGCTTAGGAGAAATCCATCAGAATCCAGTATGACTTTCTCAGAGTAAGTTTATTTAGTTGCTATGGAACAGGTTGATTCATTTACCTTTGAATACTTCATTTTACCTTTGAATACTTAGAGAAATTCACCTCCAAATGACTCCAATGAATTTCTTTTAGGATGCCACGAGTTGCATTTTTCCTCCCTAGAGCCATGTTCCTATTGTATATTTAATGCTTTGGAATCAATAATAGATAATATGTATCTGTACAGATATGTAGATATCTGCAAACACAGCCACACTAGTGTAAGTCTAGGTCACTATTATAGTGCATGCTTGTAAAGGAGAACGGTGGTGTTATTACAGAGCTAAACTCTATGTCAGGGGGCAGCAAACTTTTTTGGCTACTAGGCCATTTAAGGATATCAAGAAAGCACACTAAACCGGACTCTCTCTCAAGTCACTGATGGCTCCGCCCCACCCGGAACACCCTCGAAGTGAAAGCAAAAAGCTAAGGGAGGCATACCAAGGAGGCTCAAGAGCCGCATGCGGCTCCAGAGCTGCGGGTTGCCAACCTGCCGGCTGGGATTAGGCCAAATCGACCAGGGGGGCGTTAGGCCGGAACGGACTACTGGCTAGTCTGTATCCGGCCTAAAGGCCAGAGTTTGTCTACCCCTGCTCTATGTAATATGTGTCCATAAAAGGCAGGCACTGGGAAAAGGACTAGTCACCAGTATTGTCTGTTGTATTTTTGGCATCTGAGTAAACACCCCTTAATCTGCACTATTCTTCTGTGTGAAGGCAACCATCTTGATAGAGCTTAACAGATCAAGATGACATTTCAGCTCAATCTTCCTTTCTTACCAATGTAGTAGCCGTAGTAGCTGTAGTTGGCAGGTTGGCTGGAATTTCTGCCAGGCTAGTCATGGCTGGGTATGACCATTTCACGTGATCACAAATCATTCTGGCATGACAAGGAACTTCTTTGGAAGCCGGGTTATTTCATGATAAACTGTCGCACCACCATATTAAAGACATGTGTCATGCACGGTACTTGTTTGATTCTTCCCAGGGGACAAGCAAACACATTAGTAGTGTTATCACAAATTATTTTGTCTTGAAAGGTCAGTTATCATATTTCAGGAGCTCAAGCCCAGTGTGCCTCCTATAGCTTGGCTGCTCCCTCCACGCCTTTGCAAGCCGCCATTGTACAAAATCCTCTCTTGCTGTTGTTTTGCCTCTTCTTCAGAATTTTCATTCTTTAGTGGGTGGCATCCACACATGGTCTGCACCTTAAAATGCACCCCTCATTATCACAGGAGCCCACTTCACAGTAAATCCAGTTGCTGGAACAAATTTGTGTTTTTCCGCTTCCTGCCTCATCTTTCCTACCTGAAGATGCACTCTACCTCTAAACATAGCACCCTAAGCACCCCACCTTTTGTAACCATTGTTACTAAAACACACAAAAAGACAATCCTAAAATGGGCTGATGAGTCTTTGAACTGTGGGTACAGAATGGGTACACAGGAATATGTAACCCACCACAATATAGCTCAATATAGCTCCTAGCTACTACATTTCTGTATAAAAACCTGACAGATGCCCTAACCTTGTTCCAACAGACACTGCAAAATGCCTATTGGGAGCTAAGCTTTTTTTATAGTAATGGTCTGACACATACCAAAGCCCTTTATGTTGGTTATTCTAGCTCTCATGATCACAACTGAATGTGACATTATGGAGGGTTTCCAACTATAATCATCATTGCTTCCCCACCTTCTAGACTTTCTGCAAACTCAACAACCTGTAAATAAAGAACTATGAGATATTATACCAATAACCAAACCTAAATGCAGTACAATATCTTAAAAACTGTTCTGTAAACACATTTACTTATTATGGTATGCCATTAAAATTCATATGCAAATATAGAATTAGAAGAAAAAATGCAGTGTACTGTATGCCAAATTGTCCTGAAAAAGTTACGTTTCCTAAGATTTCCTATTGGTACTTTGTTTTAAACCAGTTATGTGATAAAGTAGGTAAACTTACACTGGAAATTGTTGACTAATTTGAACAACCATTAATTCATTATTTACGCCAACAGATAAAGATGATATACTTGAACAAATGACAAGTAAAAGTTACATGGAGTATCCATCTTCATAATCTATATTAACTAGAATATAAATCTTTCACAAAAAAAGAACACTTCCATTTATAACAACGAGGGAGTAGAATCTGTCTCATTTAAAACTCAGATATCAACGGTGTGGAGTTCTCCTTGACAATTGATGTGTGTAGGATCAACCCAAGATCAAATGAGCTAAGGCCTTTTAAAGTAAGGTTGTTGGTCCCTATGAACCTAGCAAGGGATTTAAAAAGGAGGCCAAATTATACTAATAATTACACTGTAAGGAAAACAATCTAGTGATCCACATTCCAAATGACTACTATTTTTCTGGCTGACCCAGAAAATAAGCCCATATATATTGAAGTTTGACTTTGGTTGATTTTTAAAGAAGATACCTGCTAAAAGAAGACATTATACATTATTACCCTTATCTTTGCAGTGATTCTTTCTTTTAAAAGCTGCTGCTTGAACCGACTGCCTGCTACCCCTTTCATTTGCTGTGGTTTGTCCCACTGGCTTACACATCCAGTAAAGAGTTACCAATTGGCAGAACAAAAACCACAGTGAGTAATGGGGGATAAAGAACTAACCAATAGGTTATATTTTAAGATTTGTGAATGATTTTGTGAAAGTGTATTTGTGATATCTTTTTAGAATGTTAAAAAAACTTGGTCTCCCATATTTTTTTTGTATTAATCATAGCGGTTAGTAACTTGAGGTTAAAGTAAGATTTCAGCCACATAGGTCATACACGTTTTATTATTTTTTAGTGAGTCAGATGACACTGAGTCATACTTTGTGAAGAGAAGCAGTAAAACCCAGTATGACACAGTACAGCACAGCAATAAAGTGAGTTTCCATATGTAATATACAAATATGACTTTCCTACAGGTACATAAAAAAACAAACTATTTTTTTTACTTTAACACATTTTGTATACTGTTTATATCAAATGTATCTCTTGTACGTGCACATTTAAACAACAAAACACATATGTTTGCTTTGCACATTGTGAAATAGATTTTTTTAGTTATGTTCTTTAAATTGTAATTAGTACATTGGCCAAATAAAAGCATTCCCCTGAAAAGAAATAAAATAAAAGAAAGGGCTAATGTGCAGCTGGTCACATTCATTTTGCTGTTTTTGGTACTGGGTTTTCCATGAAAAACCACAACTATAAAATAAGAGGAAAAATTATATTTCAAAGGAAATCTTGCAAAATATAAATACAGAAGTGCAATTTATGTTTCTTGCCAGTATTAATAGAAGTTTTTTTTACATGTTCATTAAGTGTTTATGTGATTCCCACAATTCCACTTATTCTCAGTATTGCATTCTCCGTTGCTGTGACCCCTTCGCTCACAATTCTTAAACTCCGCTCAATATACTCTCTCTTGAGTTCTTTCATCAGCCTTTCAGTTTCCCCTCTATTTTTATAATTCCCATAATGTTATTTAATTCTAAATGTATTAGTTTCCACCTCTTTTGTACTCTCTTCTCCTTTTCCTCTTAATAGAAGTAGCATCGTTGATTTCAGCACCTTCCCCTCCTTTTCTTTAATGACATCAGAATTTTCTTTTTCATATCCCTCCTCATGACACTGATGACACTATTCCCTAGTGTCATTAGTATCTACATCTTTTGCATTACCTGCTGTCTAGTGTTATCAAAGTCCTTCCCTTCTACAAACTGCCCCCCACCTTCCCCCAAGTATCGGTTTTATTCCCTTCTTTTTTTCTCTGCTCTCGGCCAATGTATTCAACATCTATCTTTTTGTACTTTCTGAGCTATCATCAATGTATCCCTCCTTTGCACCTTTTGCTCCTTTTCCCCCAATGCAATTGGTGTCTCCCCAATTGGCGTTAATATTGTTTTGAGTGTTTTTTAAACTTATGCTAAAAGATCTCAGTGGTTCCAGTTTGCCCCCAATATTAATGCTCCTCTGTCCTTGATCCTGAAATAAACCTGAACTGTGGAAGCCATGGCAGCCACCAGTATTGTGGGTGGGCTCCTTGCAGCTAACCCTTTCTAAGTTACTAGTTTACCATCCTTTTTCTGCACTACATCTCTGTATGAATGATACCATCTTGGTAGAGGCAGTGCTTTGCTTCCTCACGTCAGAGGTCCTACACTCCACAGATAAACAACTTTGAGGCTCAAGGCAACTCAAGGAGTGTTTGTACTAAATGATCTGCTGCATACTCTCTTACATTACATCCCCCATTCCATGGCCACAATCTAATTCTAAAAAAGGAACCATGTATGGATAGGATTTATTAAACTTTATAATATTTTCCTGAGGTCAGATTGAAAAGGAAGCAGCTGAACAGGCTATGAAATTTTGTATGAAGTTGCAATATATGTGGCAGAAACATTTTTTTCATTCAGTATATAGAAAAAAAATGATCAAACAAAAATGTATGCGATTATAATCAACAACAGGGCCAAATGTCACAGTTGTTTAAAGAGGGATTCTTGCTCACTTTGGAGAGGTTTCCTTTAACTTTCTGTTGTGCCTCCAATATAGGAAGTAAGTAAAAATTCCCCAATAGGACACAGACAACAAAGATACTAACAAGGGTTCTAACTATTTTACTCCACAAAATCAATATATGGCTTTAGATATATTTTAAGGTAGTTAAAGGCAAATCTGAAACTGCCTCCTATATAAATAAAATGGGATGATACAAAATACTGTATCCACTCCCAAAATGACCCCATTTATGAATGTCTAGTAAATAAACCAACATGACTTATATGATATCAAGTTTTGCTGAGTACTTTTCATTGGAATGCAACAGCTTCCAAGAACAGTAGATGCCACATTCCATACATCAACATGCCTGACCAGTTTTACCCAAAAAAATGTTACCGTATGAGAAAAATGCTGATCATGTTTGAAGAAAACAATTCACATTAATAATAATACCCATATAAATAATAATACCAAGGGCAAAATATGGTAATCCAAAATCGTATAATCAAACCTTAAAGGGAACAAAGATAGATGAGAGCATATAAATTGTTTTTCTGCCTGTGAACCTGTTGGGGAGATTCGTGCTTATTGTTTGGCCTAGAGGTCTTTGCAGCCAAACTGAGGGGAAATCCAAAGGTCATCAGCTGTAAAACAAATAGAAGATCAATGGCAATCTTCTGATGAGATTAATAGTCCTAACATCACCTGTCAAAAGTAAAATTTCCCCTCAGTTTGGGGAGATTCCCTTTTTTTTTCTATTTACTCTCTGGGACACAAGGTGAATGGGTAAATTTTCTAAAAAAAGAATACAACAATAGTAAACACCTGATGAGTCAAACCTAAAACAACTTTTGGATGATTTGGATGTTACTACTAATTTACATTTGCACTAAATACCAGTTTTACTTTTAAACTAAAGTTAAAAAAAACACCAACTTGCCATATCAGGAACAGAAATTGCATTACACCCGATTTTCCACAGGAAAACTATTATAGATGAGAGCTATCCATTCAGATACATATAACAACCAGCAACCGTTTGAATATGACGTCAGCATACAGCAGAGGTGACTGTTTATGTACTCTGCATGACCTACAACCTTGGTTTAGCCAACGGACATCAGTCGAGGTATATTATGACCAAAAATATGATTCAGTCATTTTTTATGCAGGGATTATTAGTTCATTAATTTTTATACCTAAAGTAAATCTACAGCCAGCACTTCCTTTTGAGGTTGCTTGTATACAAAGAGTTTTTTTTTTTGCTATGTGTGTCTCATGTGTCTGTGACTTCTCCATTGTGGAAATATAATAGAAAGTGAGAGGAAATTTCTTCAAAATGAGAGACAAGTGTCACCGTAAAAACTGGAAAATTTCCCCTCTAATTTCTGTAACAGTGCCAACTCATAAATTTGGATTTTCCCTCATTCTTAGTCTTAGTGGCAATAATCACCAGTTCAAACAGGAAAAATGGTCTCCCCAGGGGGAACACAAGCATCAATGAACACCTGACAGAGCCTTCTGTTCTTTAATGAAAAAAATGTTGGTTTAGGTACACTATAGGAGTGATGAGTTAAAGCTGAACTCCAGGTTCAGCAAATAAGACTTCCTGTATTGGTCAAATGCTTGTTTTGTAGAATTTAAACAGCATGTTCCTTACTTTGTCACTGTTTCCTTCACTGGCCAACATGCTCCCTATCCATCCAATCTCAACAGCCTGTGGGTAGACTCCCCCAATGCTTCCTCCCCTTCCTTAACCTCCTAGGCGGTTCTTTTGTGTCTGGATTTATATGTCTAAAAGCAGTACATTGTACATAAATCCATTGTATTCTATTCAATACAATTTTTTTGTATTGAATGCAATACAAAATAATTTAAAATTCCCGCTACTCCCCCGCAACGCAACAGCCACATGCACCGACGTCACCCTGGAACTCCCTGGTGACTCATTGGATGCAGAGAACGCCGTCCGTTCAATTCACTATTGATTTTACCGGTTTCAGCTACTCTGAGTGTGACCTGGGGCATCTTTTTCTTACCCCAAGTCACACTCAAGGGGAGGACAGACGGGAGGCACCCTGCTGTGTCCTCCTGGTAAATGACAGCAGTTATCCTCACTTAGTCGTTTAGTGTAGTGAAGTATGCAGGGGATCAAGAGATCAGGTAGTAAAAGAAGGATTTACTCTGCATTTAGACACAAGTTAACTTTTAATTATTGCATTCCAGGGCCATCCCAACAGCAAGCAAAGCTTTTTGCTGGGGCTGGGGTTAGACTTTAATCCAGACCGACAAATCTGGGTTTTTATTTACCTGGATAAAAGAAAACATAAATACAGACATTCCCAACAGTTTGAACACATGTTCTGGCTAAATCCTCTTCACTCTTTTTGCTGGGTTCACATCTGTTTTACATTACTTGTGTAACTTCCTCTTTTCTTCTGTATAAACATATTTTATCCCCCCCCCCTTAGAGTAGCACAAATTCATTTCTGAGGAAACCATAACTTCCTGCCTTTCCTTACACTGAGTACACACAACTGGGAAGGGTAATGCAAGCTTGGAAGGTAAGCAACTAATACAATGTGATCATATATTAATCCCTATGTGACCTGATCATATTAATCCCAATGTCAGCATATATTTACAAATCAACATTGCAACACTGTATGTAAATATAATTCCTCCCAGGAATGAGATGACACATGGATCTTACCTTGTCCTGTGCCAGCTGAGTAACACTGAGTCCTCTGCACAGTCCAGCACCTTCTCACCCATAGAGTGCTGGAAATGATGTCAGGTCTGCTTCTGTATTATATCTCTGTGATGGTGGCTGCCAGGCTGTTCCTATTTATTCCAGATCTTATCATCCTTGACACCTAATTTCAGAAGTAAGAAGAGAATACTGAAGTTGTCATAAAGTGAAACTAGGCTTTGCTTGCTGGAACCATGTGACACATACACACACTTATTCACTGTCCACCTGACACACCCAGCACTCATAGAGGGAACTGATATGTCAGCCCACACAGGAATGCAGACTGAACTACTTCACTTCAACATTTATACCAGTCTCTTCTGTCTAATAGAAATCTATACTGCCAGTCCAGGGTGTTTGCAGCTCTATATTGAAAACATAAAAATAGTGCTGCATATTATGTTGGTGCTATATAAATCCTGTTTAATAATATTAATATTATTATTAATAATAATATTAAGGTAATCTCACATGTTAAAATGTCACTGTACAGCAACCATACCTGACATATTTGTTTAACCTGAGGAACCGACTCCAGAGAAGGATGATGTAGTGCACTGTGTGTATCTTGGTAGAAGGTTGGCATCATTTACAGTGCTACAATCATGTGAATGAACGTCATCTATCATCAGTAAATGTACTTTATGTACAGTGCCATCACATTCTACTAGTAGAACACCCCCTAGATTGTAAGCTCTTCAGGGCAGGGTCCTTTCCTCCTCCTGTGTCACTGTATCTGTCTGTCATTTGCAACCCACATTGAAACACAAAATCATGTAAAAACAATAAATTGAATAAATTAAAAAATCTATATATTTAATTTAATATTTTAAAAAAAAGTTTTTAAATTTTTTTTTTTTAAATACATATTATACTCATATTATACTATACTGTAAAATAAATGTTCTTGAAAGCAATGTACTGCTTTTACACATATAAATCCAATGTATTGCAATCAATAAAGTTATTTTGTATTTAATGCAATACAAATGGATTTTGAATTTCCCGCCCCGCTGGCAATGTACAAACGCACCGAGGTCACTGGGAACTCCACCGGGGACTCATCAGGTGCAGAAGCCGGCCGAAGGAAGAGGACAGAGATCGCAGCGATGGATGGGGCAGGACGCTGGCAGATCAGGTAAGGCTGTATTTACTAACCTTCCAAAAGGTTTACCTACCCCGAATGTGACTCAGGGTTACCGCTTTCAGCATCTTTTTTCTACCCCGAGTCACACTCGGGGTTATTGCTAGGAAGGTTAATGTACAGCGCTGTGTAATATGTTGGCACTTTATAAATCCTGTTTATTAAAAATAATAATATTAAATCCCCCAATGGACATGTGGGCCACTTGGTTGTAGTTATATGTTTTCTTGCAGTGCACTGCCCTCCGCCAATGCATAATTAGCTCATTTCCACAAGCAGACTCTTACTACTTTCTTACTGACTTTTCTACATATTTACTAATGTCTGTAAAGGCACTAACTGCAGGTAGATAATGAAGGACAAGTGCAGACCTGGGTGCATCGATTATTTAGTAATTTATTATAATCACAATAAAAATATTGATAAAAGCATGTGACAGACATCCAAATTCGGATTTTGGTGCCAGCTTCCTGGGGCGTTTGAAATGACTTGCATCTAAAGGACAAGTCAAGTATTATTCAGGACTGCTCCTGAGGATGCATAGTCTACCCACAATGCCAGCCAAGAGTCATTTCCACTTCTTCACAGTTCTACAAAGATTGTCAGATTTATAAGATTGGAATGGATTGTGGGTTTTGTGTTTTTTTGGATAAAAAGGTTGATAATTAAGTATATATATGTCAGCTGATTTAGCTGTCCAAGAATTGGAAACCCTGGTATGAGAGGAAGATGCACTTCAACCTGTACACATTCAACTCCTTGTCCTTAATACTTCAGCATTGGCAATGCATTCTCATTAGGGTTTGAAAATTGCCCAAATCTTCAAAAGTTCATTAATACAGCACCATGTGTTTTATATCAATTAAATCATCAATCAATAGCTGCTGATATTGTAACGCATACTTTATACTTTTTTTAAATCATTATTATATAAGGGTGCAGCACCATAGAAACATAAGCCGTGTCATGAACTGTGAAGAAGATAAAACAGAACACATATAAATGTTTTTCCAGGGTGGATAACAAATTTATATCAGTTGAATAAGTTAGAGATCTGATGACTTCAGCTATCCAATCATGTGTAAGCATTTCACATTTCTTTTTTTTTATTTATGTTTCCTTGCACGTATTTAGGTAATCTTTGCAAAACGACCTTTCACCACACTCGGTAAGGTAAGAGAACTATCCCTAGATGAGTGCTATGTGAACAGAATTACCATCTTTAGTAAATCAACCCCAATATCCCTTTTTATTGTTAAGAACCCTATATTTTATTTGAGAATCACATATGCAGTACTGTGTATTCTTCTTCCTATGATATTGGAGGCTATCCAATGGCTCTCATAGAATTCAGTAACATTCTGCACACTAGTAACCTTTTGGAAACATGTAGTCATTGTATTTCCTTTCTTTTTTATCCCAATATATTACTTCAGTAATGACTCTGTTTGTGAGTCAATATGCATTTGTAAATGCTTTTTACCAATCCACACTTTGCTATTTCTTGACAAATGGTGCAAACAACAAATCTGGAAACATCTACCATTACCCTTTTAGTGCAACTCAGCTCAGGCACTCCTAATTGGCCCTCATATATGTCGGACTCTTTATTCTCTTTAGGGAATATGTTTGTGATGTAATATTCAAACTAAAAATATGCACATGAATCAAATCTAGTATGACACCTTAAATACCTGACAATGCAGTCTTTGGCTGACCATGAATCAGATATTAACCAGGCAGACAGTAAATGCACCAGATATCCCTTACAAGTAATTCATGCAGTGAATTTCATTATATTTTTAATGCTGTGATTTTGAGTAAAATGTATGTAAGCATTGCTGATGTGGCTCTAGGACCTTTATAAATGTCAGATACTAAAAAGAATATTGAAAAGGATCGTGTGTGGATTTATCTTCATAAAAGTTTTACAAGCCCTAGAAAAAAAAAGGGAAAAAAGCTTCCAGAGTGTGGGGGTTATTCTTTCAGATATATTAGAAAGTAGATATATTTAGATTAATGGTGTCCAGACTCTCCAAACTTTTTTGAAGGTATTAAAAATTAACTTTTCGTTACTCACACCACTCATGATCTTATTAACTTCCTTTAAGATTGTGACATCTCCAGGCTTGTGCAATATTGGCTGTCTGATGGATATACATATAATACATATAAAGAATCTTTAAAATCTTTTGTAAAGAACTTTTTGTTTTCTAGTAATGTTGCTCTTTTATTGAGGAGAACTTCCTCTCTGCCTTAACCTGTTGCTGACTTATGTTTATTGCTGGCCAGAAGCCTAGCAGTGGAATGGAATAATAAGAAAGGAGAAGTAAAATATCTGTTTTCGTGTTTATTGTAGATAGTGACAGGTGATGACCCATCTGCAATAACTGTTCTTACCTGCCTGATTGCAGCTGCCACATTTTGCTACGCTGCATAGATCAGCATTTATTTCAAGGAATACCCGGCAATCCCAGCTTCTCTGGAATGTTCTAGGAAAGAATGAACTCTTGCTCACCCTTTTGACATCCCAACCAAGATAGTTAAAAATCAGGATATGGAAAGAAAGGAGAGAGAGGATGGTGGTGGAACGGGGACAGGTGAGTAATTGTGCCGCAGTCTTTGCACCTTTTTATGTCTGTCCCAGCCTAGAAATTACTCTAACCTTAGGCTGTGTACACACGTTATATTTTTGGTATTGGATACGATCTTTTATGATTGTTGCCAACGTCAAAAGACTGAAAGATGAATGAACAAACACTGTACATACAGTGGCATTCTCAATGGGGGGGAGCACTTCCCTTGCGGTCGTTCTTCTTCCGTTCTTCATGCATCTGCAAGGACAGATCCATAAACAACGCTGGACGTCTGCTGTACAAATGTCAAATTTACATCCAAGACAAGCTCTGAGGCCCGTCTCAGACGAGAATCATCTGACGTGTGTACATAGCCTTAGAAGCCTTACCTAGCCTAATGATCGGACTAATTTTCTCTCTCAGATCATTTCCTGTTGTTTAATGGCTAAAGAGTGAGACAATTACCAAGACACCATAAGCAGATACCTGTATATAAAAAGAGAATTTCCTTTTCATATATCTGCTATTTTGGTCATAAACTATATCTCCATTTCAAAGCTGAAATGTTTATAATTTGATTTTAATATTTTTATACTAACAGCTTTAAAAGTTTTACAGTTTCAGTTCTTTTATTGTATATATGAAATGTTCCTCCCACTTTATTTATTCAATTACTGCTATATCTTCATCAATAAACAGTTTTAGAGAGTTAAATCAGCCTCTTTCTGTACGTTCATCTGATGACTCCTATGTGATGGCATCAATGTAGGGGGTGGCAGAAGTAATTATTAGTAAGTAAGAAACCAGACAACTATTGCATGGGATATTACATCAGATAAAAACAAAACAAAAAAAACAGAAAAGAAAACAGAAAATCTAATAAACATAAGAGTCAAGAGGAAGGGACTCTTCTAATTGCTTAGTGCTTTAAGTAATACTTTACTCTGACAAGCACTCTTCAGATAATATTGGGAGACAAAATGATCAAGGAGGAGTTAACTCATAAATAAGTCACTCATAATTAAAGACGCAATGAAACTGATTACTAATAGTTGGATATACAACACAAACATAATAAAATAACTAATTAAAGCTTAACTGTAATCCGATAATATAGTGCCTTGCTTGTTCCCCCTATCCCTCCAATATACATATTTTTAAACAATACGGTTCCTTTTTATTAAGTTTCTTATTAGACCCATTGACATATTTCTGTTGTTTCTGTGCTGCTAGTTGCAATGCAGACATATTATGGCTGGTGTGTGTAATGGGGGGGGGGCAGGTGTTGTACACAGCTTTCTGGCAACATCACAGCACCCTGCCTCATGCACACCATTGTGGTTTATGGCACTATATGATTCTGAGTCCTTAGAATTAAAAGGCCGGAAGGATTTATCCCCCCAATGCCAGTCTAGTGATAATATCAGGAAGGTAATCTCCTTGATTCATTAGGCCCGCACTCACTCTCAGGAAATGTTTCCTTTATTGATGGATATAGGGAAAGCTTTTGATACCCTCTCATGGGATTATATGTTCTACAATTCCACAGATACTTTCCTGATGTGGCTGCACACTATCTACTCCAACTCATGTGCTTCAGTTTGGTACTTGGGTTTTCAATCTGACAACTTTTATATCATAGATGCACCCATCTATTTGTCTTTGTATTGGAACCTTCGGCCCGGTTTAAATGACAATTTCCAGATATCAAAGGGCTTAGAGGGTGGCAGGCCTGTCCAATAAGCTGTCTGTTTTTGCTGATGGTATTCTCATTTTTGTTTTATAATTCTATAGCTATGGATATCTTCTTGCTTCTGAGCATTTAAGCATTACTGCAAAGTAACTATAATTTTACCTGGGCTAAGCAACTTTTGTATCTGGGTATCCACATGACTGCTTCCTATGGGGAGTGGTATCAAGCCAATTTTCCCCTCTCTTGCAAAAATTTGGAGGTGATGCTGGGGATATGAAAGTTACTCCCCATCTTTTGGTTTGAGAGATTGCACAAGATGAAAATGGCATATCTTCTGTAATTGCTGTATTATTTCTAAACTCTTCCTGTTGTAGTACCACAACATATTCTTTGCTCTCTCCATGCTAAAATGCTGTCTTTTTTTAGGGGTTCACCTGTCCATGCGTGATACAGAATATGTTTTATCGCTCCAAGCCTAAGAGTAGCCTAAAGTTCCCAGTTGTTTCTAATTTTTTCACTGCTGCCCAGATTTGCCCTCTTGCTTTGTTGTATTCTCAAAAGTATATCCATCTATGGATGTTTTTGGGGATGGAGGAATGTGATCCCTTGCTCGATCTTCTCTTCTTTGGCTCCCTCCATCTCTTCAATCACCTTCACTAAACAAATGGGACTCTGTTAAATATTCTGTTGGCCTAATATTGCCCCATTTGCCTTTGCTTAGTCTTGCCTAGGTGTCCTCTTTTTCTTCTGTGGATGGAATCCCTAAATCTTTGATGGAGGATAGAGAAGGGGTATACTAATATTGACTTTCTTATAGATGGATAACATTGATCCTACTTTATGTCCTATGATGCACCCAACATATCTTCAACTGCACACTATGTGTCTTCTTTAGTTAAAAACTGTTCCTTTCCACTCTCTTTTACAGAGTTTCAAATGTCATGGGGATCCAAAAGCATTGGGCATGATATCTTTGCTACAAGCCTACTTACAGTACCTCTTTAAGACTCTTCTCAAAACCTCCTAAATCCGGAATTGGGAACAGGTGTTGAATGCTTCTTTAGAGGATTCGAACTGGGAAGATATCTGGGTGGCTGCTGCAAAGTGTTCTTATAATATCCTAGTCCTTTTCCCTGGTGCCTCACTCTTTATAGAATTGATGAATTTCTCCCAGGATTTTACCCAAATTGGTTTAGACATTGTGCACAGGAAGGTACCCTAGTCTGTATTTCATTGTATTTAGATATGATCCGTCTGTAGTTTTGTTGACTGTATTTTTCTTTGATTGTCCCAAGGTGGTAACATTTTAGATCTATCATCTTATTTGGACTGTACTGTAATGTGCATATGCAAATATTTCCTTCGCCTAGCCTTATTTTTGCACTACTTATTTTTTTTCCTACTTCATGCTGGATCAGGTTGCTACCCTTCACTCCCAGAATTCCCTTTGGTATATCCCTGTGTTTTCTTTGCCTTATTTGTAACAAATTTATGAGAATGCTTCTAATATTACTGGTTTAAATCTCTTTTCTATATGTTCTATGATAACTATACTGCCATATTTTAATTTGTACCAATTTTGTTTACTTGTGTTTTTCTTCTTTGAATAAAAATTATTGTAAAAAGTAAAAGATAGGGGAGTGCAGGTTACACAGTTAGTCAGTTTGAAAAAAGACATAAGTCCATCAAGTTCAACTACTAAGTAAAACAACATATCCCAGATATAAAACCGAAACGACATAGTTGGTCCAGAGAAAGACAAAAAAACCCTGGTACAATTTGCTCCAACAGGGGGAAAATTTCCTTCCTGATTCCATGAGGAAATCAGATGTTCCCTGGATCAATGGTCTCTGTTATTTCTACTTTAAAGCCTTATACCCAGTTATATTCTGTGCTTCTAGAAAAACATTCAGCTTTTTCTTAAAGCAATCTATAGTAGTTGCTGAAACTACTTCCTGAGGGAGCCGATTCCACATTTTCACAGACCTCACAGTGAAGAATCCCTTCCTTATCCGGAGCTTAAACTTCTTTTCCTCCAGACGCAAAGATTGTCCTCTTGTTCTTTGTAATAATCTCAAAGTGAATAATAGGGAAGAGAGTTCTCTATATGGACCATTTATATATTTATACAGGGTGATCATATCCTGCCTTAAACGTCTCTTCTCAAGGGAGAATAGATTCAGTTCAGCAAATCTCTCCTTATAGCTGAGCTCTATAAAGAGCTAAATAATGCTGAATGTTCTCCATCCAAGAAATAAGGTGGGCTCTACCTGACTTGCCGGAGCTTCTGATACATATTTCAAAAAGCTTACTGTGTGCAGTAAAATCAGAGTAGTCAATTTATGGTACATGAGAGCAACCTACACAACCACTCATGTGCCTAGTTTTACACATAAATTATTCAGTAATGCTAAACAGAGCTTGTTGTATTATTACCTTGCATTAACTGGTACGTTATTTACCTGTAAAGCCTCCACAAGGCCTTAGACTGCTGTTGGTGTCACAATCATAGGTGCACTGTCAGCACTCCAGCAAACCTAAGCTGTCACTTAAGCTGCACTGTATGCATGGGTCCAAAATGTCACCATGACGGTATCAATTTCCAGCTCTTATCACAGAGTCCTGCACTATTCACTTGTTGTCCCAGCCAGATAGTGGATTACCGTTGGGTGTAATTCTGTTGGCTTCCACTAGGTAGAGTAATTTCAGTTCCCTGAACTGGCTACTGTGTTTCTGCCAACGGTAATACGAGTCTAAAAGATCCATTAGAGAACCACACAATATATTGATTTCAGCTGTATGTTTGGGACATAACCAATACTAGAAATTTGAGAAAGGGAAATATAAATTATCATAATTTACATTAATCAAAAAGTCATTATACATAGTTCACCTCAAAAGGTATTTTTAAAGTGTTTTTTTTAATTAGTAACCAATAGGTTAGTAAAGCATGGATGAGCAGCAAATGTAAAAAAATCCTATACTGTCTTAACCATGTTGGGTGGGAGCAGATATGCATAGCTTTCTGTCCCATCATCTTTTATTTAATAGTTGATGCAAAATACTGGCTGAAGTTAGTTCATGCTATGCAGGATTGGGTACACAATGCTGTACTAAAGCCGAAGCCCGGCTAATCCCAATGGTGCCAACAAGGGATTGGAGAAGAGTGCCTAAATTTTGCCTCTGTAGAACTACTGGCTGTGGTTCTATTCTGCAATTTCCCTGCAATGAATAAGGACAACTATTTCTCTACAATTTATTCTAGTTTACATTTTTTGTTTGTTCTTTATTCATCCCTTAGTTTTATTTTAATGTCACTAACGCAATAGCTTTCTGAAGTATTGGAACTTACTCCTGAATTTGGGGACTATTAAACGTCTGAATAAGGTAAAAAAACAAATCTAAAGCAAAAATGTTGGACTGGTGACTCTAAGAAGGGACCCCCCCCCCCCCATTGGCATCAGAAACATTTGTCTGTGAAAGATAAGTAATATTTAATACTTGCTATCTTTTTAAACCTGTGATCACAGATTCTGACAGAAGGAAATCTTTGAGTAACAAATGTATTTTTGGTTCTGAGATGTCATGCAGCTGAATGAAGAGAACCACAAAGAAAGTGAATTCATGAAGATTTAATTCCAGTCTTGTATTCCCACTAACTTTACTGACCAATCCCATTGCCACCTCCCTATTTGCGTCTCTATGTATTGTAGCTAATTATATTGACAGGTATTTAGTTGTTACTCTGTTCAGGGTTACAGAGCACATGTACTGAGGTTCACTGGCAGCACCCTTTCAATAAACTGTTATGTGCATGTTATGTCACGGATATAATTTGTGACAGTTTATGCAAATATTGATGGGTTCAATTTGAAGTGTACAAAGAGAGATAACACAAAGACTTGAATGATTATACTATTTAATAATAAGATAGATAGACAAAACAATGCCCAGTACTGACCCATAATCATCCTTAAACCTTACAGGATATGCTACATTTCTTTAGGATGACCTCATGTCCGGTATACATATACCAGTATATACTGACAAAGCATTATTGTTGGTGAGACATGATTGATATTAAATAAATTGTGCTAACCCAACAGTGCACTATTCTGGTTTCTCACCCCAGTAATACGCTGCCTGCTGTGATCATCAGATCCAGTGCCTGTTCAGTTGTGACACTGCTGCTAAAATTATATAAAATATTATATCCATTTGTAGATGTCAGTTCTGGTAAAGGGTTATAATAAAGTAAAGTGGGGGGAAAAGATGCTTAAAAATAACAATAGAAAATAAAGTAGGGAGGGGGAGATACCGAAAAATAAACAGGTCGGGTAAAAGATGACAAATAAAAATTGTAAACAAGATATAAAACATCCTACATATACACATCCCACTCGTATTAAAAAAAAAGTATGTAAAAGCTAAGTTTATTTTTAAAATAAGGAATTGTAAATCAGAATTTGATTCCTGTTCTGGAGATGCAGGAGGGGATCCCCACCAAAAAAGTGGTGGAGATCCCCCCAATTTTTGCTCTAATGACAACTCTCTCAACTCTCTTTCTCCACACTTTCTAACTCAATGACAATATCAATAGGACAAATAAATGGGTGTTAACCTTCCCAATGGGGATAAAGGGAAGAAGGAAACCTTGCACAACAGAACAGCTCGCTGCAAAGCATTTGAAAAAGATAAGTATGACTCCTTAACTGTATTAAGGACACACAGCTTATAGAACAGTTTACGGCCAGGCTGTATGACCGACTGAACAAATTGAAATTATTTGAATTATTTGAATAATCAATTGAATTATTTGGACCCCATGGGAGACTTACATCTCAACTTACTCAGGTATGTTAGATTTGGGTACGCCCATTTAATTATAATGGGTACGCCCATTTTTGTGTAACGGTATTATTTTAGAAGGTTACGGTCCAGTTGGAGTATAGGCCTGGCTCACTCCCCCCTCTTTTCTCTCCCTAACTTCCCCGACTTCTTTTTTTCTCTTCTTCACTCTTTCTTTTTTTCTTTAACTTACTGTCTTCTATTGTCATTATTAATTTACTAGTCCATGCAGCAGGATAATTATTGGTTGGAATAATTATTCTATATCATTAAGTATTATTGGAAAGTGTTTATATCCTATAATAAAGGTGATTTTTTTTCTTGCCTTGACTGTACTATGATATACCTCAAAGATATTCCAATATTAGCTTTCAGCCAAGACATTGTATCAAGATAATTATATGTGTATATCTACTGTATCATAAACACGATACTATATGATATAATTAATACATTAATTTCCTCACTGCCCTTTCTCCTTGGATTCTTTATATGTATAATACTGCTGTATGTTCCCCTTGTTTGTACAGCTTTGTTTTTTTTCTCATGTATTTTGTTATTGTTTTGTATTTTTTTCTGTTAAAATTTAATAAAAATACATTACAAAAAGTAAAAGATAAGTATGGAACCAGTGTATGTCTGTCAAGGATTAGTACATTTCAGTAGATTACATTTTTGTTATCCTTTACAGGTAAATTTTGGTTTCGTTATCCTTAAGTCTAAACTGACTTTGATTTTATATATAAATTGCTTTTAAATGCCTTTACATCTTTTATATGTGTTTCTAAGAGTTTATAAAGACACTTTTAACCAATATATGTGTCATAGAAGAGTTAGATAGGGAAAAACATCTCAAAAATGTCCCGGAATGCCCCAAAAAAGTAGAAAAAGCCCAAAAAGGTATTCATGTCAATGGGGGTGTTTGGAGTTTATAGGTATTTTTAACCATTCCTAGGCATTTAGAATACATTTTTGGGCATTTTTGGATGTTGTAACACTTTTTTTAACAGATGTAGGATGTGTTTTCTTTACAGCCCATCAAGAAAACGCTGTGGTGTGGCCTGGCCTATTGGTATCAATGGGAACTGCAAACATGGGAAAGTGTGTAGATTTTATCCTAATGTGTACTTTTAGCCAGTGGTAGTGGTTACAATAAAAAATGCTCAAGCTGTCACCCTGCCCCTCACGACTGCCTGAAATATATTTATACATAGCTGCTTGTTAATGGCACACTAAGCTTTATAAAACAAGTAGAGCAGAGAAACACATTTCCAAAGAAAAAGGACAAGTAATTAAAATTGTTCAAATCTGGCCATCAATTGGAACATCTTCACATCTGTCATGACATACAGTTTGCTGATGGCAGAGTGTTATCTAAAATAACTAGACAAAATAAAAACATGAAAATAAAATGGTGCACCATTTGTTAAAAAAAATACAATTAAAAAACTGCAATACTCACTTTTTCTCAGGGATCCCCCTTCAAGTAGTTCCTTTCTGGAACTAGATGACCTAAGTATTTGAGGCTAAATAGGCATCATTTATCCTAGAAAACTGAGGACATTGTGTGAGTTCAGGATCCCTTAAAGTGATCCTTTCATCAAATTTTTCACATTATATAAAAGGGTGGCAAAGCCCTTTACATACTGCAAAAAAATGTTCTTTTTTTCAATTTTTTCACTTTTTTTTTTTTTAAAAGGGAGGACTCTTCCTTTTCCTTTTTTACTGCCACCATGGTGAAGGCTGAAGGAGAAAACCCACAGCTTTATGGGAGGCTGCTAAAAACAATGTAGATCTCACTGCGCATGCATAAGATTGGCACCTTTGTTTTTCATTGGGCATGCGCAGAAGGGGAACTTTTTTTGAACATTTGCAGGAAGTGGCCTTACCCAATCTTACCCCTCTGCAGTGCAAGATTGGGTGACATCCCAAGACAACAAAAGAAGATGACAGTGCCTGGTATCCAGCACACGCCACGAAGAAGAATGATGGTATGGCGCAGGACCAATTGGCCACGAATCGGGGAGGGATCAACGGCTTTCTAGCTGTAGGTGAGTGTAAGTTTTTTTATTGACAGTTCCACTTTAAGAGGTGTCATGCACTTGTCAGGTAAAGTTTCTGCTTCTGGTATTTCCTCTTATCAGGTTTTGCTGGCTATACAGGTTGACACTCAAAAATCCGGCTATCAATAATCTGGTTCCTTCAGATTTCCGGCATGGATTTTGGAGCGCATTTTCAAATTTACACAGTTTTCTGAAGAAGCTGTTTATGTGTAGATGGCTCTGTGCACCAGAATTAGATGTTGGGCCTTGCCTGCACTGCTTTCCTGCTCATTACTTCTCATTTTATTTGCTGCTGTAAAGCCCCATTATGGATTAAGCATCAATTTAAAGGACTGTACAGGTAGTCATTTTCTGTTAAATATACACAGCATAACCCTAAAAAATCTGGAATTTTCGAAAATCCAGCACTCCTTAGCTCTGGAGGTTGCCGGATTTTTGAATGTCAACCTGTACTATGGAAATTAAAAAGGAAAAAAAATGTATCACCTTTAGGAAGTTTCTTTTTCATCTTACATCTATTGTAAATAAATAGTTACACCTACTATAGTATCCAAAGTTTTGGCAAAATTTAGCAGGAGGAGCTACCATGGAAAATGAATCGCTTTAATTAAATCTGCACTCTACCCAGTACCATAAATTATTTCTCTTTTTTACCTTCTTATATGTTGAAGTACACTAAAATGTATGCAAATCCAAATTTTATATTAACCTATAAAGTCTTCATACATACATTTACAAGCAACAGCAACACTAAATACTTTGCTTTGACTTAAAAAATTGTTTAATCTGTTTGTTGACCTTTTTAAAACAAAAAATATATGCTCAATATGACATAGAATCTAATTTCATTTGAATGAACTAAGACAGTCACTTTCTTCTGTCAGTATTCCTAATGCTTTTAAGTACAAAAAAAGAACAGACAATCAAAAAGTGATGAAACAAAAGCAATAATATGGAAAATCACGTACAAAAACAAGCTTTTTTTACATAATATTTACAGTGATTTGGACATGAGATCAATCATTTTCCAAAATCACATGTATTATAAAAGCAAAGCCACCAGTACTGTATAAAAATCATACATTGTAACACCGTTGGCTCACTATAACACTGTATAGGTAATGCCGGGTGCATTCCCTTGCAAAGATATATACATATCATTTCATTTGAAAGTAGCAGCAGTTTGTTGCATATGCCATGCATCTGCTTCCAAAGCCTTTTCATCTAAGTGAGCATTAAGAAAGGATCATCTCTTGAGGTTTGAAGATAGTAGGTATGAAGCCATGGTATAATTCTTTCTTTTTTCAAGGTATTTGGACTTTGGAGAAACATAAATTAACCTAATTTAATATTTCCGGCATATAGGGTTATTAATAGAATGATTGCAAACCCACTAAGTAAACCGGCATTCTGAATGGCAAAATAGATCATGTCACTTTTCCTTCCTTTAATCTTTTCTTTGAGCATTTCATTCATTTCAGGAAACTGAAAAATAAATAAAATATACATAAAAGTCATGCTTTGAGCTTCCATCAATAAGCAAGCAGTGTTTTCCCAGCAGTACCCTCTAGGTGGAAGCAGAGACAAGGTTCTTATATCACTTCTCATCTTTTCCTGCTCACAGTACTTAACCTCCTGAGCGTTACACTGATGTCTAATTTCTGTACCAAAAGCGTTACACTGTTTTTCATGAAATTTTTTTTTTTTACATTTTAGACCTGTAAGTTACAGAAATTTGTCCGAACAAGGGTCTAGTAGATATCATGAATATAAAAAAAAGTTTGAAACACACAATCATGTAAAAAAAAAATGTACTTTTAATAAAATCCTATCCTACGAAAATTGCAAAAGTTTTTACCCCGAGCATGCTCGGGCTTAACGGCCAGGGGGTTAAGTGCTATTTGTTAGCCAACAATGACACAAATACATTGTGAAGGCTCTATGCACCTCTCCTGGGTAGTGGGGTCAACATACACCAGAAAAGGTCATGGTTATTATCTGGGGAAGCTGGTATTAATAGATATGTAGATCATACCTGACAAGGAGACTTACATCTTCTCATGGTGTTGTCATTTTATAAATGTGATTTGGTAAATACAATCTAGTTGTTTGTTTTATTGATGGATAATTTGTAGAGATATTATGCTAACTAAAATGCTTGGGTAGCAGAATAGTGATTAATAATATTACACAGCATTTATATAGGGCCATCATATTACGCAGCACTGTACAAAGTCCATAGTCGTGTCACTAACTGTCTGTCAAAGGAGCTCACAATCTAATGTCCCTACTATAGACATATGTCATTAATGTAGTCTACGGTCAATTTTTAGGGAGCAGCCAATTAACCTCACTGCATGTTTTTGGGATGTGGGAGGAAACCAGAGTACCCAGAGGAAACCCACACAGACACGGGGAGAACCTGCAAACTCCTGAGCCACTGTGCTGCTAAACAGTTATAAACATTACCTAATCTAACAATGCCTTGGCAGGTGTGCATATTTTTGTCCTGCAACATAGTAATAAAGTAAAGCATTGTGTCACATTCTTGGCCTCATTTAATAAAGCGTACATTAAGGTTCAATGAAAGCAACCCATGTTCAGTTCCAAATTCCAACATAGGGCTTGTATGAGGCCAAAACTGGAGAAGATAGATTCTGGCTGATTCAGAAAACCTGGAATGGACTTCTTAAAAATAATTTGATTTTAGTTGACAAATATTTTTAATCATTGACCAAATCTAGTCCAGGTTTGCTGCATCAATCAGGTTCTTCCATGATAGTTTATCTTTTCCAGTCTTGAAAAGCTTTAATAAATCAGGCTCATAGTGTGAAGGTTACAGGCAGGTTAGTGTTAGGGTTACAGGCAGGGTTAGTGTCAGAGTTAATGTAAGATTTACAGGCAGGCAAAGTGTGAGTGTTACTGGCAGGGGTTGATGTTTGGATTGTATGGGTTACGTGCAAGGTTAATGTGAGGTGGGCCATAGGGGATTTTTCTCAATGCAAAACCCTAGCAGTGAGACAGAAAGCTAATGTACAATCAGACTGTACTGTACAGACAAAAAGATAATGTACAAACAGGCAAAGCAAAGGATTCTACAGGTTAGTAATCAGTTATAAAAAGTTTTGTCTTACCATATCTGCCAGTCCAATATACAAAAACATGCCTCCAGCAAGTCCAAATATTATGCTCGGTTCAAAGTTGTTGCCCACTAGAACTCCAAAAATCAAACCAATGTAACAAGAGCAAGCCGAAACAAAATTGAAAAATAATGCTTGGGGAATTGTCATTCCTGCATTCAGCAAGATTGCAAAATCACCTGAAAAAAAATTACAAAGCTACTGGTGAAAAAATGTTACATACTGAATTGTTTCATACAGATATATGCCCTTGCTAAATATTTTTTACACATAAATGTGTATATATAAATATATATACTGGTAAAAGTAGGTTATATATTTTTTAATTCATACAACATATATATTAAAAAAAAAAAATATATATATATATATATATATATATATATATATATTATATAAAAAATACTAATAAACAATATAACAGAAGTGTACAAGACAAAAGATATACTTTGTTTTTCTTTTTGAATGTATGAATAAAAAAGGCCTATAGGGTCACCCCAAAATGCAACAAAAATATTAATTTTAAAAAATGCAATTTACCGTAGTCCATTTACTAGAATATTGAAATGATGTGGATAGATTGGTACTGTGAGAGAGGTATACTCAAGGATCTAAAGCCCTGTAAAACATTTATTGTGTTTAACTATTTTCCAAAAAGCCAGTATAATGTTATTACCAGATGTGCACAAAGGGAGTCGTATGGCTACATCTTTCAATGTTTATTGGTTAGATTAGGCCAGGTTTGAACTTTTTGCATTCTTGCAAATAATTACCAGACTTTTGGATTTTTGTAAAGTGTTAAAACCTTCTGGATTTTCTGAGCAATAGAAAAAAATCTTCTCTAACAGTTGAAAAAGAGCCTTTGGTAAAGGTAAAAGTAGAGGGTCATTCAGAGTGGATTCTTACAGATGAGATGCAGTCCTACATTTAACATCACAAAGGTTTGGTGGAACACACTTTTCTCTCCCCTGTGACATCACTTGCCTAAACAGTAATATACTTTGGTGTTGCACTCCATACCACTATTAATGGTAAACAGAATCTCGTTTGGACCAAAGGTCACCCAGGGCACAGGGGTCATGCTATGTTTAAACACAAGTTATTAGGTAGTGGACTGCTGTGTACTGTGCAATTAGTAAACTATTATGTGATCTTCTGAAAAAACCTTTTACCATTACAGATTATTCGATTGATCAAGCAAGTACAGGGCTACATTCTGCCAAATTACTGATCACTCTTATTTTCTATTTCTTGCTTTTCTTTATTCTGACTATGTATAATTTACAGGGCAGTACTGCACCCCACACAGTTTGCAATATGCCAGAATATCAGACATTGAATAGAACGCAATGGGTGATGTTAGTATATGCAATGGAAAGCAGTGCATTGCTAAAATGCAGTGCTGCACACAATTCATTGTTATGTGCACTTCCCCATTCTATGTAATGAATGAGGTCAGCATCACAAGGGAAAGCAACCTGGGGCTAGTTGTGTGGTGCTGTGCATTACACAGTCTATTTGTGTGAATAAGGTCTAAGTTTGTTAAACATAAATATTAAAGGTAAATAATTACAGCAAGGAAAGTGAGGAACATAAAAAGTACAGTGAATAATATAAATGATAATTATTTATTATTGTCACCAGATTGGAGATTTTCCCCTACATTTCGTCATTGAGTCACTAGGATGAGTGATCTCTATAGGACATCAAGACTCAAGCAGCAATATACTCTAACTTTTACCTAACACAGTATTTTTCTTGCTTTCTTCTTTTCCATTTAAACATTTTCCATATTTTTTTTCTCTTTGACAGCTCATTAAAAAGATAGGCAATTTTGCGCATTGAGGACACAGACAGCAACTTGACAGATTTTCTGTCTTTTCCTACATAGTTTTAAACTCCTACATAGTGCTTCCTACACAAGTCATAAGTGTGAACTCTGAAAAGTCGAAGTTCACTTTTAAAGAACAAGGGCATAACTTTTCCACATCACTTTCCCCTCTGAGTACTGGTAAACATCTCGATGTTCAGAGCCCCCACCAATCAGCTGTTAAAATAGTGATATCTGCTGCACTGACATTTGTTGACACACTAGACTCCATTCACAATGGGATACAAACTATGCTATTTATTTTAAAAAGCAATGGTTTTCCATCAGAGTGCTGTATCATGCTGTAGAAAGCCAAGCCACACCGAGCAGTTGAAACAGCTGATGAGTTGGAATGTGGTGCAAGGGGAACACAAAAATCAGCGGAGGGGTTGGGGAAGTTAGCTAGTTAGGAACATAATCTGTAATGACTAAACAAAGTATTCAAGCAGCTTGTAGCAGTGGTAATATGCAAACTGCAGATCAGTGGCAATTAAGGGCAAGAAGACCATATCAATCAGCAGTGGGGTATATAAGGATAACAACTAAACACAGCAGCTTTTAGCCATCATATTATTTACACTGCTGATCGATGGGAAATAAAAGCAAGGAGACGTCACTAATTAGCAGCAGGTTTATACAGGAGCACAACTGGATATGGTATGAGTAAATTAAGCTTCAAATCAATTTACACCCTTTACATGCTGGTCCATAGCCAAATCTATTTAGTACACATGTCACTTACCAAATTCATGAGGAAACTCCTCACACAGAATGGCAATAGAGGTACTCAGTCCTTGCAAAGGAGATAATGTATATGAAGCCCCAATGGCAAGCCCATCAATAAAGTTATGCAAGGCATCACTTAAAGTAATCATCCATGCTAATGTTCCAATCTCCTTCATCGGGGTCCATTTTCTGATTCTCCAACAGTGATTTTCTTCATCCGAATCCTAGAAAGAATAGAATACATCAATAAGAATTAAGTATTAAGAATTAAGATACAGTATGGTACTTCGATTGTCCAATGCAATGCTCTTTCCCCCCACATGAATCATTAAACATATAACATATTTAGTAAAGGTAGGTAGGAAGGTAATATTGTGAGTCCCATTTTGAGGAGGATTTACTGGAAGGGTTAGTTTTTGCAATAGTATTTACACTTCAAAAAAACAGTCAGCATCCAGTAAATGAACATTTTCTTTAAATACAATTATTTGATAATGACTATATTAGGAAATGACCCTATAATATAATGGTGCACTTCACTTTATACCAACTATAGATTTTTTCAAAAAATGTTTCCAGAGAGGTCTTAGGAAGTGGGGGTCGAGCTGTGTTTGCAGAGAGGTCTGGATCAAATGTTGAACATTTTTTTTTGCCAATTAAAAAAGTTCCTTTTATATGTATTACAGTTGTGTACTACACTTTTTTCCAGGAGTACAACTTGAATTTTGAATGCTTTCTAAATCTTACAGTAAGTATGTCAAAATATAAAGGGTTTCCTGCAGAACCAATCTGAACCAAACCTTATGTGGCCAAACATTTTTTATACTAAGCCTCTGATTCAGTCACATGGCCCATACATTTAAATTTTTGATAGCAAGTTTTCTTATATGCAGATAAAGATGTCAGATTATGTAAAGAAAAAGTGCAACAATTGGCAGTAAATAATGTATAACACAAAGGAATGAGCCCTGTAAATGTTTTAGGGGGAAAAAAGGATAAATAAAAATACAAGGAAGTACCTTCATACAAGGTTAACACCTTTCACACAATATGCTCACAGGTTAATATGTGGTTCATGACACAGATTCTTTATATGTACTGTACAACATTTTTGCTGCTGCAGCAGTTCCAGTAGTGTAATTAAACCTGCACATTTGGCAACACATGTAGAATGCTGTCAAAATGATATAAGCTATAAAGAGCATTTTTACACCTACAAGTATTTTAGTGGTTTATTGCAGACAGTATTTTGTCAGCATGAACTTAATCTACTGTAAAACTTTAATTATAATGACGTGCGGGATCTTTTCTTTTTAACTATCTAATATAAAAAATTGCTGATAAAAGGTATATACTCTGCAGGATACAAAAATAGAAATCATGAGAATGTCAGGAGACTCAAATGTAAGCTAATGAAATTAAGAGTCTAAAAATGATTTGTCTTATGTGTGGTACCAAGCAACTGAACACTGTAAAAAGACCCTTTCTTCTTCTTCTTCCTATAGTATAGCAGGGCTTATTAGGTCTGATTAGCATACAAACTTTCACAGGGGCTCACAAGTTAGATACACCAGAGGCATTCGCCATCCATGAATCTGCTTTACTTGCCCAGTGGTTACAGTTCATGAAAGGTTCAGTAAACCTTCTTTAAAGAGGTTTTGACTTTATCAAACTTTTACTGCAGATAAATATTGTGATTGATGTATTTTAAATTACTGTGACTGATTTATCACCAGTAAATGTTTTGCAAATCTGCAATCAACTTAGAAAATGTTTTTGCATGTGTATTATGTAAATAAGTACATTGGGACATTGGATTGCTGTATCACTATTACATTCACAGGTTTGCTTTCAGTGTAATAAGGGAGCACAGGAATTGGGCTTTAGAGTTTTTTGTTCTCAGAGCAAGTCTGTGGGTCATGTATAACCTAATCCTAAACTTAGATTTAACAACATAATTAGTAATGTCAGCTTCTCCTAAATTCACCCATATTTTGATCAGTTGAAATCTGCATGCAAATGATATCAGAATAATGATTTACCATTGCAGGCAAGGCTGTCAGATCCAGCGACAGTAAGCATACAGGTTTATTGTTTTATGCTACAAGACAAGGAACTAAATCCACTTATCCCTATAATACACATTTCCAACCTGTGTGTTTGTGAGTACATTTTATTAATATAATATTAAATGTGTTAGGTAAGACTTTACAATGCTGATGATCTCTCTCACGTTTTCAGTTTTTTTTATGGCATACCCAGTCAGGAGTGATTAGTTGGACAATTACATTCAGAATGTTAGTAATTAGGATTGAGGAGAGATATGGTGTATCCACAGTGTATTTCTTCCCATAAATTACTTTTTAATAAATTACTAGTTAAGTACTGAAATTCATTTTACCTTTGAGACCACACTGACTTGATCAATGTTGATAGCACCATTCACTTCTGTTATCGCTGAATTTGAATACATTGTAGCTCCATTGGTAGATTTGCATTTTTCGTGCTCTTTGTGTATTTCCTGTGGTGGATGGTCCAATTCTAAATGGGTATGAACTCCCTGTGGATAAAGACATTGGATATATTAGTTAGGGGTTTTACTTCTATGTGCAGCTCTTAGCCAGTTCTTTTTTCAGGCACAATTTTGTTCTAAGTAATATGATATAATAATGTTCTTACTTCCCCATAGATGTTCAGAGACAATTTCAGTATCCTCTCAACAAACAGCAGAATGTAGAATCCTCCAAAAACAGCCACAGCTTTTGGAACGTAATTATCATGTTTAGGGTCAAATCCAAATGCCTGCAACAAGATTAACAGTTGTATCATTAGGATTGTGCCGTAGTGCATCGGCTTTCAGACTACAGAAACAGTGTTCCTTGTGTGCCTAGGCACTCCTATTTCATGGATACAGTGTGACTTATGACCATGGGATATACAAGCATATATAACCTATAGCGACCAGTCATGTTACTAATTCTTCATTTTAAAGCAGGCAAATATAATACATATAATTGTTGTTGTTATGAACAACTATACCTTACCAAACTTTTATAGTAATGTAACATGGGTTGTGGCTGTTTGAAAATTAACTTACGAGCAGACTATAGGCTCAATCAACAAGGTGTTAAGGCAAGAATATTCATTTTATATGAAGAATTAAATGTTCACTCTAAGTTTCAGATTTCCACATTTATTGGGAAGAAAGTACCACCATTCTTATATATAATTTTTTTTTTAATTACTGACATCAGATAAACAGTTCTAGTTTATCTTGCCAGGCCAGTACAATGTTCACCTGGTCATAACACTATGATTAAACATGTTAAAACAGGATTCAGGTAAATAGACATGAATGACATATCTATCTATATCTATCTATCTGTAAATACAGCCACTGAGTTATTGCACTTAAAACAGTCATTGAATTTATATCCAATTACTTGCCACTTCTCACAGCAAAAGTCAAACTCCTCAAAACTGACACTAAGGCTACATTCACACATGTAATAATTGTCATTGGAAAGGATTTTTTATGATCCTTTCCAATGACAAATTATTGCACGATTCATGAACGAGCGCTGTACATACATACATCGCCGTTCTGCTCTATGGAGAGGAGAGGGGAGGGGAAGAAGGACTTAGCGGTGCCCCGCTGTGCACTTTCCCCTTCTCCTTCATTACAATCGTTCCTCGTCCATCGTCCCTGTAACCACCAGGACAGTCGCTCGGGCGACGTGCGATTATCAGATGAGAATCTGACGTGTGTACATAGCCTAAGGCTTGTTCACACTATACATATTGCTGTGTTGTTTAATGCAGCACATTTAGCATGCATTTTGCAGTGACATCTGACATTGCATAGAGAGCCGTCCTGCCTTGGGGTTTTTCTATGTTCTCCTTTGTTTATGTGCATTTGCACTGAACATGCAGGTTTTTCCTGCATCCCAAAAACATAGATGCTGGAAGGTTAACTGGCTTCTCCCCAGCATATAGTATGGGCACTATATTGTGAGATGCAGGGACAGGTAGTGACATATACCTATATAAAGCACTGTGTTATATATAAAGGTTGGTGATATATAAACACATGATAATTATAATACTTTTTTTAACCACTTTATAATGCCTGATGCAAAATGTCATTGAACCCACTCATGTAATATAGTTATAAAACATGTTTTCTACTCACATAAACCATTTTTGGATCTATTTAAAAAAAAGTGAATCTGACATCCACTGACAATCCCTGGTGGAGTATCAATCACTGCTATTAAAACACAAAAACCTGGGAGATTCTCCCCCAGCAAATGTTTCAGTGAATGTCACATTCACTGTATTACAAATAGGCCCACTTTGTTTTAAGCATATTCATATAATTTACTTTTTAGTTTCAGGACCACTTACTTCTGGAATCAGTTGAAATATTGCATTTGAAAACAAAGATCCAATGGCCAGTCCAATGAAGTAAGTCAATATTTTTGGAAAATATGGCTTCTTTACAAGAGGGGTTATGAATAATCCAAGCATCGATGTCAAATTAATAATGGTTACAGTCAGAAAACTGAATCCCCAAACTAAAAGAAAAAAAACGCTTGGTTATTAAACATCATTGAATGAATATTTTGCAGATGTATCTGTAGTTTTCTTAAAGCAATAATACCAATCAGTAAACCAGACTACAAAAAGCTGTATTGTATTAAAATACTATTAGTGAATATACAGTGTCCATGCATGTATGAGACTTGGGTAGTAAGCATATATTGTAAAAGTCTTGTTTTTAGTTTCAGAAGCTTCTTGCAGGCACATTTGACAACCTCCAAAACCCTGGTAATAAACCCAGGTGGTAGGTCTTTCAGACAATTGCAGAGCTCCTCACTAACCCGCACATTCGGTATTGGCCCATCACTATTACCGACTGCTTCATTGTTTAATAGTGATGTGCAGAAGGCAGAAAGAGGTGGCATGCTTCTTCACATTAATCCTATTAAGAGGTGCCAGAGATTTCCTTGTCAGTACAGCCTGGGAATAATTCACAGCAATAGAGATTTAATAGCTACAGCAGTTAGCTGGAGAAATCCTCGATTGGGTCCTGCACTGTCCTGGTATTCTTCGAATACCGCTTTTAATTTTTTTTTTTAAAAAAGGGTATTGCCTTCAAAAAAAAATATATATTTTTAGTTTTAAGTTAGGTCTGCTTTAAGCATTTTTGTGTATGTGTGTGGGAGGTAGGGGGGGTTTGGGGGGGTATACCTGTAACAAGTTAAAGCTTCGCATTATAATAATATATGGTGAAAATAACTAATGTTATTATGACATTTTTTTTTTTATATGCCAAGGTAAAATACTGTACTGACGGGTATTTATTCACATTTTCTTGGAATACCACTGTAAATTAAGATACTTAAAGAAAAGCTCCTGGAATAAATGAAAGTAATTTACTCTGATGCCAATTACTGGACTTGTAACAAAATACATAAAATATATCCCATGTAGCCTGGACAAAAGGTATTAAAAGCGTGTCATGTTAAATGAAAATAAATCTCTGTAACTATACAAAAAGAGTCCTCTGTGCATGAAACACTTTTGAAATGCTGATACAGGTAGTTCCATGAATGAAATCCTAATAAAAAGTAACAGGAATAGCAATACTGTACCTAAGTGGTCTAGTCTTGGCCGCTGCACATACTGCACCTTTTGGCACACCCTGAATCTCAGGGACCTTTGACACATTGCATAAAATCCAATATATCTTAGAATGCAAGTAATTATCATTTAACTTGCCTAATGATCATACGATACTGTATAACCTCTTTCATAAATGAGACTAAATTATTTGCTGATTTGATTGATCGACTAAATCTTTGTGAAGCAAAATGATGACTGTATAATCAAGAGTTACTTTACAGAAAAAAAAGTCTTTTTTGTAATAAATTTAAATCAAATGCTGATATCCCTAGGCATTGGGTCACAAGATCTAGGTCTTCTCTATAGTGAAAAAGTCTCAGACCTTGAACATTCCACATTATTCACGTTGTCAACCATGGCTGTATAGAACTATATGGCAAAGAAAGAATCAAGAAGGAGTTTGATGGCTATAAATTATAAATATATAGTCATGTTATTTATTCTTACATAAAAACAAGACTTAGATAAAAACTGGTTCATCCCACGTCCATTGTAACATCATGGGGTTAGGATATCCGTACTATACATAAACAACTACTTAACGCCCCTAGCCTTCTAATTCTGTCTGTATTTCCATACAAAAAGCGTTACATTTTTGCATGGAAATTCATTTTACACTGTAGGTTATAATTCTTAGGCATAATAATTCGAAATATCTCCAATATTTATTAAATGTAATAAATGTAATAATAAACTTTAAATAAAAAAACACAAAAATCTGTTAAAAAAATAGTGAAACATGAAATATAACTGTACAGGAGCATGTATAATATATAAATATATATTTTAAAATTATATATATACATTATATGAAGATTTATTTGTATTGGACTCAAAACAGTTATTTTGTATTGAATCCAATACAAAATTATTTGAATTTCTCGCCAATCCTACCACCCGCACCAACGTTACCGGGAAACCCCAGAGATCGTCTCTGCAGTCGCCGGTTGAAGATCGAAGAGGAACGGTGTGTCCCCAGGACCTGTAGGGACAAGCAGGACGCCGGGGGATGCCGACAGAACAAGGTAAGTGTTTTTTTTAAGTTTAAGGCGACCCCGAGTGTGACTTAGGATTTCTGTTTTAGCATATAAAATCCACCCCGAGTTATATTCGGGAATACCGCTAGGGGGGGTCAAAGTATAACAGTATCAATCTTTGTCAACCGACGCGTTTCACCTGTATGGGCTTCTTTAGGGGTACAGCTGGCATATGGACGGTTTTTAATGTAAGAGTTTCACCTTTTCTCATCTTCAGTTTGTTAGGAAGAACAAATGTCAAAGGGATCTCGCAGGGAAAGCACATTAGTGCTGCACCACAAAGTAGGTAAACTACATCTTCTGATTTGATTATTCCTTTAACTATTAATTCTCATTATTCTTTGTGACTTGATCCGAACAATTATCATACATACCTTGTGGAAACTTTTCTCATAGTGAATTTCATCTATGCACCAACCAATATTTTAATTTCCTTTATTACTGAGGTTTCCTAATACTGATTTTCAACTATATTAAAACCGTCCATGTTCCAGCTATACCCCTGAGGAAGCCAATACAGGGGAAACATGTCGGGTGGCAAAGATTGATACAGTTATACTTTAAACAGTTGTTTATGTATAGTACGGATATCCTAACCCCATGATATTACAATGAGCATGGGATGAACCAATTTATATCTAATTGTTGTATTTAATTATGTATGAATAAATATCATGAATACATAATTATAATTTATAGCCATAAAACCCCTTATTTTTGCTTTCTTTACCTTGTACATTAGGAGCTTAAAGGGGCTGCTGCTAATTCACCAATTTACACTAAAAGAGAGACAGAGGTTCATTTCTATGTCTAGAAATATAACTGCAGCCAAAAATATTTGATAGTTTTGTGTAGAGCTGTAGGGTGAACTCCAGTCATGTTTTCTTCTCTAATAAAAGAGAGAAGGAACCTGTCACTTTTCCCCCATTTTTATCAGAACCTCATATAATATTTATATATTTTTTATATGGGAAGCTAACATCATTTTTTGTTTCCGCTGTATGCTACACTTTTCACTTTACTTCATTTAAATGCATTGTAAGCCCTAGACAGTACTGTTTTTACCTAAGTAGTTTTTGTTACGCAGTAAATAAAAGATATGCTGTCTTAGCAGTAACATTTTACAAGATCATTTTATATGATAGTTGCCAATCTTCTAGAATATATTGTCCTGTAAATGTGAAAGTGTTGTGTCATGAAGAAAGCCTTTTATGTCCAGTCTAACATATTTATAACTTGTACATGTACTGTAAGTTTTATATCTGGAACCCAGCAATAAAAAGTGCAGCTATAAACTCCAAAAGCCATGACTTTACAACACCTTACATTTAAAGATGTGACTTTCCTTTAGCTAACACATGTGGAGCATTTTTAGGTGTGTATGTGATCCTTTGCACATATACAAGATATTATCTTACTTGCACTTATCTTTTTGATGCCTGTAATGACCATCCATCCACTTTATGTTGGAACGCAACACCAGGATTCATTTTTTGGCACGGAAGATTATAAAGCTGAAAAGTGTTCTTTAGACTGTGTGTATATCTGTGAAATTTCTAAAATATTTTTTACATGAACATTGGCTCTAGGATGGGCAATCAAGATGGTCAATCAACACAAATAAATGACTGGGTAAATATGTTGGCACTGGTGAAGGAGTAAGGAGAGGTGCATTTAGTTAAGGTAGATGAATGTATTTTTTTGCAAAAGAGACATAGCCTGCACCCATTTTTTTCAGGATTTACACTCATAGAACAAATGCTACATTCTATATGTTAAACATATATGGTAAGTATCAGAAGTAGTTTATACCTTGGCCAGGAGTGGGCCTGAGGTTGGGTTTTTCTTCATTTTCACATGGATGAGAAAATACTAAGTATAAAAGAGCAGGACAGGCATTCCGAAAGTTTGTTTCTGTAATTTTGTTTTCATACAGTTTAAAGATGTCTTCACTGGACATACACTGAAAGAAAGAAGAGAATAAATGTAGGTAAAAAGAGTAAATATAATAGGCATACAGACGTGCTACATGGATCCCACATCATCTGTCTACTTCTTGTACATGTACTTTGGGAGGATTATACCGCTCTTTCATAAGATATGGTATTATTCCATACAATAGTACTTGATATTTGACCTACCTATTTCCTATAACAGGACAATAACTGGGAATAAAAATTATATTTTTATTTGTATACTGCAAAGACATGAACAACAATGACCTTAAATACTTCTGATCCTTTGCCAGTGTACACCTGTGACACATACCTTACAGTTGCTTAGGTATTTGCCTAAGATATGCTAACAATATATTCTAATTATGTTTTTGCAGATCAAACATTATGTAAAGATGATATTCATCACAATGCATAGAACTCTGTAAACAGATATGCCACAAAAAGCCTGAGAATCCAATCTAACTGACTATTGTAAAGGAAGTTATCTAGTACAAATAATTAACTGGTAAAGAAGGCAATTCTTTAAATATGTTTTTACTACAGATGCCTTAATAGCAGTAAGTTGACAGTAAAGAGGTTATTAGACAAATTAATTGTAGGGTGATGTACACACATCAGATGATTCTTGCCCGATACGAAGGGATGGGATCGTCTTGGATGAAAATGGGAGAGTGGGCGGGTTCTGGCATTATAACGTCACTATTGGGGAAGTTTCTTCCCCTTTGAGTGACATCCTGTAAGCCAGTAAATGTAGTGGTCCGTGGGTCTGAAAGTTGGCAACCACTGAGTTAAACTGATCTGAGAGTCACAAATTTCTTATTGCTCAAGGAAACCTTAGCCAACTCTGGAGAAACCCTGGTTGAAAATGACTGCTCCAAAACATTTCAACTAGATCCTCTCATGGGGAATAAATGATCCCAATGGCAAACTGATTTCTCATTCTATAGTAAGCCTATATCCAGCTTATTTTATTTATTTAGTGTTGGATACAGTGAGATAACAGATATCCCTTCATTTCACATCCCTGTGACTGCAATGTATTAAGTGAGGATGCAGTTTTTACTAGGGCAGAAAAATGTTGACATGAAAATGGATCGTGAAAATTTCTAAACCTTTAGTAAAAAAAATATATTTTTAAATTTGTGTGGAAATCTTTACAAAACTAATACTGGAGGTGTAAAAAAAAACATAAAAATTTTAAAGCTAAAGTTCATATCATTATATACTTTGCCTGCCTTGACCCAGTTCCCCCTCATTTATTAATGACCTTTACTTTTTTATTCATATTATATTTTTGACCCCATGATGTCATCACTGGTTATTTGCACTACTCAATGCAAGCAGATCATGGCAAAACATTACCACATCCCTACCTCTCCATTCCTCACAAGAGCCCTCAGCACTGATCTAGGCAGTATGATGGCTTTTCAAGAAGTTAAGCAAATAGCAAAATACTTTCATGGTATGCAAGATTGTGCATTCCTAGGCAGCTCCCATATGCATGCAGACTTCCTTACATTACAAAGCCTACTGAGATGGAAACTGAGATCCATTAAACAAAAAGGGAAGAACACAGATAGTAAAGCTATGTACAAATGAAAGATTTTCGTCTCCTGGTATTAATGCCCATGATTGCCTTGAGCAAAAATTTAGCCTCTGTATAGCTGTCCATATCACAGTTGCATCACTGAAAAACTGATAGCTAAAAAAAGTTTCTGTTTCCCATTGAGGGGTTGCTTCCTGCTTCTTCTCTTCCTTCCCTTTTTATGGATCAAACAGCATTGTCTACACATTGCTCATCCAATTCTACTGTCATTGATGGGATCACAAACTTTCATTCTAGTGAAAGTGCTCAGGGGTTTGTACATAGCTTAAGGCTGTGGAGGAAAGAATAAGATAACGGTGGATGTCCTCCATCCAGAAAATTAGGTAAGGTCAATCCAACTTGGTGAAGCTTCTAAGTGGTTAAAAGTTCACAACATGCAATAAAATAGGAATAAGTATTTCAGTACAAAAGGAAATACTGTATAACTATATAAAGAATGAAGATAAGGCTTCAAGTTAGGATTTAAAATTTGCACTTTGGTGCAAAATGGTAATTCTCTCAAATTTGGTGACTCAGAAACAATAGAACAGAAGAAGGGACCTCTACTGAACAGGAGGGGATTGAGGGCCCTTATTAAAGTTTAGTTGTGGTCTGTGTCCCCTTTGAGGGGAGAATTTTCATTTTCTGCCCTGGTAACATACCATGGCATAAAGGAAAATATCACAGGCTATAACCCATTTCCACTCCATACGCAGTGATGAAAACATCAATTTCCGGTTATATTTTCAAAAGAAAATATGTCTCACACAATTACTTTTAAGAATTGCCTATCCACTGAGTACATATGGAACCAGTGGTGGTGTGTCCAGGGTTAGATAACGGGCTGTCTGTAAATGACCCTATCCCATCAGATACAGTGAAGGGAGTGACTTTAGAATTTGTGAAAACTGATGATGGTGACACTTTTTACAGATAACTGTTTTCACTGTCTGCTAATGAGGTTTAGCGATAAGAAACACAATTCATTGACTATTTTGTCTTTACAGGTTTACTTAGAAAATATTAGGCACATAGGCACAGTGCCTGCAGTTTTACAAATGCTGTATACAGTATTTAACACTTATAAAGCAAGCTTTTCACTAGCCATACATATCTGGAGACTTCAAAATTTGATCTGAATTGAAAATTTGATTGAACAGAAATCCATAGAGTTCTAAAAACACCTATCAGATACATGTTAGAATAACAGAGATTTTTTCTGACCTAAGTGGTGGTGGTTCTTTTATTTCTCAAAAAGATCTATTATCGTGAGTAAAATTCATAACTGACTTATAAATTGACTCAATAAAGCAATTTAATGGACTTCTTCAACAAATTGGACAATTGACCAGTGTATTCTCAGCATTAGATCTCTGTTTTAATCAAGATATTTAGAAACAAGTATCCTATTTCCAATTGAGAAAAATGGTGTCATTTATCTAAGCAAGACTGATATCCACATGTATCGCTGCTATTGCCATTGATTGAAAGTGTTACTTTTGTTTAAAGTCCTGCTATCCCTGTTAGCTAATCCCTAAATAGAATGTACTAAATTGGTGTCACTTAGCTACTTGCTATGCATTATACTGGATGTCACTTCCTCAAGATATGCTAAATGGCATCTCTACGGTAATCTGTCATATCTCTCCCTGTATTGTTTAACCACATCTCTTCCAACCCTCGCCTACTCATAATCCCATAACTATCCCACTCATTTGCTTCATACCATCTATAGGTGTTATAAAATTTTGTTCCTATTTCATAAAAAAATTAACCAAAAAATAAATGTTTTAAAAAACAACTGATTGATCCGGTTGGTGGTCTAAAAACAATACATTCATGTATATAGTATTCTGCTTTGCACATGGCATGATTTGTGTACTTTCAAGTAATACTTACCAACACATAAGATCTACCCCCATGTAATTGCAAACTCAGAACTTCACAATCATTCACAATCAGTTACCTGCTGATCCTAATGTTACAGCAGATTGGATATCAGATTGGAGGTGAAAATCAGACTGTGTTCTAATAGTGCTAATAGTGGGAATGACCCTTGGCCTATCTAGACTCTAGTCTATCCTACCAAATATTTGCACAAGGCATGTTGTCTAAAATCATACTCATGAATCAAAACTTCAAACAGACAAGAAGTATTTTTTACAAAGTAGGGTTAGTAGGTAGGCTATGTACACACAACAGATGATTCTCGTCCAATTATCATTTCAGGGCTAGTCTCGGATGAGATTGTGACGTACGTACAGCGACTGTTCAACATCGTTCATGGATCTGTCCTGGCGATCCATAGAGCAGAATGACGCTGTATGTACAGCCCTCATTCATGTATCTCTGTCTTTTGTTGTTGGAAAGGATCATGAAAGATCCTTTCCAACAACAAAAGTATAACGTGTATGCAGCCTCGGGCATAGCAGCAAACATTTACAAACACTTTGAGGTTTCTCAGTATACAGAACAGTCACGTCAGCAAACATTTTGAGGGTGATTTGGACAAGGCAGATCTCTCTAAGATGATCCTCGATTAATGTAATTACAAGCCTTTGGGTAATTGAGCTTTTAGTGGAGATACACATTAACTTAATGACTACCTGGACCGTGCATTTCTATGAAGAATGTTAGGGCTAAAACAAAGCAAGAAGAAAGAAGATAATGTGAAGCCAGCATATTAAAGAAAGGACAGTTTATTGATAAATACTGACCATTCTATTACTTATAGAATTCACTCTATCCAAACACCCCTTATATAAATACAATTGTTGCATGTCTTGTATAAATAACGTGAACAGGACATTGTTTATTCTGGATTTTGTCCAGCGATGATATTATTTTAACATGGACAGCACAAGGAGCTATTGTGCAAGAAAATGAAATCTGTAATTTCGCAGTAATAGTTGCAAAACAGAATACACCCTGGTATAAAGAAAGGCACTGTTACTTTTAAGACATTCTGTTATATTGGAATAACCATCCTACTTACACTATGATACTATTATGTTTCTCACATCAATCAGCTAGAGACAAAAGAAAATGACAATTGTAAATGAAAAGAACATTCCAGGTAAATCTTGTCTACTTAATTTAATCCTCAGAATTTACAAGGGGCATGGGTTTCTTCCTCTTGGAACTTTAAACACCTAAAGGTAAAGTTTAATCTGCTCATATTTTGCCTTTCCCACCCTACCCTGCAATCCACAGGGTAATACATTGCTAAATTTAATCATTTGACTGGGGATGAGGAGACAAAAGTACAAATACTTATCCTTTTCCTTACTTGCTTTGGCAGCTTCTTTCTCCATTGTCCAATACTCTAGGATGTTGCGCAGTAGAACTGAAGGTAAGGCTGAAATCCAGCTTTAAAGGATAACTCTACTGAACATTGTTCAGTGAAATGTGGAGAAGAATGGGGAAGCCTATAGTTTGGCCAATTCATTAGTCCTAGTACCCCAGTGTAACATTTAAAGTAGATCTTACCTTTACTTTAAGAGTATTTAGCTTTCTAAAACACTGGGTATATTAAACAAATGTAAAATACAAGGTAAACTAAAGTGCTCCTTTTACCATGTGTGATTCACGCAGGTGGGTATTGCAAAAAGGCACAGGTGATACCCCTTCTGTAATAACTGCTCCTACCTGCCCGATCGCTGCCCAGCTGTCAATTTTTGCTGCGGTTGCCAGGAAAACCCGTCAATCACAGCTTCCCTTGCGTGTGCTAGGAATGAATGAACTTACAAACCTAATGACTTATGTCATTCTGGTGCGGCCAATCAAGATGGAAAAAGATCATCTTTAGGAAGTGAAGAAGGAGGAAAACGGGGTGCCCTGTGGTAGAATGGGGATAACTTAGTAATTGCTGGGTATAGTCCCTCTTTAAGAGAACATCTTATCCACCTTCATATTTGCATAAAGATACTTAACAGATGAATATTCTATAGAACAGTTTCACTTGTTTTGTAGGCCATGGATACAGCATAGAAACCTGGCATTGATGATGTAGTACGAGCCCCCCTTTCCTCACAGAGCAAGCATAGATAGCAGCTATGAAAGCTCTGAACAGCAACCCATGCCTCTGTTCATTCTGTTTGAACTAATAGCGACTAACTAAGTGATTTCTGTTTTGTTTCCAAGTTTGATGGAATTTAATTTTAGTTTGCTGATCTTATCCTAATCACGTTTCAATATATTTAAATATTTGTTACAGTATCTTTATGTAAAAAGCAGAACTAAAACATTTCTTTAAGCCACCAAGCCCACTTTGAATGCAATTTTAGATATAGGAAACAGAGAGACAGCGACTTACATGGTGTATGCTTTAGGATATACATTGGTATTGAAGGTATAGCTTCGGTAAATTTATGGAACTTGCAGGGGTCTATTTATGAAGTAGTGAATCTGACATTCACTAAAACTTTCCCTGCAGAATCAGTTACTGCTATTGAAACACATGGATCTGAAAGATATTCTCACAGGGAATGTTTCAGTGATAGTCAGATTTACCGCTTTAAGTCCCTATAGTGCTTTTTTTTTGGGTGTTATGGAAGTATGGAAGTGTTTGATATCTGTCAAGTTTTTATTGCTATCTGTGTTACCGCTGGGGGAGAAAATTAGGGAAATGTAACATTTTCATGTTTTGAAATTGTGAGGGAAAATCTTTCAATGGGGACAACTGTTTCCTGAGACAACTTTGTTGGATGAACCTTTTATTATTAGGAGGGATTTCTTCTCATTTGCTGTTGTGCTTTTAGAACATGCAGTGAAGGAAAATCCCCCTAGCAGAGTGCAAATAGCAAAAAAAAAAAGAAACTGAGGGGTGTTTAGTACTTTTCCTGCTTCATACAAACATTGGCTGGTATAACTGTTTTATACAAGGGTATATCCGGGGTTGTGTAAAATTATGTTTTGTTTTTTTTTTTTTACAAAGCCCTCATTGATTTTACATTGATCTGCAAAATCTAAATTATATTGGATAGAGTATATTCAATCAAATGATAAAGTATATGACTGATATAACTTGACAGGAATGGGGTCTGCTGTTATTCTTTATGTTTGGACTCAAGGTAGGCTGACAGTTGTTGGTCCCTCACCCTGCAACAAAAAGGCATAAGGAAAGTGTTCTTAGTTAATTTTTTTTTGTGTTCCACTGTTCTGAATGCTTTAGACACCAATAAGAGGAACACTGCCCATAAACAAGAGATAACACATGGCTTTAAGCAAATTTTGCAGCTTGTGTAAGATAAGATATAACTTGCTGCACTAGTCCCACATACACAAAAAGGATACAGCCATCCAATATGCAACCTTATCTATCCTGTATCATTGAAGTAACAGTCTACTTGACCTTTTACTGCTGTCGATTGTAGAATAATGCTACCAGCACCACCAAATCCAGAAACCTAATAAATGAGGCCCTTTGACCGTACTTAAGAAATTAAAAGCTTGCATGGTGCTAGGTCCTTAACATGTGAATGATAAAAGATGCATTTTAAAGCTTTTTGTTTTTGTATTGTAGCTTACATTTTATCATGGGCAAGTATTTAAAAAAAATTGTGTAAACTCCTGTTTAATAAATAGTCTACCGGATCACTAATATTACTAAGGATGATTATTATTATGAATGCAATTATACTATGTCAATTTTTAAAATGTTTGATCTTGCATTTACCATACTGAATAAAAACTATTGTTCACTGTATACTGAGACAACAGATGTTGCCAGTCTCTCTAAATATCTGTAAATAGGAAGAACACATGAAGAAATTCTGATATTAGCCTATGTAACATAATAGAAAACAAGTATCACAGTAAAGGTAGTAATATGTTACTAAAGGATTGTCATTAAAAATAGGATGAATCAATAGGGATCATAACATCACTGACAAATGACATTATTATATAAAAAGTGTCTCTTTCTTGATATGAATAATTATTTTCCTGGGTTTCCTCTTGTGGCATAAAGCTTAGGCAAAGACCACATGATCTCTAGCTACTATCATTGTAGATATTTCAAATATTTAAAGACTCTAAATATTTCTTAGTGTGATAGACCCTGTCTGACATAAAATTAGACAGCAGGATCATCAATAAATAGCAAACAATGGATATATGTGAATATATACAAGCTATACACAGAAGTAAATCATTATCTAGTACTTTTAAATGTTCATTGGTGATCTCTTTACCAGATATATCCAATAAAGTTGTTGTTCTCTTAATCATGTTTTTACTAACAGGGGAGGAACTAAAGTCATTTTGTTTTTTATTGGAGGATTTTCAGTCTAGGCCAGTGGTCCTAGTTGGTTTTTCATTACCCCAACCAGTGACACAGTTATTTTTATGTGGTCCTTACAGCTATCAATTGTAATAGACTCTATAAAAGGTAAATCTGAGTAAAAGCATATGCAGGTGGACTCTGCATGTCCCTGGCCATTAGTCCCAATTTGGTAGAATGCCTAAGCAGGCAATGATAATTATGGAAACGTATTAATTCTAATAGATGGGGACATAGGACACCACCCTACATACATCACCACTGCAGTTCTTTGGTATTCTCCTGTTTGAAAATCACTGGCCTATGCAAAGAGCATCTGAGCACAAAAAAGTAGTGTATGTAGACAAGAGATTTAAAGTACACCGTTCAAGTGTGAAATATGTAGGGTACCATTGCCATCGTTGTTCTGAAAAAAAATAGTTGCCTGGCAATCTCTAGTATTAATACTTTGAGTCATAGATATAAAACAAGCATGCAGTGTCAGTAAAGTGTTACAATTCCTCATTCCATTATTACGATATACTTGTTTTGGGCCTGAAAACCTGAAAAGTAGATAACTTGCATTTTAGAATGAGATGTCAGAAATGGGTTCCTAAATATTAATCCTATGATATCTGTACTTCATCTTAGCTGGACTGTATGTAAAACCAAAACTTTTTTAAATTCAGGTCAGTGTGCAAAAATGTTAAAAACTACCACTTAACCCCTTCTATTGGTCTTGGTGACCATAAGATAGAAAAAGATATACATTTTTGGGGTGGCAAAGGAACAACGGTATCTGTCCTGGTGACAACTATCTTATGCTGGACATACACTATGAAATTTTCTACAAATGGCATTTTTTGACTCTTAATAAATTGATCCTATAAACCAACTATAATATTAAATGTACCTCTCAATTGTTCAATTACTTACCTAAAGTTTTGATCAATGTTGTGCCCAAATATCAATGAAAATATAATTGATGATTAATAAAAAAAAACACTTTTGTCATTTTTTTATCCATATTTTCATCTAGTTGATTATGTAATCTATTGAAAATATTGCATAGTGTAAAGCTCGCATAAGAGGGGACAGCAAGATAATTTGTTGGTGATGGTTAGTGTTTGGGGTAAAAGAAGATTAGGTTTACAAGAAAGGTTAAAAAGAAGGTTAGAGTTTAGGTTATATGAAACATTGGGTTACATGGATAGTTTGTGTTAGGGTACAGGGTGGGTTAGGGTTATAGAGGATTAGTGTTATGGTTAAAGGCATAGTTACAGGGAAAGGGATATTGTTGGGGTTACAGAGAGGGTTGGGGTTACAAGGAACCTTAGCACTAGCTTTACAGGAAGAGTTAAGACTTTGGGAAAGATTTTTTTAAAGGGGGCTTCGGGTAAGTCCTGACTCTGTTCACCAAAAAGTAGCCTCACCAATCTCCCAATGCTGAAAGTAAATTTACTGCACATCCAAATGCTCACCCAGCAAACCCATTTAAGCATACTGTCAACTACCAATTCTAAACTTCCTAGTAACAGAGACTGCAATTGAAATAGTAATATGAGTTGCATAACAAAAAATACATAAATGTCAAAAAGATACATTGGCAGATATGACTCCTTTTAAACATGTTTTATCAGACCCTGCCGGTTACTCATATTAAGTAACATGATATGAAGTAAGTTCATACCTGGTTAAAGTGTGCTCCAAAGTCCGGTGCTTGCCCACAGCTTTCCACCATTCCGCTCACATTGTTGGCAGTAAGGATGTCATTATTTCCATACATGTTCAGCATAGCTCTGGTAAACCTTTGCTCCATAGTAGTCATATTGTCAATTCCCTGAGAGAGAGCCATACCTGTGCATGTAGCCACAACCAAGCCTAGGGTAAGCCAGGTAGCTAAAGAATGTTTCCAATGACTCATGTTACAGTAACAAATCTATTCACTGATTAAAACTAAGTTATTAGATCAGCACTCACAGACAGGTTTATGCTTAATTGCACAAAGCAGGCTGGTCTGGTTACTGAAAATAAACAGTGTATATATACAGTAATACCAGGTGATAAAAGCTGGAATAACTTGTAGCATTGGCTGGCAATTTCCTTGCTGCTCTATGCCTGCACACACAATTCTATGGCTCCCTGTTGACAGCACTGTGTGCCTGTTAGTATCTGTACTTCCACGTGGTCCCTCAGTTATTTCACTGTTTACTCAGCTAGTTTTTGGACTGGAGCTCACATCAGATACTAGATGGTACAAGCTTTCTCCTTCAGACCCTGCAAGAGATAAAAACAGACACATTTGTCTTTAAGAATCAGCTGATCTACATATTAAAAGAAATACCTTTTCACTTGTAGCATTCCAAGGGTATATGACATAATAATGTTTGAACAACAAACCACCAAACTTAAGAAACTTTTCCAGACTCATTCATTGAATCTTTTTCTCTTTTTTTGTTCACAGACCTGTGTGTACAGTTTGTTCTTTTCCTCTGCTTTACTTCCGTCCAATGGGGATTTTCTTTCTTTTGACTACTTCAGATATTGGCTGGCATCATGTAACCAGTAAATAGAAGCATGCCAAATTCTTCTGGCTCCAGTCTCTTCAAATGGGTTATTGTTAGTAGAACCCAACACCATAAAGACAATGTTTCCTTTTTTTGCCTTATTTAACACAGAAATACTAAAGTAAATAATACTACTGGGAGGCTGTTGTCTTTTACTTACAGGCTGAATCCTAGAAACTACCTAGAAAGCTTTACCATTGTAGTACTCGGCATGCAGGCGAGAAAGTTGTATTTTTTTAAACAACTATATTACTAAGATTATGTGATTATGTCATGCACAATGGCCGAATAGTTCTGAAAACATTCTAATAAGCTGCTTTGCTGTGCTTTGCTGGATAATGACAGAAATGTATTGCTGTAAAAGAGACTTACAATAAAATGTGTGAATAGGCACCAGTTAACTATTTCAATATATTAGAATGCTTTCCTTAGTTTGTTGGTGTCTATATTATTAATATAATAATTTACCTCTAGAAAAAAGTGTGTTGATTACAGGAATAAAGCAGAACTAAAGTTCCATTATATGAACCCATGATCAGGCAGGTCCCTTCTGTAATAATCTCTCTTACTTGCCTGATCACTCCGGGTCCCTGGCAAAAAAGCTGAGCTAGGTATGCACAGCATCGGCTTTGGTTGTAGAATACCCAGCATTCCCAGCCCCCTTTGCCAGGAATAAATGAACTGCGTGGGAGTTATGTCATCCTGACCTGGCCAGTCAAGATGGCTGAAGATTGCAAGGAGGAAGCAAAGAAAGAAGAAAATGGCCCTGAGAGAGAACAGGGAACGGGGTGTAACGCGGGGTTTAGTCACACTTTAAAGTGTATCAAAGAGGGCTCTGTTACAGTAATTTCCCTTAACTTCATTACTGGAGATAAAGTTAAGGAAACATTTACAACAGGAAAAAAATTACAGGGGTTAAATTATTCTTTTACTTAATGAAAAAAAAAAGAAAACATTTTTAATGCCTGATGTTGGAGAGTCATTTCCTGTCTGGGGAAAAGTTTGTTTTGAAGTGAGAAAGTAAGGGTAAATCCCTCTAACAGAGCAGCAGATAGCAGTAAACCCCAACATTCTAATTCTTTCGTGCACTACCCAATAATATACATTACTTTATGGTACCATGCAGTACAAAGTGGATCTCTCCCACAGTTCACTGATTGATGAACCATGAATGCATCTTGTAATAAGAATTTGTGCACTGTAGAGCAGGTTTAACTAGCAAGCATCGTAATAAACTAACATTAACAGTCCCAGCACAACTTTACTAAAATGTTTGCTAAAATGTTAGCATTCTAAATAAAAAGGCTTGTGACTTATTGATTTCTCATTGCTGATTAGTAGTCATTAGAAGCAGCAATTACAATTTAGATTCTGAATTATAACGCAGCACTATGTCATTCCCTTAAATTTGACAGATGCACCCAGGACTGACCAAAAAAGTAGCAAAGGAAAGCCTAAATTCTTATCCAGTAAGATTCATGAGATACAACAAGTATGAAGTAGACTTGGGTATAGGATAAGGAATAGTTTGTAGACAACTTTGGCCATTTTTCTATAGTTCTCTAATTCTGTTCTATGTAGAAAACCCAAGTGGATCTAGATTCAAAAATAGACTCAATTTCTAACCTGGACCAGAAAAACCAAAGAGAACATTTAATTGGCTTATAAGGACAGGAAAGATCATTTTAAACCTATTTAAACATAGAAATGTGTTCCACCAAATCAAGATAAACGTGGGCCTCAAGTTTAGAATTTGGGTACCTCTATTGTTCCTAAGAAATATTTGTATAGAACAACAGCCAATCGAAGAATGAAAACCTTTTAAATGTTTCTCTAAAAACTCACTCAAGTATATTTTGTATTGTGTAGTTTTTCTTCATTAAACAAATTAAAAAAACAAAAACAAATGTAGCTTTCTTCTTTAAAATGTAAAAATTATTAGGTAAGCTATATATATTTGCAAAATTAAGTATATCTTCACATAAGTGTGTTTTGTAAGGTGCTCATTTTACAGACATCTAACTAAATATTTGCAAGGCTGGTCCTGTACATGTGCTATGTAGATAAGTAGGTAATCACACATACGTATGTGTCATGTCTCACCTGTTCCTCTGTCAATGCTTTCCTGTCTCTTTGAAAGCCTGCTTATAAAAAAGACAAGATTGATCACATGATATTCACATATTTTCCTTACGTAGGTATCTTGTAACATAAACTGCCGAGGTAAGTAAATTGCTATTGATGTGGACATCAACTATTGTATTCCACGCCTTCATTTTTTTCAGGAGTTGAGCCAGCTAACCACCTGAAATCACTTGTCTCAGCACATTTTTTAAGGGAGCAAAATGTCAAAGCTTTTGTCTTTTCTGGTTAATTTGCAACCACAGTCTTCCAATCTATACAGTCATATTAGAATTTTCCATCTGCATCCTCTAGGTTTAAATCACACTGTCTTTAGGCAAAGCAGCGCATTGCAAACACAAGGGGCAAACACGTTTCTGTGAAGTCTGCCAATGTCCTATTATATTTTGCAAAATAATACCCAGTTCAGGATGGTCATTTTGACCTTTGCAAATGTTAACTGTAATATTTGGTGGCAGAACAGTGCAGGGAAACTTCAGGATCTACAAGTTTAATAGAGCTGGAGGTTTATATTGTACTTATGTCCAGGCTGCTTGCATCAACATTATAACATGTTCAAAACAAGCAGTAAAAGCATTAAAAAACAATATCTTAAAGTCATGGCTGTAGCTGTAGGTATTGTGGGGAAATTAATCTACAAAACAAATGTCAGAGACACTGAAATGAAGGCTTCCTTATTTTTTATTCTAAAAATCTAGGTGGTAGGTCTAGAGTTGTTGGTGGTACACACATTGGGACTGATTTTTAGCAAAGTTCTTCAAGACTGGAGAAGATAGACCATTGTGGTCCAGCAAACCTGTAATAGATTTTTTAAAAGTTTTTAAAACTTTGAAACTATCACCTGTGTCATAGCAATTGACACAGCAAATTGTTCAGTGAGATCATCAGATCATAGTGCTATTATAACTTAGGCCCTATTTCACCTATGACCAGGCTTTCATAAATACCAGAAGGTTTTTATAACATTCATATATGCATGTTAGTAGGGTCTTTTAAAATGTTTAAAACATTTATTTAAAAAATGTTCAAACTTAACTTTATTGGCATCACGCAAGGATATTATTAAGCCTCTTACATGATATTATAGTACAGGTAACAAGTTCTTGTTATGGAGACATCAGAGGTCTAACCCATAGGGCCTGGTGTACATAGTGGCACCTTACAGTATATGCAGAAATGTAAAGCCTTCCAAATAATTTCTATAAGAAAGCCTATAGCAGCATCAAAAGACTTATTGTCTAAGAGACAAATCCTGCTGGTCCTTTCCGATGATAGGTAAGCTAATGGGAAAAAGGTATTGAAAGCTGTGCACCGCCATGCGGAACATGTACCAATACCAAAACATGTGTTTATGTATCAATAATCATGCACTTTCATTTGATAATATCCTACGTTGCCGCACTTTGACCTCATTACTTCTGCAATAAAAATAATTGAAACAACTTAAATACATGACAGGCATACAATACATACATTTTGAATTAACTTTATTAAAGATAAACCTTCTTACCTTCTTCGGATGGGTGCATCTGTGTTTTAGTGGTACAATAAAACATACAGAAAATGCAGGATGAGAGCTCTGCCATTACAGCCAAAAATAGTATTCCTTTTTTTTTAAACTGCAACATGCTGTTTTGAAGAAAAAAAAGGCGATCAAGACTGAATGGGAACGCAGAGCCTCCCACAATACCTACATCACACATTTCAGGAGGCTGTTGGGTGCCCCATCTGCCAATGTCCGATATTGAGAATGCACAGAAGGGGAAAGATAGCTGATCTCACGCATGCACAATAAGATTGGCACTTACCTGCGCAGTGGGAGATTGGGTGATGTACCCAGAAGAAGGCTGAAGATAGTAGCGCCCAGGGGTTGCTCGGTGCGTTTGAGATCAAACAGTATCTGCCTTTATTCATCTTTATTATATTGGGTTCCAATTATTAGTTTATAAAATAATAAGAACATTGTTTTTTAATCCAGCACACAAAAATACACCACATTTCTGGCATGACTTCTGTGGTGCCCTGAATGCAGGTGCATTTTGAGTGCAATAGCTAGCAAATGTATGAAGCATTCTTCACACTGACCACTACATTAATGTAATGACAGCTGTGGATTGTAATTATTGTTAGGGGGTTCCCTAAGCCCCCCAAATTAAAAGTTTGAGAAACGCTGGTCTACAGCATTTTGCTGGCATTTAGCAGAAAGTTAAAAAGCATTTACAAAGTTCAAGTATGATCCTAAATGCTAGAAAAAGGCTTTAACAAATAAACAGTGAACTGATTTTTGCACATTTAATAGGACACATTCTTACCTCTTGCAAACTACTGCCACAATTTTAAGCAATTTGAGGGGGTTCAGTTGTCTTAGCACCGAAGGAGGCACATTTTTTAACTTTTTGTACTGTCTTCTTTTTTGTCATAAAAAAATATCTCTCTTAGCAATTAGAATGCTACTGTTACACTTTTACCCTACAGCCATGCTGCGTGTGAGTGCTCAGCCTAGGGGTAATTAACCCATGGTTATACTTAAAACCAACATATATAAAATATGTACGAAATGAATTGTTAATTTTATACAGTTCTCTGAATGTTAACTTGTAAATTGAAACTGCTGACTTGAGACATCATGTCCTTTTTATAACATATCTGTAAATCCTGTGAAGGTGTATGATGTACAGCTATTTGATACATAAGCTAAAATTTCTGTGTTTTTTGTTCCAGTTGTTTATAAATCCTTGGCTAAACTATATACTACCTGAAGGCAAAATACAGACGTCCTAAGGAGTTAAAATTATTGTAATTAGTGTGTATACCATAGCAATAAAAGAACTACAAATGTACCACCAAATGTGAAAAATGAAGCTCAGAATGAAGATGTTTAATTTAGTATCTGCTCTGTCTTCATTTCCTCTATGTTTTTATTTCTTCCTTTGCCAAAGCTACCTTTTTCTTAAAAGGCATGTTGTAAAAAAACATTTGTTGGTCTAAGAAAGTAAACAGAAAATATTAAATGTACCTTAGCTTTTTATTTATTTTGTAAACTAATGTTTAAGAAAAAAAAGTAATAGCGTATACATTCAATATTTAGGAAAGATCCTTTCCAAGGACAAAGGACTGAACGAGCACTGTACATACAGCCATACACAGCAAAGCAAATCTTTAACAAAGTGTAAACTACCTGCTGCATTTAAAAAAGAGATTTTAAAACAGTATTTTTCAAGCAGGGTTCCTCCAGATTTTGCTAGGGGTTCCACAAGTAATGAGCAATTTGTGATTCTCAGCTCAGATACCAATAATCTTTTTGGCTATCTGTAAGGATGGCAGTCTTCTCAAAGCCTAGCAATGTAAAAGGCATTCTTCTACTGACCACCACAGTAATATACTGTGAGCTGTGAATATAGAAATATAACAGGGGATCCCTGAAGACTGCTTTAAATAGAAGCCTGCTCTGAGTGAAACATGGTAGCTGACTTTGCGGACTACACCTTCTGAAAAGCC
>NC_092860.1:90162266-90163178 GCF_032062135.1 Pyxicephalus adspersus
AACTGTGTAGGGATTTGAAGGCAAAGCACAGGAGCTTGAATTTGATTCTAAGGGGAAATGGAAGCCAATGAAGAGAACTACAAAGAGATGTAGCAGAAGAGGAGTGGAGGGAAGGATGAATGAGTCTGGCTGCAGCATTGATTTACTCTGTTTTTATCTGGCTGCATGCTTATTCCATGTAAGTGACTTTTTATCAAACCCATAGTAGGCAACCAGCCAATGGAATTTCCCAGTTAAATCAAAAACAATCAGCAGACTATGTTAACGTTTTATGGTACCTTCTGTTTTATTGTAAATCTTAGCAAGTGGCAGATTACAGAGGTTAATACTCATTAACTCTTTGCCTACAAGCATTCTCTTACAAAGAATAGGTGTTAATTGCATGTAGATTACATGTTGATTATTTTTATCTGTAAATGTTTATTACATTCATCTGTCAAAATGAAATTGCTTGTCAGGTGTTAAGGTCTGTATGAGGTTCACCTGTTTTTCATGTTGTCTGTAAAACTCAAATAAACAGAAAATAACACAAAAAATGTTTACAGTACAAACATTTTTGGTATATTGTATATATATTTAATTATAGAATATAAATATCAAGAAAAAAAGAATGTAAATAACAAGAAAATATACTTAAGTATATACTATTTTCCTGCTGACAACATCACAATTATAGAGAAAGAACAAAAAGTTCCGCAAAAAAAATTGCAATCAGGCAGATCCATTATTTAGATAATATTATTAGGTTATGTCCCTGCAAATAAACACACTTATCTGCCTAGTCTTTCTTCTTTTAAATATATGGGATGGAATTGGATATGACAGGTATCCCTGCATCTTCTGGGACTCCTGGGAGTGAATGAACACCTGCGTACATGCACAGGACTGGCCAATAAAGATGAATGAAGATTG
>NC_092860.1:90164729-90168922 GCF_032062135.1 Pyxicephalus adspersus
TCTAATTTGTATTTAGAACAGTTTTCTGTATTTAACTTTGGATGATTTTAATCAATCATCATCAATTCAAATGCAACATTCATACTCTTAAGGAATATTTAAACCCAAGCAATGAAGTAATCACTGTAATTTAACTTAATTCTATAATAATAAATTTAAAGGTAAATATACTATAAATTTAACTCCAACTCTCAAGTAAACTTCAACATGTTCACCAAAATGGTAACAGTTAATGTGTAATTTAAAAAAGTTATTTTCAATGTTGGTAAATATGCAAATTTAATTTAAATAATTCCTGTTGATCTTGCCATGAAATTACTTTCTGATAAAGGGAGACAATACTCTAAAATCTCCTTATTTTGTCATTTTTACAGGGTCTTCTGATGGTGCGTGCTTCGTTTGTTAGGCATGCTCCACTGTTTTCACCATTACAGCTACTATATACAGCCATTTGTGTAGCAAATAAATGTAGATTGGTAGTGGTCACAAGAAAATAGTAGCATTGAGAGTTCTAAACAAGTATTTAAAATAACCAATGCCATTCAGTTACCGTTCACAATAATGGAAAAGACTTGTTTTATTGGGTTTCTAATCAGGATGAAAGCATAGTGTTTTGGGAATTTCTTTGTTTATATTATTCATCAGTTTAGGATATTTCAGTGATTTTGGTGAGCCTCAAAGATTCCAACAGTTTTCAACTAAAATTCTTATCATGAAAAACAAAATAATGTCAGGGGAGGCGACTTCACTGTGTGATCACTGCTTGAAGAACATCTGCCACCTTTGCACATCTGCACATGAAAGAGGTACCACATGAAAACAACGTAAGTAATTATATATCACAATAATCTACACTGTACTGGTAACCTTTCCCATTTTATACATACACTGACAGAACCTGCTCCACACAAGCTAGCATGATACCCTGTATATTCAGATGTATAGATGTTAGTATCATATTGTGTAGGTACAACCAAGAACCTAAAGTATAGATATAGGGACCATATAGGGACATTTACAAACAGAGCTGCTTTTTAGCACCCTCTTTATAGAATACATAGGGGTCTGTTTATGACGTATTGAATCCGACATTCACTGAAACATTAACTGGTGAAGAATAATTTACTGCCATAGGAACACATGGACCTGGAGGATTCTCAACTAGGAAATTTTTCACTGAATGTCACATTTGCTGATTTGATGCTGAAATGTGCATTGCCCGGCTCTAGCTTGTGTTTTCATTTTTGACAGACCTAACAGCTCCAGAGATCTTAGATAACATTTTCCTAATTAGACAACCCTTAGCCTTTCAGAGAGAAAATCAGAAAAGTTGGCAAAACAAGTCCAATTGCCAATGCTCTGAAAGCCCAGCATTAGTAGTACAAATAAACACAATTTCTATGCTGTCAGTTCTCAAACAACATTCCACTGGTGGAGAATCAATTGCTGCCATTGAAACTTGCTTGACCATCTTCTTTTGTCTCCTAAACCCTCACTACTAACCAACACTCCATATCCCCCCACCTCCCTATTGTGTGACACTTCCCCCACCTCCTAGATTGTAGGCTCTTCGGGGCAGGGCCCTATCCTCCTCCTGTGACACTGTCTGTATTCGTTTGTCATTTTCAAGCCCTATTTAATGTACAGCACTGCGTAATATTTTGACGCTATAAAAATCCTGTTTATTAACTATTAATACTATTATTATTATTATTATTATTATTATTAATAATAATAATAATAATAATAATATTAATAATTGAAATAATATTAAATAATAATAATAATAATAAAAAAAATTGAAACAGATGTAAAGAAAATAGAAAATTCTAATTCTGTATTATCTGTGTGTCTGGGGTAGGTTTTACCTTCTCATTTCATAGGCTGAACAGAAACAATTATTAAGCTTATCATCCCCTCTGTACACTTTACGTTCTTCTTCTTTATAAGGGCTGCTTTAGCTAGGCTATATCCAGACCAATAAAAATCAAGCATAAAATGGTCTGGACTGAAAAAACAAGTACCAATAAATCAGACTACACTATAGATTGAGGAAGGTAATTGTAATCTATGGCAGAGTTTTGGTATTTTTTCCTGTCCTGATAACGTCTATTCCCCTCATTTCTTTTACCCCAATCTCAGAGACAATCTCTACAAGAAAGACAGCAATGGGTTGACTGAGCTTTATTCCTCAAAACAATGGGAGTGTAAGCAAACTAAAAGAAATCAAGCGCTGTGATTACCCATAGTATGTCCCCAAACATATGACTGCGTTATATTCTTTTAAGCTTTGATGATTACAAATTTCAGCTTGAATTGTCATATTTTCATTGCGTTAATCCCCGCATTGTATTATGATAGGATATTCAGTAACAAAGAGTACTTCAACCTGTAAACCCGGTTCTTGTGATTGATTTGCATTTAATGTGATGGATTTATTGTTGGTGGTTTTATCCTGGAAGGTGTCCAATACACTTCCTCTAAGTTACCTTTTACTAAGTTGTCTATTTATAGCTGTGTTTCCAAGGTCAGCATAGATCAATGTTTGACACCCTCTTTATTGCATATATATTTTTCTAGGTTGTCTATTCCAGGGGGCATTATACATTCAATGAAGGCAGAGGATATTTGGACAACCAAGCATAAATGACCACTGTCACAGCTTTGACACCTACGGTTGCACAAGTGTTGCTACATGGCCTTTAGAAGAAAGGGGTAGGAACTGTTTTGTATGCTACAGCATGTTTATATTAGTCACTGGACAAAATTGTCCAACCTGTCCCAAGAATGGTGTGGGCATACTACAGGCATCAGATTATCACCCAGTACAGTTTATAGATCTCTAGATCACATCAGTGCACTTTAGAAATAATGTTTTGTGTGGCAGTAGAAATTTATGTGACTTGAAGTATACACTGATACATTATATATACATTATCCAATTAGTTACATTCAAAATTCCCATGGTGTAACAAAACAGACACCTTTGCAGAAAGTAAAAGGCTGTTAAGAGGTTGGACTTTTAGGTCTAGGTAGAACAATTACCACAGGGTTCCTATAGGGCATATAATCATGAAAAACTTTGGTTACTTGGCAAAAAGAAGATATGATTTAAAATCTTTCAGTAAAATTGTGCAAAGGAAAGTTAATGGACTAACATAAAACAGTTTGTACTAGTTCACATGGTAAATGCCTTGACAGAGAACTGTATATTGTACGCAATAAGCTAACATTTTTCCATAACATGCCTTACTGGAGTAGAAAATAGTCAATAGGATGTGGCTTCTAGCAATAGGCATAGCATAATAAAAATGAAGAATATGTTGCAAGTGAACTTTGTTACAAACTAAAAAATCTGTGCTTTGCAGAAAATACCAACCAAAGCAGTGCCCCTCTAAAAAAAACTAGCACACCACATATGGATTTGTAGCTAGGATCATTCCATCAGCAGGAAACATGATCTTGTCTTGATAGAGAGATCTAGCTCTGTACTCTTCTACAAAGAGAATACAAGTCCTTCTCTGCACCATGCTGATAGGGGACAGGCTTTTCTTTTTAGCTAGTGGTTGCTTTCTAAAGTTAATTAACTATAAACCTTTGGTTTTAATGCACATGGAATGTGTTTAGTTAATTAAATCTGAAAGCTCTATTGGTTCTTAAATGATAAAAAGCTTTGGTGAAAAATTAATGTTTCGCAGTATCGTAGTATGCCACTTTTTTATGGAGACTTGTAAAGTTACAGGTTAGCTGACAAAGAATGTTTTTAGGATTATCAGTTATTCAGTTCCAGTTACAAAACATTCTTTGACATTTCTGTCCCTCTCTAGGAAAGTTGGAGTGAAATTGTTTCTGCCATCCTATCAATCCAATTTCAACCTCTGTTCCGAACTGTGGCAAGGAATGGGTAAACTGCAAAGTCTAGAAGGACACCTTTTTGTTTGTTCTACATTTATCTAATCCAGTTTTAAAATAAGTAAGATACACTGCCATATTATGCATGTAGTGCTTGACTTTTTTTTTTTTTTTTTTGTTATAGCAAGATACAGGGGCCCATTTACATGTATGCATTGTGACTATGTGTACATTAAACAATGATGCAATGCAGTGCCATTCGTGCTGAATAAAACATCAATGCACCTTCTCTAGCACACTGTGCTGCACCACAGAACACCAAATTAGTAGTATGTGATTGC
>NC_092860.1:90169760-90187738 GCF_032062135.1 Pyxicephalus adspersus
GCTACTCACTGTACAAGCAGTGAAAGGGAAATGAAGCTTTAGACTTGCAGAACAATCATGGTGGTTTGCTGAGAACCTGTGTTGGACTGCTTTAGGACATGCTGGCAGTGTGACTGGCCTGTCAGGGCCAAAGGAGAGAGATAACACAATGGATTGGTGACTGGAATTACCCCAGAATATTTGACTGGGGAAATTAACTTTGTTGTGCAGGTTCCAGGAGACTTAGTCTTACTTTGATCCATTGGTGTTTCAGGCACTTTTCTGAGCATTATATCCAAAAACCTAGATCTAGACTGTGTGGTTACTACAAAGTTTGTTCAGGTTACCCATGGTGGGATTAAGCCATCAAACCTAGCACTTCAGGAAACCTTGAATCTCTAAAAGATAAAATGGCTCAATGAATAGTAGATGTGTTCCACTGGACAAAGGATTGATCAACCCATGAACAGTAACTGGTAAACATGTCCTGTGTGAGTGTGTGACCAGTGCATGGTCCGGGCTTTTGTACCAATGAGAGAAATTGATGAGGTCATATTGTCTGGCCAGGAAGCCTGGCACTGACCTAGAGGTTTAAAAAGATTTTTGTTTAGAAACTCTGGACTTGGCTTGAGGTTTCATAATGAAGACAGCAGTGCTATCATAAGATATTGGCATAAGGTTTAAACCAGGAGATGATGTTCTCCCTAGGGGCTTTGAGACCGTTGGGAACAACTGTGAGAGATAAACACAGGTTACTACTAAAATCTGATCCTGGAGCCAGTGTTTCTGTTACAACATCTAACTGTTAAAAGTTCCACACGATACCTCTCTTTTGACTGTTTTTCAGGTGGATTGGGTGGCTTGCAGAACCAAAGCAGGGTGAACACAAACATCATATGCTCCAACCAAGAGTGGATCTTTAAGTTCTGCTGTGTCCACTAGTTCTGCTGTGACCAGGACATGAGCAAGTATTCAGCAGTCTCCCATAACTACAATTTTAGAAGAAGACCAAAGCAGACTCAGGCAATAAATTAATTTGGCCTAGGTATAATACCAAAGAGGATCCAAAAAAAAAGGGAGCAGGCTCTGTTGAAGTGATTTCACTTTCACATTGTAAGAGGCACTTAAGAAGGCAAAAACCAAACCAAGGCCAAATCCTTACTTGGGGAGACCCCAAATAATATATTTGAGGAGATGGAGATGGAGACCCGGACGAAGATTGAAACTGTGTCTGCTACAACCAATTCCACAGAACCCTACAGTGCAGAAGCTCCCTGAGAGTAAAGATGAGCAGGTTGGTGTGAAAAATTTAAAAGACTCCCCACCACTCATCACGTTGTGTACTAGACAGATTTTTTGATACAGTCTACCGACTCCTATGTGATAGAGGGATACAGGGATATGAAGAATTTACCCAAATATTCTAGACTGTAATGCTTTGTTAATAACAGGGTAGCCCAGGAACATGGGCTGCAAATGCCCTATGAACCAGAATCTGTAAAGGATGAGACTGAGAAAAACTAAATGAAGTTGTGTGAGGAAGAAATATAGCTCATTTAGAGGTACCAAAGCCCCATCAGAACACAACTAATAATCCAGACTACAATAGCCATTACTTTAGTGGCTTCTGGACTTGGCATTATGGCCATCTCATATTAAAGTACCGAGTGATGATCGTTAGCCTGGGACGCAAGGCTAATAGAACAAGTATGTCACATTTTTGATGAAATATTTAGGCTTGCTGCCCCTGTTACCCCTGGGTGGTCAAGAGACTATTGTTTAAGTTTTCTGTGTCTATTGGCAATGTTACATGTAACTAGGTAGCCAGTACAGTATTGATCAAAGTGTATCATTGGGAAGAATGCTGTTTATTAGGACTTTAACAGACTTTTCTTTTCTAAGGAAGCAATTCATTGGAATTTACCTAGGGTGTGTGCATATTAGAAAGTAAACAGAAGGTCAGGATTGTTGGTCAATTATTATTTCCATAATTGCAACATGTCTTGTCATATACAGTAATGTTATTTTACTGTTATGTTCATGTTGTTTGAAATTGACACCCTTTCATTGCGTTCCCGTCCATTTTAAAGTGTTATATTGCTGTTCAGTCTTTTTGTTTGCATGGCATTCGGGGACAAAGCCATTTTGGGCAGGAGAGAGCGTACCACCCCTTTATTTTAATAGGGCCAGTTTTAGAATTCAGTGGTTAAGTTTGGGATTTCTAGACTGTTCTTTAACTTTGTTCTCCAGAGGAATGGTAGTTGGATGCTTGTTGCTGCATAAGGGATATGACAATCAATCACTGCTGTTATTTTTTGACTATTTTGAAATGATTAAGGTAATGCCCTGCTATCCTTAAACTCGCTTCTTTTGTGTGTTGGATTTTACAATAAAATTTCAGACAGTGCTGTAAACCTGTTTGAGTTTCTACAGTCACCCTATGGGAAGGAGCCTGGGTACAATCAGCCCCTACAGTGCTACATGAACATAAATTACGTAAAATGATGTATTTAATTAATGACTTATAGTTAACAATTAAATCAGTCATTGTGATGATGAATACTACCAGCATACCAACTTTTTATAGCTAAAGTCAAGGAAAAGCTGCTTAATTGTTAACTCCTGTACAACTACACAGTAGCCAGCTTAGCACATAATTTAGTTTGTGTTTATAGCACTTTTTTTGTATAGCAAGCATCTTGTTTCCCACAAAGCCTGCCATGCAAGATAAAGAAAGAATATAAATGTTTACGCCCATATTACTAGTAGATTATCTGCAAAATCTAGCCATATGTCACAAACATTTCAGAATGGCAATTTTCTAAAATGAAAGTATTTTTAACTCAAACTGGAATTGATGGGTTTGTTAGTGCAAACAACAAAATAATTAAATGAAACATCAACCTTCCCTAAGTAATGTTGTTAATTAAAAGGGAAAGTATTGTCTCTTTTTGTTTCTTTTTTGTAACCCATTAAAAATGTTGCAGTTATTTTTTGTTGTAATTTATAGTATATACATAATTAACATTACTAATACTACAACACCCCCCCCCCCCCTGGTATCAGGAGAAAGACCTTGCTGGGTGGGGGTGGTTTTGAGAGACCATATAGGGGAGGTGAGTGGGGGTGCATCGGCCAGAGCCGTGGACCACATCTCCTGTATGGTAGGCTCAGGGCAGTGGGTGGGTTCTCTCTCTGAGCAGAGAGTGGGCGGGTATCATGATGTCACTCTAAGAGAGACACATAGGCTGGGGTGTAGTGGGATGGGCACATTTACATACCAATGATGCGCATGCCCGCTCGCCATAGATAATACCTTGCCCCCTCTTCTTTTTTTACGACTACACCCATGGATATCCCCTGTCCCTTTCTGCAATAGTGACCTGTCCGATTGTAGATTCTTATCATCTATTTCCGATTCCATACTGCTTCTGGCTTCTGTACTTCTTCTGACATTTGTAAGGCTACATTGTGTTTTATACAAATTCTGGTATTCTATTTTTATTTTTCTATCTATTAGTTATACCTTTCTCCCACCCTTCTGCATGACTGTGGCAAGCCATAGCAGTGCAGATGTGCCCTACAAACTTGCCCTTCCCCTTTATTCCAATCTCCCACCCCCTTAAATACCCCCACATCCTAATCCCCCCACCAATGAATTACCACTCCAAGAATTGCATAAATGGCCCGTAGGACTTTTATTAACAGAATTATAACCAAAATTAACCTTATATAAAAAAAAATAGAAATAACAATATAAACAATAAAACAGTATAAATAAACGCATACATAGAATAACCAATATAACCTAATAACACCTTAATTAAAGAATAGGTACCAGATAAACAATAACACATCCTAACCATATTGCCTTCCCAACTTTCTTACTGGTTGCAGGTCCTCGAAGGCCACCACTTTACACCTTTTTGGGGTCTGCACCTTACGGACAGTTGCTGCCAGCCGCCCATACTCCCAGCTCGGGAACGAATTTATCCTTTTCTTGTGCAGACCCTCCCCACAACACTTTACCAGACTATTAACCCAAACCAGGGATTCTATACCAAAGATGGAACCCTAACCAAAATATTGCCACCAGCGCACTCCCCCCGAGGACCTCAACCGCCCGTCCTACTAGCCAAACCATCAATCAAAAACCCAAACTGCCAACCACATAAGCCCTAAAAGGGGAGGGGGGGTGGGAAAGCTTTTCCTGAATGCTGTCTCACTCTGAAAGGGGGGGTCCCTCCTCCTGTCCATTTTAACTACTCTTGTCCCTCCTTAAACCTCCTCCCCCTCCTTCCCCCTTCCCTTTCCTCTCGCTCACTCTCGTCCAAAACTTTTAACCCTATGCTATCTGCCCCCTGACTGCCCAGTCATGATGGCCTTCCCATATGCTCCTTCCTTGCTCATTACAGGCCTCACTTGATAGGGTTTGATTGCCATAGATGTTTATTAAAAAACAACAAATTATATGTGTATAGAAAGAGTTGTGTGGGAGGATGCTGCAGGAGATTTGGGAAAGCTATGGGTGCCTTGCAAGAAGTAGCAGGCGTTTTACTTTAGGCTGGGTCTACACAGACTGTTTCCCCAGCTTAAACCTGAGTCTTTTAAAAGCCCATGTTTAAAAATTCAGGCCTCTTGGCCCTCATAAGCTGGGCTAAGAAGCCCTAAAAATTCCCTCTCCCTAGCTGCGTCCTAGCCCCCTCTAGCATTACTACATTTTATTAACCCTTAACACTCCTGGGTTATGCCTCACACCCTGTCATGTAGGCCCTGTGCCTAATTTTATATGGCCACAGGCCCCTTTCTATGATAAAAATATACAGGGTGAAAGAAAGAGGGTGCCATAGTCCAGTTTATGTGAACCAAAGTTAGGCTTAGTCTATGTGTACTAATTCCCCAGGGTTTAACCTGAGGCTTTAAAAACCCATTTTGTCAGCAGGAAGTTTGCGGACTGGGAATTTGCGTGCGGGATCCCGGGACCTGAAGTGACGCCAGTGAAAGACCTGAGACTTCCGGGAAATCCCTGTGACGCAGCCAGTCCCCAGTACTCAGAGCTCAGGGAGTTCTCCTATTATGCTGAATTGGGCACCAGAAGCAGTGTAAGGCCCAAGGAACCAGCTGACAAGCCCCAGAAGATTGGAGCTGTCAGGTAAGTGCTTGGGGGTCTGGGGGGGAGGTGTGGTGTATGAGGATCATGTGAGGGGGCGAATAGGGGCTTGAAATTAAAAAGGGGGGTTTGTTTGGTGTCTGGCAGGGCAGTCTGGTGGGAGGGGGAGTTTGGAAATGGGGAGGTGGGGAGTGCAGCGGGGCTTTTAAGGGCTTCCAAAAGGAGGAAAAAAAAAATAGGGGGGAAAGCGCGGGGGAGGGAGGGGTTCAGGGACATGCAATCAAGTAGATCAAGGGCGTATGCTGCAAGTAGACCTGGAGGGGCGTGTGTGGGGACATTTTGATCTAATATATTTGGAGCTTTTTATTTTGGTAGGAGTTCAGGGACAGCATTGTTGGGGGGGGGGAGCAGCAGTCCGCAGGTGGGTAGTTAGCTGACTGTGTGAAGGATAGAGGTTGTTAACTTGGAGAAGGGTTTAGGTTCAGGTTGGAGGGCTTGGGTGCGGTGGGGCACACTGTAGTTTTGCAAGTAAGGGGGTGGTGAAGGAGGTGAAGCAGGTGAAAAGGGGAATGGCGCTGGGAAGGCAAATTGGGGATAGAGGGACTTTAGGTCAAGATGAGGCCTTGGTGTCAGTACTGGGGGTTGATATGCTTTATCTCTCCAGTGGGATGGTATTTGCTATTACTCCCTGGTGTCAGTACAGTGGGATGGTATTTGCTAATACTGCCTGGTGTCAGTGCTGTGGGATGGTATATGCTATTACTCCCTGATGTCAGTACTGTGGGATGCTACACACTATTTTTCCCAGGTGTCAGTACTGTGGGATGGTATACATTATTTCTCCCAGGTGTCAGTACAGTGGGATGGTATACTCTTGCTCTCTGGTGTCAGTGCTGTGGGATGGTATACTCTATTTCTCTCAGGTTTCAGTACAGTGGGACGGTATACTCCATTACTCCCTTGTGTCAGTGCGGTGGGATGGTATAAACTATTTCTCTCCGGTGTCGGTATGGCAGGATGGTATATTCTATTACTCCCTAGTGTCAGTACTGTGGGATAGTATACTCTATTACTCTTTGGGGTTTGGTTTTGTGTACGGGTATGCTCTGGTATTCCCTTGTGTCGATACAGTGGGATGGTGTAGTCTGTTCTTCCCTATTGGCAGTGGTGTTAGATGGTATGTTCTATTACTTTCTGGTGTCAGTGGTGTTGAAAGGTATACTCTTTTACTTCCTGGTGTCAGTACTGTGGGTTGGCTGATGCGGGTCCTCCCTAACATAAGGGATTGGATGGTATTCTATATTACTGGATGGTGTCTGTACAGGGGGCGGGTGGTATGGTTTATTTCTCCTGGTTACCCTATAGTGGGAGGGTATGCTCTATTATTCCCTGGTTTGGCCAGGACATCCAGCTGGTATGTCTATTTGTGTTGAGATACTGGTAACATAAAGTCTTCATTTTGCTTGAAAGGGGGGGTGTGCTGTGGCAGGTGTATTTTGGGGTGTGTTGTGAGTGGGGTGAAGTTCTGGGACAGGTTCCAGTTGGTAGGCCTGTTTGGTTGTTGTTCATGGGTTGTTGCGTTAGGTGGCAGGTGATTCTGTAGTAGATGGGGTACAGGGAGTCAGTTGGCAGGGACAGCTGGTGGTTTACCATGCTTGGGTTGCAAGGTTGGACTTGGAGGGAATGATTTTGTACAAATTTCAAGTTGGGGCATTTAGCTGAGGTTGGTTCGGTTTGCATCAGGTTGGGAGTTTTATTGTGTTGGGCACTATTGTGTTGGGTGTGACAAGAGGCGGATGGCTGTCCGATAGACAGAGTGCTCGCCTGGAGTGGAGGTGGCAGTATATTGGATCAAAGTACCTGGATTACGGTGGAGTGAAATGGAGTCAGAGCCCCGCACATTTGGGGCGTGAGTGGTCTTTGGCATGGTAAGTTCCATGCCGGGGGGTAGTTTTGAGGTGTCGGCTGAGGGTGCTTGGGCGTGTTGCGGTCTGGTTGTATATGGTGGCCAGGACCAGCATAGTTCAACACTGCCCAGAGTGAGGTGAATAAGGAGTTGGCCATTTCGGTGGCCAGGAATCGTAGTGCTACATTATACGTTGGCAAGTTTGTGGCAGGTGCCCCTCAGCATGAAAGGGCTCCATGTCAGGGTGGGCTTTGAATTGGGTAATGTTGCAAATGGGACATAATTCGTGCTGTTAAGCTGGTTTGGAGGTGGCGGCTGGAATTACATGGTGTTGCCGTCTGGTCAGTTACAGTGGCCAGAACCAATTTTGGACAGGCGCCTGCTTAATGGAACAGTTCGAAGTATAGTGAATACGGCGGTGGGTTATTTCTTTGGCCAGGAATGGAGGAAGACTAACTGGCAAGCTGGAATTCAACAAGCTCACCGAGTGTGGAGGTAGCGCTGTGGTGGCGGTTGGGGTCTTGGAAGGCAAGCATCCAGTGCATTGGAAAAGCGGTGGATTTTGGCAGGGGAGGGGGATCCTCTTTGATGGGGTCTACCCCTTTAGGGTGGACGGATGATTATGGCTCCTGAGACAGTGCTGGGCGGCTAGGGGCCAAGGTGGAGATGTTGGAAGAGTTAAATTCCTGTTGGGTGCGAATTTTGCCTTCTGAGACCTGCAGCCTATTTGTTTGGGAGTATAACCGGGAGTTTGGAGTTTGATAACATTATGGATATTGTTGTTATGGTAATGTATTATTAAAAGGTGGGAATTAGGTCAGTTAATTAGGTTATAATCAATTTAATATGTTGGCGTTATATAATCCTGGTTTAGTAATAATTATATTAATAATAATGGAGTGTTATGATATGTTAATGTATGCTTGCATATCAAAACTTTAAAATGTATTTATTTATTTGTCATTTATTTATTATTGGATATTGTTTGTTTATTACTTTAATGGTTAATTTATTTAATGGTGGTTAAAAAAACAGCTGCTTGCCAGCCAATCTAAATCCAAGATTGGTGTTTGGGTATTTATTGGTGGGGGAGTGGTTGGTAAGCAGGTGGGGGGTCTGGGGGAGGCGGAGGTTCTGATGGTGGTGGGGAAGGATGGGCTGGAAGGTCCGAGCTAGCCTGGTCATGTATGCTGCATATAAAATAATAATAAAAAGTAATGTAGCATATTATACAATGCTGTACAATAAATAGGGGCTGCAGATGGCAAGCCTGTATATAGAACAATGAACCTATACATGTTTAAAAAATAAACTTTGCTGTTCTCAACAATATGCACAGCACAGCTGCAGTTATCGATATGTTCAGTATTATATATTAAACACCGGATACATACATGATCAAATGGAATTTTTTACATTAGTTTCTTTTTTTTAACTACACCTGTTTTAATGTTATTCTATTAGCAAAAACTACACAAAGGGACTAAAACAGTTATCAGCCAAGACTTCAGAAGTCCGCCAAAATAGAAAAAGGTGATTGTTTACCTATGGCAGTATACCATTCCTTTAGCTGTACATTAAAAACTAATATATAAATCAAAGACATCTTTATGGGTGACCTACTAAACCAGTTTATAACTTCACAGTGTAGGTCTAAACATTAAAGATATGTATGTGTCTCACCAGTAGATGGCGCCAACATCATACTGGAGAATATGTTAATATAAGCAGCACAGGTGTACAGAAAAGCTGTGTATATTTATTCATTCATTTATTTATTCACAAATGAGAAATCATGATACTAAGACAAAGAAAACGTTTGTTGCCCCACTTCAATTCACTATTGATAAATGTATAGTTGTGTTTCTTCCTTAACCACAGTTACCCACCAATGTTAAATGATTGTCAATTTAGCGTAAAAAATGGAAAACAATTGTGTGTCCTTACCATGAACACATGGCATCCTCTTTAACAGTGTTTCTAAGATCCCATAGAACCTATGGGGCTCCACCAGAGATTGCTAAAGGTATCTTTAGCAATGAGCAATCTGTCCCTCTCTCCTCAGTTTAATAGAAACAAATGATCTTTTGGCTATCTGAAAGGGAGACATTGTTCCTACTGGCCACAAGTGTAAGGCCAATTGTATTGACCACCACACAAATGTAGTATAAGGTGCAGACATACTAATTGTAGCAATAATATCTAGAGGATTTCCCATGTTAAAAAAGGTCAAGAGAGGCTGCTCTACAGATTCCTCCCATCCAACTGCTGCTTTCCTACGGCATGTTTACACTAGCAGTTTTTGCAAGTGGTTTTAAGTGGGGTTTAGTGGTTAAAACCACTTACAATAAATGGTTAACTTTGAAACAAATTGTTGATGCTGTCAGTGCTGTTGCATTTTCTTTTCAAATGCTACATACAGCAAAACGCACACAGCTAGGCTTTGCAGCCACTTGCTAACACACACACAGGCATTTGCAAATGCCTCATTAATGCCTAGTGGTTACCGCATGTTATCACTATCAGGCACCAAGTGCTTGCCAGTAACTTCCCAGAAGTGGCAAAATTACCACCAGGCTGAGCTTGCCCTAAAAAAAAGTTGGCAGTAAGGGTTTTTTGGTTAGTTCTTGTTATTAGGTATTTATATACCACTAATATCTTACCCAGCTCTGTACAGAGTATATTGACCAATTCATGTAACACACATGTTAATGAAACAGCATTTATAACAAAGTTCTAAGTGTTTAATCATCTGAACTACACCATAAGTATATGGCTAATGTAAAGGCTTATTCACACTGGCACTGTGTTGCTGCTTGAACAAAATTCCACCCACATTGTGGATAAAGAAACAAATGCTGCATGCCACATTTTGAATGGCTCAGTTCCGTTCTTGGCATCCAGTTTATGGGGGTGCTTACTTGGCTCTGGAAATGTGTACCAAGTGTTCTCTTTTAATAATACAAACATTATGGCTTACGTACCCAAACTGTTTCTAACTACAACTTTCTCTGGTTTGGTTTTGGAATGGTAATTTATGTAAACATTTATGAAACATATAATAAAAGGTATTTATGTAATGGTATACTTTACATACTCTAGCAACCATTTCCCAATAAAGAACTTGCAACTAAATAACTAAACTATAACTGCAACTAAACACTATAGACACATACACCAGGACTGTCTCATGGACCAAGTCTCATATTGTATTACAAACTAGTTCTTAAAGTGTACCTGGACTTGGGATGACCTTTTTAAATAGTAGGTAAGTGTATCCTCTCTTCTGTAGTAGCAGTATATATCTACCTAATCTTATTCTCTCAGTAGTCATATATGTTATATTAGATTAATTTTAGTGTCTCAATTCACTCACAGACAGTACCTGCACCCTTTATTCAGTGCAATTACTGTATTTAGCCTGTAGATCACTACTTTCAGAGCATAAACTGCCTACAGGAGCTGTCAGAGTTTATAAAAATTAATCAATTTTTTCCTTTCTTTACCTTCTATAAATACTTTGCAAATATTCATAATTGTGTAATTTGTGTTCTGCCGTTGTATGTGAGTTTGGGAGCTTGGTCCCAGTAAACAACTATCGATATCTATGACTCATATGCTATTCAAGAATAAACTAACTAAAGTAAGCTATTATATGTACACAGTGGGCTTTGCTATGTTCCTGTTCACTGAAGACCACTATCCAATCAAACCGCTCATCTGTCGTTTACATCGAAAAGCTAAGCCTTTTATCAGTGTAAAAAGAGGCAAACATTTTCTTTAGCTAATGGTCTTCAGGAGGCTGGACTGCCCTGATAAAGTTAGCTAATGAGAATGCTTACCAATGTATGAGAGGTCTTAATGGGGTACCCAACAGCAGGCTCGGGTCTACACAATGGAAGATAAATTAATGTTATATATAAAATATGTTAAATTCCAATATAATAATATATGGAAAGTTCTGTTGAAATGAATGGTCTGGCATTAAGAAAGGAGCAATAGAATTGGAAATAAGATTTGCATACAGCTTAGTGTATTCAGCCTACTGTACAATATCTAGCGATCATGTTTTTCTGTCTAAAGAAAAGCTGTTTTACCACAGCAAAGCACATTCTGCATTTATTGAACAAGCACTCATTTTATTGTCATTGTTATTTCTTCTTTATATAAAGGCCCTCAGTGGGTGTAAAAGATCAGAAAGTAGGATGATAACATCATCTTTCTATGGTATCCTAACAGCGCAGGCCACTGTAGGTGTGATGGTACACTTCTATGAACCATTGGTATTTTGTGTAACGGTAGTAACCCTAAAGTTATCACACAGAACTTCTTAATATAAACATGTTTCCGGTCCTAAACTGCTAATAGTTATTCATAAGTACATCTCTAGCATCCAATTAAGACTATAATACCATTGATCAGATTTGACATTTGCTGCACACTCATATACCTAGAAACCTAAATGATAGGTGTTGGTGAGTAATCTCTGAAGGCTCACCACAATGCATCCTGTTTTCATGTGTAACCTCTTTCAAACAAAGGAAAAACTCCTAGCTTGTATGAAAGTATGTGTCTGCATGACTGTGGGCATGATAATTAAACCCTAACAAGACTTCTTACTTCTGTAAATCACTATAAATATGTGATTTATTTATTGTTAGATTTGGTTATTTTTGATGTTTCAAATATTTCTATATTCCACTTCACAATTCTGAATTCAGAGAAGGGGCTGACTAAAGATGATTTAGGAGATACCCTAACAATAGCAAATAAATAATATATATGTATAAAATGTACCACATACCAAAAATTAGTATATGAACGGACCCATAGTATTGAAAACTGGGACTTTTTAGGTACATGTACAATGTACAAAATCAAAAGTTTAAATATATAGACACATTTCACAGTGACCTTATTCTTCATTTAAATGCAAGGAAGTGGCAATTTCATATATCATTATCAGGCAACAGAAAGGAGGGATGTAAATTATGTACATAATACACTAGTGCAATATCCTATAATAAAAATAAGTAAACAATATCTGTAAAGGAAATTCAAATAAGCCCCAAGAGGCAAGGTTAGGTTAAAAATAATACCACATTGAACAGGCAAAAATAAAAAAACAAAACGTTAAACAATTAAATTGTATCTCTAGGCATTTTTTAACTTATGATATAGTGAGGAAGGTATAGACCCAGGAGATATAGTTTTTTTTTTTTATATTGGGCCTACTGTTAATCAAGATCCACTAATATGTAGATACTTGCTCTGTCTTACCATGGTTTGCACCAGTATGATGAAATTTCTATGGTTTTATGGTACCTACCAGTGGTGTAGTGGGGCACGCACACATGGGCACGCCGTGCCCTCACTTTTTTTGAGAACCCCTTATAGGCTATCCCTGCACGCCTGCCATAGATAGCCTTCACCATTACTGTGCCTTCTCTTCTTTTTTTACAACTACACCCCTTGTAACCTTATCATCACAAATCTAGTTATGCTTTCTCTTGGTCCCATAGAAATCAAGGTTTTCATATACTTTACTGATGATGACCAACAAGCCTCAAACTGCTATTGCAGTTTAGAATAAATGGCTCTATCAGGCTTTATATATGCTATAAATGAATAATCTGCCTGGAATACTGTGTTGTTTGGTTTTGGCTACTGTGAATTATATAGATACCTACTAATTTCAGAAGACTACTAAAACAAACAGTTATACCCAGTTACAATGTGTATCTTTGACAGAATACAGAAGTAAACTTTTTCCACTGTTTTTGAAAGACTGTAAAAGACTATACTGTTCACCATTTGCATTTGTTATCATTTACAAGTTTTTACCATTCTTTGATAAATCTGCATTTTACATCTTTGGCAATGTATATATCACATTATATGAAGAGTAACCAAGTATGAAGTCTCAAACAATTCATACTTTTGAATTAGTTGCACATATCTATTACCCTGTAATTGTGTTGCCCCACAAATTATGTATATTTGAAGCTAGGTGTGACTTTCATAACACACAATCATTATCTGGGAAATAAAAACTGACTAGTTCCTTTCATAGCTATTTTTTTTCCTGGGTTGTGAAGGTCATTTTTAAGTTTCACTTGTATGTATTTTGTTCTTTTTTAGGAAGTAGAAAGAAAAAAGTTGCATGGGTGTGAAACAGCTCCCTTCTCTTGATGTTCCATGACAGGCTGGGACATGTTTCTAATGCTTTGCCATCACAAGCTTTATAACAATCCAAAGAATACAAATGTTTTATTACTAAGATTAGGGAGGAACGATGAATGACCTAATCCAAGTATTTAAATTTAAATAAATATAAATATATATATATATATATATATATATTTATATATCATTTTTTTTAAGCAACACAGATAACAACCTAGTCCCATATAAAAAACTTGCTGGTAATTGGTTTTAATGCATGTGGGAGGAATAAATAAGAAATTGGCTCTGGTGTGATTTCAGCATGTCAGGTATAAAAATGACTGAGCCAGGGAAAAAGAATTACCTGCCCACAAACACAAAAGGCTCTTCCTCAAGCACCTCAAAGTATTTGTCAATCACAATCATGAATCGACATTTAAGTGTATCTGTGCCCACATTATGGATGCTAAAGAATTTACATATTCTTAATAAACAGTAGAAAAGCTTTAAAGTGGAGTATTTTTTGTATTTCTAACAGATTATAAATGCCTGCTGGTTGTCTACATTAGGAGACTGGCAAACTCTAATTAAATAAAACCCAATATTTTAGTACCTTTGTTTATTTCTAATTTATACCTATAGGTACATGAATCCCCCATTCTTGGTTTCAAAATCATGTACGGATTGTGCAAAATATGTATATGTGTATTTGTGCATAGGATGGGCAGAGGTTCACTTTAAAGTGTAGGTCCAGCCAAGACATTCTTTCTATTTTTGAATTCTGCATAGAGTGGTAAATCCTTGCCAGGTTTTTACTGCTATCCGGGGGCTCGATTGGAGTTTGTTTCTCTCACTTTTATAGTGACAATGGTTTAGCCAAACAGGAGGTAAGGCAAACTCTTCAACAGGGACACAAAAAGCAAAGCAAAAAAAATGACAATTCTAGCTATCTCTTACTTAACAACATAAAGTTCTGTGTTGCTTTTGGGGGCTTTTTGAACGTTCACAAACCCTTAAAGCAAAATCCAGTTCCTTGTTACTGAGAATACACATTGCTCACTGTGGCTAGCCTTGGAAATAGTGTGGAAAGTAGCAGATAGTGTGTAGTAGTAGGTTTAAAGTTGTTTCTTATTTTTTACTTTGTTTATAAAACAGGGAATCTGACATTCACTGAAAAATTCAATGTGGGAATCTATTACTGCCATTTACTTCAATTACATAGACCTGGAATATTCCCAAAAGGGAATGTCAGATTCCCTGTTTTATAAATTGAGCCCTATTATCAAATTTAACGTCTAATCTATTATAACATCTAGTGGTGTATAGCTGCTTTAGAGACACAAGGCTGCAAACATTGAATACTTTGGGATTATGAAAGGTGATGTAAGTACAGTTTTCTGCACATGTATAGTGTACATGTATTTGTACAGTGCTCTTGTACATTTGACATGTAGATGTGCCTTGCCTAAAGTACATTATATTCAGAATTTAGGTGCAATATGCTGGTTTTATTGAATTGGAAACTGTAAAAACAGTGCTCATTACTTGAAACACCTGACACCTGAGGGGTTTCTAAATACTTTGGCCTATATATGTAAATGTGATTGGTCAGTTGTCCACAAACCTTTGCACATATAGCGTATTGTATATATTGCATGTAGAAAAATTCATCTTTTTGGCAGACACACATTTGCAAAAATGCAGCAAAACTACTCCGAGCATGATCTTGCAACAACTTACTGAATGATGAGTCATGGTTATGAACTGTGAACTATTCACTATAAAGGTACAGACCCTATTATGAGTTGAGTTTTCTGTCAACAGTGCACATGTTCATGAACCTTTGCCATTAGCTAGGATTCTTTCATTTCCATTAATTACTTTACCTTGGGCCATTTTAGAACACAATTTTAGCTGACTAATATTTGCTATTCTGTTAATGTACAATGCCGTTATTCAGCTAACCTTTTTTTTACCTTATGCTTCATGTTGATTCTTGTTATTTTATCAACAAAAGAATAACTACCACCCAGGCACAACCCACAGGTCTGCATAAACCACAGTGGATCACATAGTATTGGATTGTTATGCTCACTTGATGAGCTAATAGTTAAAAAGAACACATTACAAGCCCACTGCCTCTATTTATGATGTATAACGTATGCTTCCTGTTGTCTATCAGCTGTCATATCCATAAGTCCTTTGCAAGCTGTATCATGAGTGTCTGTCCCAAGCACTTCTTCAGCAGAGGTGGCAGGCTTTGGTATGAAGGCACTTCTTAAACCCAACTGTGTGGGAAGATAAATATGAATAGCACCAGACAAATTCTTTAATTATGAATATGCATATCCAAGTCACTCCTACATGCTGAAGCAAATGATGAAGCTGCATTTTTCCTAAATATTTCACATTGTAAATTACTAAAACTTAAACGCTCTATGAAAGACATTTTGCATAAAATAATACATAGAGACATAGGTATAGTTTATACACAATTAACAAAGCCTCAACTTTCTCTCATTTAGGGGGTTTATCTTTCTTTTGGAGCCAGATCCCTCAAGTCCTTGTCTGTCCTTAGTTGGCCCTCATTTTGGTGCATGGCAGTCATATAATTGTTGTCTAAAATTCTTAGTGCTTTCTCATATTAGAAAGTTAGGAGCTTTGAAAGTTAACACTTCTAGATGTTTACTATATGATAACAAATCTTCACTTTTTAAAGTCTGGTCCAGTTTGAAATATCACATGCCCTTTCTGAAACAGATCACTGAACCACATTGAACCACAATTAACCACATTCTTTATGTTCATATGAATATGTTGTTTAAGGTTCTTGTTTATCTAGAACATTGTATATCTAGTAGTAGTCATTCACATTCAACTGGACATGTTTTTGTAATGTTGAAGGTGTTTCACAGCTCTCCACGTTCACCAGTTCTACCTGTGTAGGAAATACCCCAGCATTTATATCCACACAGCAATCCAATCACTTTGGAGTGTGACACATGCAAAGAAACCCAATGCCCATACACAAAAAAAGTGAAAATGAAACTACACTAGGGAACAATTTTGAACAAATTTTTTGTTGACTTTGAATTTTTAAACTTATTTACACCAAAAAAGGTATGCTAATTCTGAAAGTGCAGTTAGTTTTCTTCTATGACGTCAGTTGTTTTTCTCTACCGCTTATATTAATGTGATTACTGTAGCGTGGATTTGTATAGTGTGGATTTGTATAGGCTATTAATTTACACACAAGACAGTGTGGTCAGAGGTTGTGCGCTGCTCTACATAGTGAATAATCAAAATTTATTTTTCTATTTACACACGTATTTCCTTTCTTTCAGATCATGTCTGGCTATGCTGTTTCTCGTTGTAAGTGCCTAAACAACCCTGATTCATTTTGTAATATCTGTGGTAGTTTCACCATTCCCAGTCAAAGGGCGAACATCAGCACATTTGTAGAGCAAGCCTATTTGGCATATTTCAAAGTTAAACTTGGTGGTCAATAAGGTGTGCAAACATTATGTCAAGGGTTTATGAATGTGGACAGGGAACACGTGATAAGATGCCATTTGGTATACATATGGTTTGGCGAGAGCCAGGAGATCATTTCAGTGACTGTTACTTTTGTATAGTGAAAACTTCAGAATGTAACAAGAAGAATAAATATAACATGGAGTATTTTAGCCTAACATCGGCTATACGTCCAGTGGCTCATTCAGATGAAATGTCAGTGCGGTTTTCGTTACACTACCCTCCCTTGAAGAACATGATTATGGTGATGAACTAGGTGACAACAATGATGAAGAGTTTGAAATTGAAGAGGATTAAGTGAGTTGGGTAATTTGGCACGTAATTTGGGACTATCAAAGAAGGCTTCAGAACTCCTAGCATCAAGACTGCGTGAGAAAAACTTACTTGATAAGGAAACAAAGGTATGATACTTTCGAACCAGAGAAATTCTATTTCTGCAGTACTTTAGAACTGATGGTGGCTTTGTGTATTGCCATAACATACCTGGTTTAATGGAGGAATTGGGAATTCCAATCTTTAACTCAACTGAATGGCCACTATTCATTGATAGCTCAAAGCGGAGCTTAAAGTGTGTCCTCCTTCACAATAGCAATATATTTGGGTCAGTCCCAATTGGTTAATCAGTTTCTCTTTGTGAAGAATATGCAGACATAAAGAGAGTCATTGAGTTGTTGTAATATCACCAACACAATTGACCTTAGAATGGTATGCTTCCTTCTTGGTCAGCAACGCGGATACACCAAGTAGACCTGTTATCTGTGCATGTGGGAAAGCAGAGCTCGCAAGAGGCATTGGGTGGAAAGGAAATTACCTCCAAGATCTGCCCTAAAACCAGGTGATCCAAACATTCAACATAAGCCACTTGTTGAAAGAAAGAATAATAAAGTCCCACCAAGTGCCACCTGAAGGAGACAGTTTCAAGTACCTCATTTTGGCATTTCCTAGCCTATTATTTGAAAAAATAAAGGCCGGTGTGTTTGATTTTCCACAGGTTCGGCAGCTCATCAAAGGAAAATGTCAGAAGTCGAAAAGAATGCTTGGTTATCATTCAAAGCCATTATCAAGGACTTTCTTGGAAACACACGAGCACAATTCCACCAAGATTTGAAGGTCATGGAAGGACAGTATCAGGGTAGATGGGATGTACAGATGATGGCTGACTATTGTTGGAGCATTCGGGGGGATTGTCCTAACACTGAACTTTCCAGGAAAAGCTAAAAGCGTACATTTTTACCTTACCCGCTTACCCGATTCATTTTCAAATGTTTTACTGTAAAAAAAATG
>NC_092860.1:90187849-90215335 GCF_032062135.1 Pyxicephalus adspersus
TATGTTTTTTGACAAAAATGCAGGGTACCCTATATCGTAAAAACTGGATGTGATAGCAAAAAAAATCGGATCATTTCTGGATTCACCACCCAAAAATTAGTAAACAAACAAGTGTAAGATCTATCTCAACAAAAAATGTGTTCCCCAGTGCTATGTATTAAAAAAAGGGCAGCAATAAAAATTCCTTAATTCTTCTCAGATTACGTGCACAAAATACTTCCGTATTGATTAAGCACAGAATAAATGGTTCAATACTTAATTACCATTTATTCGTTGCACATTTGTGCACTACTTGCCAAAGTTTGCCATCATTATAAAGCACATTTGCAGACCATGGATTCTCTAGATCCTATTTAGATCCTATTCACCATGCTTCTTCATGTCCCATTTTTCAATGTCCTAGTAACATTTATTCTATGTAAAATAAAACCAATATAGCCACCACGCCTTGGTTAGCTTTTGAAATTTTCATTCTGAGGAAGGTGAATCAAATATTTGACTATTTGCCCTTTGATATTTGTAATATAGAAGATGACATTGTTACTGCTGCATATACTGTGAAGATTTTTTTTTTGCACTTCCCTACACACATGTCAGGCAAATCACAGGGAATTGTAGGCAATTGTAACTAGTTTCACCTTCTTTTTATACATGTGCCCTTTAAAGCATAGGTGGTTAATCTTTTTGGCTCAGGGGCCCCGATAAATGCCCACTGCCCAGCAAGTAAAGCATCAGGGATTCCCTAAGACCTGAAAGGTATTTTAAGGGTTCTCCCGTGTTGAAAAGGTTGAGAAAGGCTGCTCTAAGTTGTCACCCAGGGTTAGCCCTTATATTACTACAGTTTCTGGTTTAAGTATTGTTCAATTCACTATTTGAATGGGCTTTGTAAGTTGTTAGCGTGGATTTCCACCCACATTCAAATATTTTTTGGGCATGTGGGAGGTAACCCAAAATATATTGGTAGGTTGTGTGGCTTACCTAAAAAGTGTGTCCTTCTAATATACTAAGAATGTTAGATTGTGTACTTCTTTGAGGCACAGTTTATGACATGGCCAATAACAACACAAAGTATTGAATAATAAGTCAGCGCTATATAAATATATGATGATATTAAGTAAGACATTACGTTTTACAGCCTAATCTGTGGTAACCTCCAGAGGGGGTTTCCAAATCACACAGTTAAAGCAAGGTCCAGAAAAACAAAGATAGATTTTTTTTTCTGCTCTTTTAAAATAGACCAGCATTTTGCCAGTTCAAGGGAGGGGCATGGTTGTTCTGGATAGCCTGCATCCTCACCTGTTGATACAGACATTTCACAAATTCCCCCATTCCCCTGTGAAGTACTCAGTACATGTGGGAACATCTAACACGCTCTTCATCCTCCCACAAGGCAGCACTGCCTAAGCAGTCATCCACCTGCCCTAGCACTGTCACATGTGAGCAAGGACAAGATTTCTTGGACCTGGAAAAACTTACCCTAAAATTTTGGAGAAAGCATTGGGCTAGCAGGGTGCCAGAATAGAGAAAAGAAGTTAAGGATTACTTAATACACCGCATAAACTACGGAAATTTTGAAAACATTGATATTAGTTTGACTGATCATAATATTAAGATGAAAACAATTAGGTGAAATAAATATAAAATAACAAAAACAGCTTTTGCTCCAATATTCTCTTCAATTCAAAGATTTCTCTGGCAATATTTTTTCTGGCATTAGATGGGCTTAGTCCCTTGGCCAGCATCATTGAACCCATTTCATCTGAGCCTAGGTTGTCCTGGACCAGCCTGTAAGTGGACAGTTAATGAGAAGCGACAGATCTCTGCTTTCTCCATAAGCATGCTTCTTGTCAGTTGAATTGACTTCATCTTGTTCTGATACTTTTTTTTACACTGGAGCCACTGCTATATAAGGACTGCAGTTGACTAATTCCAGGTAAAATATAGGTCCTTTCACTGCTTGCATTAAAAATTTACTTAAAAATAAATATGGCTTGCATTAAAAGTAAAAGTTAAAATATATGAATGAAATACAAAAATGTGTAACATGTTTTCATACCACCTAACACTAGAATGTTCAACTAGAAGGTGCAGTGAGCGTTTGTATACATTACCACTCATACATACACATACATAACATGATGCCTATAGATTGGTGTATAAGGTAGTAACTATTTGCTTAATCAAGCACTTTAATCTGCCTGTAGCGACACTGTTCAAACTGTTCAAATCAATAGTCCTGTTCATGTGAATGACGGGAGGAAGAGAGTGGCACAAGCAGATTTGCCATCACTTTTAATTTAAATATTGGTCAGTGATTTCTACTTGATCAGTCAAAATCCCTTGAAAGTGGCAACACAGCAACATTAGGGAGGGCCTCGGACAGGAGAGAGCCACTAGTTCCACTACAAATGGCGGAATCAGGAAACTGTTGTGTCTCTTCATGAGAGTCATTGTAAGCTTTAGTCCTACTTAGTGCATGAACATCTCACCAAGATACTTCTTATTTGCATCAAATCCCTAAGATGTTTTGCAACCAGAAATAGATAAGTGGGCAGGAAGATGACGGCCTCTTCATGTTGCTCATAGAATTTGCTGCTTCCAAGGACATTTACATTACTAGTAATGGTAATTATTTTAAAAACATAAATTTGTTTTTTTATATACATCTATAAGTACTTTGACCTTCACAATTGTAAAACAGGACTCGATTAGGACACAATAAGGGAGCAAAAGAAAAAAGTAATGACTGTGTGTGCTTATTCTCCTTTATTGTCAAGTCCCTGGCTGAGGTGCGTACTACACCAGGCCACATCTCTGCAGTTTAGACCAGTAGTCGCCAACCTTTCGGACCTCATGGACCACTAATTTTCTTTCTTTTCTGAAGGTTGGCTTAAAAACAAAAATGTTAACCTTGGTTTTTTAGAGAAAAGGTATGTACCCTTGTGTTGTAGTACTAATTTTGTTTACACAACGGGTACAATTAACTAATTAATTACCTGTGAACTAAAGTTAACCTAAATCAATTTCACATAGAAATCCTCTTCCCATTATAGATGATTGGAATAAATATAAGTTTAAGGAACACCTTATGCTGGTTTATGTAACTTCTTCTTAAATCACACCCAAAGTGTGATCCTACAAAAGAAGAAATGAAAGTGACATAAGGAAACTGAGATTGAAATGTCTGACTGACCTTTGATTTGTTTTCCTCTAAATTTTTTATCTAGCTGAGTTAGCTTGCTGTCCCTCAAAACTTGGTAGGCTTTCCGTAGTGATAAGATTTTGGTGTGTTCCAATATCGAAATGTGTACTGCTTATGCTTTTACAATATTTTCCTATTTTGTCAAGACTAAAACTGATATGAAAAAATCTTTCTGGCACAGTGTTTAATATGAACTATATTATATTATTCCTGTATTTAGGAATGGATAATAATGATTATTTTGTATTTTCAAAACAAAAACTAAAAAAATTTTATATATAATATATTCCTCCTATTACATGCATGTAAAATTAAATTTTTTTCTGCTCACCTCATAATAATGGTGAGAAATAGGTCTGTAATACTGCCAAGCTTTACAGCAAATGCAAATTGCCCGTGTTTAAATTTTAAGAAAACACATGTTGTTTGGTTCCCTCCAGAACAAATATTATAAATGATTGAAGAGGTTACATCATCAATGACCTTGTCCTTTGATGGCCATAATAACAGAAATCTTTGATGATTTGTGGTTAAAGGAAATGCCATTTTTTTATTATTATATATTTTAGATATATGGGGTCTGTTTCCTGTTCAATTTTTTGGCTGTGCACCAAAAAAGAAGAGGGAAAAAAATGGATATGAACAGTGTTGGGGGTGGTGAGGGTTTACAATAAAATTGATCAAGCAGTTTAGTAATATTTCAAATTCAGCTTGGTGGCACATCAGTCCAACCATAACTGTTGAAAGTTGCGGGTGCCCACCAGGGAAGGCATAATATTTAAATGTTAAGGTGTGCCCTCAATGCAGAAGATGAGAGAAATGAGCCTGGTAGGGTTCATAATTATGGGCTTCATGGAGGCACTAGGGTGCCAGGTTGAAATTTCATCCAGGACTATATCTGCATGTAGTTTGTATGTTCTCTCTGTGTCTAACAAGGTTTTCTATCAGCACTTTGCTTTCCTCCTAGAAACATACTGGAAGGTTCACTGGCTCACCCCAAACTGGCCTTTGGCTTTGTCATTGACATATGACTATAGAAGGGAAATCCTCTGAGAGTTAGTGACTAAAGACTTTAGTAAAGCACAGTGTAAAATGTCAGCGCTATTTAAAGACATAAAATACTGCCCGTTAAACGCTTATTGGATAACTATGTATGTTTAAGTAATAAGAGGAAGCTACTTCTGGTTACAAAATAATTATAAATTTCCTGTTGGTAGCTGGTTAAGTTCTTTTAAAAGATAACTATACCTATGATGTCATGTATACCTTTATGTGGATACAATTCCTTGAAGATGTAAAAGGAAAGTACCTTACATTCCTACCATGCATAGTGCACATACTTCAGATTTTTCTGGAAAGCCCTACATGTTTTTGTTTCTGGTTTTTAGTTTACAATCATATATTTTAAAGAATCTTGACTTTGCTACAAGGGTGATTCCTCACATTATTCATTAATGGCATTTACTTACTTTAAGGCACAGAAAATATCAGTACTGGCTTTTGCCTCATTACAGGTGTTCCAAAATTCTGGCTTTGCAATGTGTATAATGTCTGCTTGCTTTCCTAACATACTTTGAGTGCCTATGCCGAGGTAAACAGTTAATTGGCAACATATGTAATATGTTTTATATATTTTTGAAAGTAAATGTGCCAATAGAATTCACATAAATCACACATGTCAGCATTATAAAATCACATCCCATATAACTGAAAAAGTACCTTGTTTTGAGACTAATCAAAACAAATGAATCCAAGAATAATCTAAAAAAATTCAGGGCAGAGCATAAATTAATAAAGCAGATGTTCTGCACACAGAACTAGTTTAAATACATTAGAACAACCATTCCTGGGGACTTTTAAGGCATGCCAATAAACATTTACTAACATCTTCATAAAACCATAATTTTTGTAGGCATTAAAACAACAGTATGCATACCAACATCATTGGACAACCGTGGCATACATTGGGGGTCTCATATATCTTTCAATGCATTCTGCAGGGTTTGCTTCTTCAAGAAAGAAAAATGGTGAGACTAGTACGTCTTTCTAGCAACTGAGACATACTAGTCTCATGATTTTTCTTTCCTGAAGGAGAACATCTTGCGAAAAACATTAAACATATATGAGATCCCAATGTACGCTATGTATGTCCAATGATGTTGGTATATGTACTATTGTTTTAAAATTTAAATAAATTATGCAAATATAAAGAGACTGCCTAGACACAAGAAATATGAATATATTGCAGCTCACCAGTCTTTAGATGTGGTGGCTGCATTAGCCCTTTTTTTAAGCCTAATTTTCCTTGTCATTATATGTTAAGGACATACTTCCTGCATTAGGGTGGCTATACTAGCTGCACTGCATCTAATGGAGGAGCAGCTATGTCAACATGTCTTTTGTTAATTTGAAATTTTTTAAATGAAACTAGAGCTAAAAATTAAAAAATTGCGACCAGGCAGGTTCTTTTATGGAAAGGGACAGATGAACTTCCTCCTGCTTTCAAACAAACTTACCTGTCTGGTTGCAATTTTCTAATATACTCACTTGTCCCTGTTTCATTGCAGGGGCCACTATCTTCTTCTCTTCCAAGGTTTTCTGATCTTCGGCCATCTTCATTGGTTTGGTCCTGGTGACATAACATGTGCAATTCAATCGGTCCTGTCAGCCCTGAGGGATTTTCCTTCTATATTTTTGGAGAGTAGCTTAGTGTTTTTTAAACAAAATTAGCAAACAGGCATGTAAGAATGTTTTATTGCAGAAGGGGATAAGTAATGCCTGCAAACTTTCAAAGCCAAAGGATAGTTAAAAAAAAAAAGAATATAAGCTCACCATTGTAAGCACCCCTATCAATTTACAGTTTGTCTTCTTAATGATTTGACTGAATTGGTTGGCCCACTGAAGGAAGTTTAAAATTAACAGAATTATTGACAGATCACAACTATGTTGTAGAGGGGACACAGAAAAAATAAAAGTGTGGTGTTACTGCCAATGGCAGACTGCATCACTTATAATATGTCTGCCTTTAGTTTTGTATTAAATGTACAACGTAATCCCAATGTATTTAAATCAAGCTTTTCAGATATACATTTTACACCAAGGTCCACAATTGGATGATATGCTAACACAAACCCATGAGTATGTTTTCATGAAATCCATCTAAAGCTTTCATTTAACAAAAAAACTCTAACCCCCTTTAAAATAAAGACAACAGAAATATGACAAAACTGTGAGAAATCAGAGAATACACTGAAAGTCAAGAGAGGGCAGCACTTCACAAAATATATGCTACTAAACTTAACAAAACAATGATCACCTTAGAAAACTGAAACACAAAACCCTTTGATGAGCAATTGTGAATTACTAGATACCATAAAACTGTATGAGATTACTAATGCATGCAGTAATGCTCCAAGGACATTGTATAATAAAATTTACATGACTGCTATATTTACTAGAAAACAGATGTAATTTACAATAAAGCACCAGACAAAAAATGAAATACAAAGAAAATGTATGACTGCTCACTGAGCAATATGAATGTTGAACGTGTATGTACAGTTTTCTAAGTCATTGAGCCTGATTTATTAAAGCTCTCCAAGGCTGGAGAAGATATACTTTCATCAGTGAAGCTGGGTGATCCAGCAAACCTGGAATGGATCTAGTCCAGGACTCAAAACATTTGCTAGCAAGAAATTAATTCAAGGTTTGCTGGTGAAAGTGTATACTCTGCAGCCTTGGAGAGCTTTAATAAATCAGGCCCAGTGTTTGCAAAGCTTTGTTCTGCAATACTATATTTCTGCAATGAAAAGGAAGAGCACGGTATAAAATAAATTATGTGGGTGAAGGACACTCCCCTGCCATGCCTAAATAGGGCACATAATGTGATGAATTAGTATACAGATTTAACCCACAAGTTATTTCTGCGTCATCTGGTAGATTCTAAGGTTTATTATATTAAATAGCACTTTAAGGGCCATAAATGACACCACAAAAAGGGACAATGTTGAAGGAAAGGGGGGCAGAGGATTTTGGTTAAAAAAGACGGACAGTTGGAGATTTGTTAGTAAATAAAATCAATCTAAATATATAGAAACAAAAAAGTTTGCATGCTTTTGATTGAATCATTGATGTAAACACAGCTTAATCACTAGGCTATGTGAACATTCACTTTTCTAAAAAAACAAAAAAATAAAAATTATAATGTTATGAACAGAACTCTATTTTGTTGGCCTGTTCATTTAAACGTTTTAAAGGAAATGACACTCGTGTCACGTGTTATTCTCTGCAGGACCTGGCATTGCTGGAAGAGGACCTGTAATGTCTTGTGAATGAACAGATGGGAAAAAGGTATGTATATACAAATAGAAAAAACATATTTGGCGGTGAGGAAAAAGACAATGGGCCTGATTTATTAAAGCTCTCCAAGGCTGGAGAGGATACACTTTCATTAGTGAACCTGGGTGATCCAAAAAATCAGTAATGAGTCTGGTCCAGGATGGAAAACATTTGCTAACAGATACCAAATGAAATCCAGTGCAAGTTTGCTGGGTCACCCAGGTTCACTGATGAAAGTGTATCTTCTCCAGCCTTGGAGAGTTTGAATAAATCAGGCCCAATGGGAGGGTTTTTGGAAGTCAAGCTTTAACTATTTACATGTTTATTATGGGCTTTATGTCCAACCAATAAATAACTGTAAAACTTATTATTAAATTAATATAAAAAAAACAAGGTCAAATGTATTGAATTGTGATAAATGTATGTGGCTAAAGCATACAATTACAATATATATTGTAATAATTATTTCCCCCCATGCAGATCAAGCTGTATAGCATAATGACTGAGCCTGATTTTTTTTAGTTGTGGAAAAAGTGCAGAAGTTTTAATAGACCTGTCGGGTGTTTATTCATTTCAGTCTCCCCACTGGCAAAATCTAACCTATTTTTCTGGCAACGATTTTTACTATTGTATAGATTACTGGGAAATTGTAAATCAGTTGTCAGCACAATAGATTTCTCTTACTTTAGAGAGATTTCTTCTTGCTTCGTATAGTCTATACAAACAGGAAATAAAAGTAAATCTCCAAAGAAAAAAGGGAGCTTCAACCATGTTTGTTCTATGTTTATTACTGTATAGGAATGTATGTTAAAAGCACTTGGCCTTTATTATTTATATTTGTAACTTTTATTTGTAAAGCACCAGCATATTATGCAGACCTGTACAATAAATAGGGGCTGCAAGTGACAAACCTTGCAAAGGAATACAAACATTAACACAGGAGGAGTAAAGCCACATACACACGTGCAATTCTTGTCGTTGGAAAGGATCTTTCACAATCCTTTCCAATGATAGGAAACTGCACGATGCATGTATGAGTGCTGTACATACAGCACCGTTCTGCTCTATGGAGCAGGGAAGGGGAGAGCGACGGAGTGGTACTCTGCTGCGCGCTCTCCCCCTTCCCTTCCATTAGGATCGCTCGCTGTTCATCATCTGTGGATCCGCCAGGACGGATCCACGGACAATGAACGACACGGGCTGTACACACGCCAGATTCTTGCACGATATCTGCCCTGAGCCGATTATCTGGTGAGAAAAATTGAACAAGTGTATTTAGCTTAAGAGAGGATCCTGCCCAATAAAGCTTACAGTGTAAGAGGTGGAGGAGATTAATAAAAAGCAGGAGGGCATATTGTAAAATAAAGGCATGTGGGGAATAAATTGAATATCATCATCCATATTGTAATCACATAGATCAACAAAATGTAGGGATCTTATTATAAAATAAGGAATCTGACATTCCCTCCAACTTTCCCAGGTGGGAATTATTTACTGCCACAAACACATAAACCTGGAAGAATCCGACTGTTAGACAGAATGTCTGATTGCCCATTTTATAAATAGAACCTTTATGATGCTCCTTACTAAAGAAAAAGGAACTGTCAGGAATATATTATCATATTTAAAATTGACCAGTGAAACTTCATATAAGATTTAAAAAGATAATGACATTTCAAAAGAAATGTATTCATATTTTTACATGTAGAATTTAATAAAAAGAAATGACCATCCTGCTATAAACTTGGGAATTTCCTTTTCTTGTCTCCCAATTTCTCTAGGGGGTTGCATTTCTGCCATATCTCATTGGCTTATACTGTTGTTGTTTTTACTGGAAAGCACTTCTCAAGCAATGATATTGGTACCGCTGGAAGTGTCTAGAAAAAGAACACAGGAGATTGGCAGTGTTGGGATATTTAAAAAAAGCTTAAAAAAAGAAACAAAATCATAGCAAGAGTTACTAATACCCCAAGATTTGGCAAAGGAATTGCCATATACCTCTGGTTAAGATACTTTAAAGTCTACTCCTACCTTTGAACCTGTTTGTTCCCTTATATTGAATTTATTGTACCAATGGAAGTGTTTTAAAGAAAACCTGTTGATGTCAGATATTCAGAGCTGTACTGTGCCCTCTGTACTCTTACTTTTCTCCTATTTCCTATTCTAGACTACAGATAATATACAGATACTCTAGAATACATAACTTTACATGGCTGGGCACCTCGAGGAGTTATGGAGATGAGGTAAATGTTATAAGTAAACCATTAAAAATGAATTAGGCTGACAACACCTGCTTAGGAATTCAGAGCCTAGGATATACTATATTTCTGTATGGGTCACAAATAATAGAGGAGTAGCCCCATGGTATTGCCCCCCCCCCTTTTTAATTATACCAGCTGTTATGTGAATGAATTGATATGCTTGGTTAGTGGTCTCCATGGGCTGCTTTCTGGCTCTTTTTTATTTCAGGTAACAAGCTTGTCAGAGTTTTTAGGCAGAAGAGCTTGTGTAATGTGGCTTTCACTAGGCGGTTCAGCCATCAATCTTACAGATGATTGGCAGACTAACTTTTGTAGGGAAAACAGTTGTCCAATGATGTTTCTCCCTTCCCTTTATATATTTTTGTCACTTGGTGATTGTCATCTTTACCTCAGGACCTGTAACCTGCCTCACCTGTAACAGGATTTTCACTCGGAATTCTCCTTCTTCTCAGTTGGGATTATCCTTTATGGGGTATTGTTGCCCATTTGTAAATTGGGCAGGGTATTGGTAATTTTTAAAATATACTCTGTGGGTTGGTTATGATTTATGCTTGTGTATTAATGACCACATGTATTGTTCAGAGGTAACTTGTTCAGAGGTAAAACTTAGTGTGTATTTACAAACCATAGTTTTTAAAAAATATGTTCACTTTTTTTAAACCGAATGTAGGGACCAATATTATTTCCAACACTCTTGCTGTTCAGTTTTTTTTGTTAATATTATGCTCGGTTAAACATTTCGGCAGGCCTTTTTTTTACTCAATAAATGCACCAGAACGGATACAAAAGTAACAGTCACTGAAATGATCTCCTGGCTCTCGCCAAACCATAGGTATACCAAATGGCATCTTATCACGTGTTCCCCTTGTTCACATCTGTAAACCCCTCAACACACTGTTTGCACACCTTACGAGGGGCCCAAGACTTATTTTGATCACGAAGTTTAACTTTGAAATATGCCAAACAGGCTTGCTCCACAAATGTGCTGATGTTCACCCTTTAACTGGGAATGGTGAAACTACCACAGATATAACAAAATGAATCAGGGTTGTTTAGGCACTTACAATGAGAAACAGCAGAGCCACATGATCTGAAAGAGAGGAAATACATGTGTAAGTAGAAAAATCACATTTGCTTATTCACTACGTAGAGCAGCACACAACCTCTGACCACACTGTCTTGCATGTAAATGAATAGCCTATACAAATCCACGCTACAGTAATCGCAATAATATAAGCGGTAGAAGAAGAAAACAAACTGCACTTTCAGAATCAGCATACCTATTTTGGTGTAAAAAAGGTAAAAAATTGAAGTCAACAAAAAATTTGTTGAAAATAGTTCCCCAGTGTATTGTACCAAATATGTTATTGTTTTCTTTTCCTTCCTATACACTTTAAGCAACAGACCGCTGAGGGGCCTGACACCACTTAATGCGTACCTAAACTCAGAATTTTTACTTTACATAAAAGAGTAGGCAACCCTTTTATGAAAGGTAAAAATTCTTTTTTTTTTTTGGTGCAACACCCTTTTTTTAAAAAAACAAAAAACAAAAGGGTGCAGCACTGCCATTAATTCTTGGTCGCCTGGGCGGTCGGGAATGAATGGGGGTGCAAAGCTTCCTAGTAGGCTCTTGGGCGCTCCTTCTGCGCATGTCCTAGCATCTCGGGAATGCGCAGAGGGAGCTTTTTTGCGCACTTTTTTTTCATCCTACGTCACCTGATCTCGCACCTGGGTTGGGTGCTGTGGGATGAAGAACCCGGAAGAGAAGACGGCGAAGAGAAGAGAAGTGGCTCATGTAGAATGTTTGGATCACCTGGTTTTAGGGCAGATCTTGGAGTCCAATTCCTTCCATCCAATGTCTCTCGCAAGCTCTGCTGTCCCACATGCACAGATAACAGGGACACTTGGTGTATCCGCATTGCTGACCAAGAAGGAAGCATACCATTTTAAGGTCAACATAGATGACCCAATTGTGTTGGTGATATTGCAACAACTCAATAACTCTCTTTATATCTACATATTCTTCACAAAGATAAACTGAATGGCCGATTTGGACTGACCCAAGCCTTTTAATTTTTTTTTCATCCCACGTCACCTGATCTTGCGCCTGGGTCGGGTGCTGTAGGATGAAGAACCCGGACGAGAAGATGAAGATGGCGGCGCCTGGATATAATAATCTTCTTATATTATTCTTTCTATCAACAAGAGATTCATGTAGAATGTTTGGATCACATGGTTTTAGGGCAGATCTTGGAGTCCAATTCCTTCCATCCAATGCCTCTCGCAAGCTCTGCTGTCCCACGTGCACAGATAACAGGGATACTTGGTGTATCCGCGTTACTGACCAAGAAGGAAGCATACCATTTTAAGGTCAACATAGATGACCCAATTGTGTTGGTGATATTGCAACAACTCAATAACTCTCTTTATATCTACATATTCTTCACAAAGATAAACTGAATGGCCGATTTGGACTGACCCAAGCCTTTTAATTTTTTTTTCATCCCACGTCACCTGATCTTGCGCCTGGGTCGGGTGCTGTAGGATGAAGAACCCGGACGAGAAGATGAAGATGGCGGCGCCTGGATATAATAATCTTCTTATATTATTCTTTCTATCAACAAGAGATTCATGTAGAATGTTTGGATCACGTGGTTTTAGATGATCCAAACATTCGGCGCCTGGAGCACCGGCCCTGGGACAGATGCCGGGACGACACGGGACCCGACTCATGACACCCCTGGAGTGATCGGACTGCCCTGCGGGATTAAAGGTAAGTGTATTTATTTATTTAGTTTAGGAGGAATACCAGGACCGGAGAGCATTACTAATAAGTCAACAGGTACATTTTTGTACTTGTGAGGTGAAACATGGGGAAGCATTGCCAATTTTTAGTAATGTTTTTATTTTGTAAACGGGGCATTTTAATAACACATCTTTTCACAGGAGCTCAGCATCACTTTGTAGCAGCCAAAATCCCCATGACGTGTATTTCTCATGACAAGCTAGCTTTGTGTGAAGGTACATGAACATAAGGCCTCCTCCTGCTGCTGTCAGTGACAATGGGAATTTCCAGTCAGGAAGTGAGAAGATCAGTTAGTAGCAGCACACAAGCCGCATACACCTCCAGCCTGGGAGGAGGATGTCTCTGCTGTCATGAGCTCACCAGAAAACCCGCCCAGAGCCCAGAGAAAACAAGGAAACTGAAAGAGACTCAGCCAAGACAAGGGCTGCTGAGCTCAGATCACTTTCTTTCTGTAATGGAGCCTTAGGAGGAAGAAGAGCTGATAACTTGTACCATAGAAGATACCCAGCACCATCTCTGCTGCATTGCTGATCCCTATTACAGCTCAGGGACCAGGCATCGCACCATCCAATAGGAGGAAGCCACTGACAAGGTAAAGCTACTGCCCGACAATAGAAATAATCATAGGCAGAGCACATGTAACATTGTGCAAGTAATGACAGCCACTGTACAGGAAATACAGATTGTGTACAGCACCATGCTGCTGATCGGGGTGTCTAAACTTTGTACAATTCTACTCAGTGCCAAATAGATTGGAAATCAGAAATGATCAATCGAAAATCTTTTTATTTGGTACACAGATATTGGTTTGATTAATCAAAAGCTTACAAGATCAAGGTCTGCGGTGCTTGTTTAGTTTACTTTTGTCACATTCCATAGGTATCTGAATGATCGTGTGTGCTCACCTTTACAAGCAATTTTGGTAACATCTTGATTGCTTCAGCGATTGGCAGTTTTAAATCCAATTATCGGCTTGTTGAATACAGTCGCCTTTTCTCACGTTTACGCTGACCAGGTGCCCACTTATTCTTCATTTTGTGTGGCTGATGTATAACAACCCCAGCGTAGAAATCTGGGACACAAATGTGTTAGCTATAGCGGTGAGACTTGGCTGCTTAATTTTCTGGAACAATTACAGTTGGAACAATTATTCCAATTTGTCGCTCCAGTCCTCAGAAATCACCACTACTGTTTCTTCTGTTTGTAAGGATTGAGTTTGCCGCACTTGTTCCTGTAGTAAGCAGGTTTATTCTCAACTTTTAACAAATAAGAAATCAAGCAGGGAGTGTACACTACAGAAATGCATTGATGACATTGTACATTGTTGTCCTAATATATTAATTAATTGTTTTTTGTTACTTTGGGGAGATTTCACTTTACTTCCTGTCCCAAAGATGCAAAAGAGGAGAACCCCCTGGGAAGTTTTTTTTTATGACAGCTGTTTCCCAATTGGAAGATTTCTTCTCATCTTCTGTTAATAAAGCAGCTCAGTCATTTTTGGGGGTCTGTTTATAATGGGAAACACCATCACCCATCCCAAAACTCTGATGCAGTGTACAGGCAGCAAAGCTCCACTGAGTTTTTTCTGCAGAATGGAGCAAAACTATTTTGGGGTCTGTAGAAGAGATGACGAAACTCTTCTCCAATCCTGAAGCCCTGCAGAAATGAATCCCTATGGTTTCTGTGTCCAGAGTACTCATTAAATTGATATAGTTTGATTCAGCATCCCAAAGCTGGCATAATCTAGAGCACATTTGTTCAGCACATTGCTGTGTTTTACAACAATGTGGTGTTTGTTTTTGAACAGCCAAATCACTAGGGAGGTCCTTGAAGTTCTCACAAGTTTCTGTACAAAAGACAAATGCCATGAGGACCAATAGAAAGGGTGATTCTCTTCATTTGGGACCAAAAAAAAAAACTTTGTTTCCAGTTATGTGCTTTGTGCCTAGGCATAGTGGTCTTTCAGAGCAGTGCTCTATGGGATGCTGATGTTTGGTGGTCTTTGCTAACATCAGTACCCAAAGTGAACAGAATGGCAGTCAAAATGACGTGCTGATGGATACATGTTCCCTCAGGACCTACAGCAGTAATGCTCTCTGATGTCTGAAACACATTTTCTTTTATTTTATTTTTTAACTTTAATTTACATTTTAGGTATAGGTTTACTTAAAAACTTTCCAAAAGATTGTAAAAGAGAGAACCAAGTAGATGCCTGGCATGAAATAAGAGGAAGGGATATATAATGGAATACTTTTCTCTCTTAAGCTACACCAGTAGGCCGGTGTTGCAGTAGGTAAATGTTGGGATAATTTCCAGCAACAGCAGCAATGAAGAACTGATGTGCAGCATTGTACATTTTATAGAGAGGAGAGGACAAGAGGGAGGTGTTCCGCTGCATCCTCCTTCATAGAAAACAGAAGTGATGTTAGATGTGAGCCATTCAGTGATCAGGCAGGACAGATTAATCAGCAATGTCAGAGGACAGTTGTATAGATGCTAGATCTTTTCACCCAAGTTGATAATAAATGTTCCTCTGGGGTGACAAAAATCTAGCATCTGTACATAGCTTGGGCATCCCTGTAAAAGTGTAAAAGTTCAGCAATTGAACGTATGTAAAGCTAAAAGTGATAAAAGACAAACGTGCTGCTAATCAGATCCAGGTACAACGGAATATTTATCTGCCTTTAATATAGAAGTATTTTTAACCATTTGTCTGCATTACATACAGAATGCTTTATACTTGCAGATGTCCTAGTAGAGTTGTTTTTAAAGGGGAATTTACCCTTTTAAACAAAACATTGTGATCAGGGTGGTACTTTATTGCAGAAGGGTCCGACAATTTCCCTTTTGCAATAAAATGAATTTACCTTCATGATCACAATTTTTACCACTTTACCACAGGTTTCACCTGTCCTTGCTCCGATGCCATATTCACTCAGTTTTCCCCTGGGTGTGGAATCTTTGGTCATGATTGGCCAGTTCTAGCATCCCATTTTACATTTCATGTGCATCTCTGTGCACTAAAAGTAAAAAGATTGCAAATGGGCAGGTAAGTATGTTTTATATATAGTATACCTTTTGCAATAAAAATACAGCTAACTGCGGAACTATAGTTCTGCTTTAAATGTACGATCAGTTGAATAGCTTTTGATAAAAGCACACTGATATCTGTAATACGAGTTTGATGATTGTTGTTTATTTCATGCATTTAGATCTCACATCTCTATAGACTATTTGAATATTGTGGCAATACACATGGCAATTTATAGGCAACTTAAACTGCTATCATGTTTTGTATTCCCAATGCAAAGGAAAGTAATTGTAAAATTCCCCATAGGATTTGTTTAAATAAGATCACACCGCAGATTTACAGTCTGTTTGTACATCCTCTGTCAATCTACCAACAACATACAACACAAAGTAGTGCATGGTCCAGCTTGATTTGATACAAGTTGTTTGCCTAGATTGGTTGAATAATAAATTAAATAGTTTTTATAAATCTATAGTTGATTGTGCAAAATTTGTATTGGTCAGATGTTGATGTATGGTGACCCTAATCCTATACTTACAGCGGCACTTCAACTACAAAAATAGAAACAAAAAATGTTCCTGGACCAGCATATCAATAATAAGTTTTCAGCTGTGGTACCTAAGATCATTGCTGTCTTCAAAAATAATGGTGGCTAAAGAATCTTTGCAGTTATGCATTATTATGTTTTGTGTAATTGATATAGTTCCTTTTTAAACCTCTTTCTTTGACAGCCACAATTCACCATGTAAAAATTAATTGCCCATCCAAATACCAGGTTGGTAATGACATTGTGTGCTGACCAAAAGCTACATTATTATATCAGCTTCTTTACAGTATCACAGTATATTGAATTGTTCCCCCTGTATCATGATACATATTGTACCATAATATATATTTTAAAACATAAAAACTTTAAATGTTTATCTTCAAATGCAATTATACAGGTTGACAATATATAATTGATAATTTGTTGGCCATTGATAATCTGATCCCTGTCCCAGTCAGTTGTATCTGGGTCGGACTCCTGGTCTCCTCTTTGTTGGCTGCAGTTTTATCTCCATATCATATATTCTTAAAGTATTCTGTAGTAATGAAGAAATTAGTGTGGGATAGGGTATCTAACATACTAGAACAGACTGGTTCAGTTGGTTACTGCTATTTAGTTTCAATGGTTTTATTAGGGTTTATAGGTAAAAGAACAACTGAGACACAAAAATAACAAGGGACATTAAACAGGAATGTGAGTTAAATTGTGTGGAATAAATACACAAAATGTAGAACAAAACAAAAAATCAGATGTTTAGGTTCAAGTAAGAAGGTACTCAATACAGTAATATGTAAACCTTTGCTCGTAGTCAAGATAAAAACTTTAAGTTTGTTTAAGCAAAATGAGGGAAAGCAAACTATGTTTGAAGGGAAAACAGAAGTGGTAAATACAGAGGGATAGAGAAAATGAGAAAGGAAAGATGATGGAAAGAAAGGAAGAAGACAGATGAGAGGCGAGAGGAGACCTTCATTTATGGGTCACCACTTTGTATTTTAGTATATAAGTATTGTACCTTGTTATTGAGAACACATTATGGGTTATAATTTATCATTATCCAGTTCATTGTAGATTTAACATAGTCAAGTGTGAAGGGAGGAACTTTTTCAAAACTTGGCTATAGTGACTTTAGTTGCTTAAAAAATATATTGCAATGCATGCATAAAAAGATTGAAAATTCTGGTTTAAAGTCTACTTGCTGTTTGGCAGAACTGCCAAGCATGAGCCACCATGCCTGTGTGATCACACTCTTGAATGCAAAGGGGAGAGCCGTGTTGATCTAATGTGTTGATCTACCAAACATCAAATTTCCAGGGCAAATGCAGGTTCCTCTCCAATTGATGTATATTTTGAAGTTTGTTAGGAGTCACAGACAGTGCTTTTTGAAGGTTGATTGAAAATAGCATTGCTTCTCTAATGGAGCCACGGTCCCAATTCAAGTTGATCACAGGAATGTGGCCAATCAACCTACGCAATTGATCTGGGACCTGGTGAAATCCTAGGAAATGTACTTGATCCTGATGAATATAGTGGTTTAAGAAGTATCCCAACCTGGTAGTTATTATTTGAGCCATGATCTTCAAGTCACAATCTATCAAGGAGATAGGTCTAGCTACATCTGAACTATCTATACCAGGTTTGGGGATTACACACTAAAGGCAAAATTGTCTTCCGCTAATTAAAAAAAGGAAACCAGGTGCTAAGATCTCTGAAATATTCCTATAGTAGAGTTTAGGAGAACCATCTGGACAAGGCATTCCTGGCTTTTTTTATAGATTTAAGGCGCTCTCTCTCTGCACCCTCTCAAGGAGATCTTTGCAGTCATCTTGCAGTTTAGATATATATAAATATATAAGAAGTCTGTAAGGGAGTTTGAGGCAAGGGTGAGAGCCTGTCATAGGGATTACTAAAAATATGTGGAAAGCTTGCATAATTAAATGAGGTTTTGGGAGGGACACCTGCAGGGCAATTTGATTTTAGGCCGAGAGCAAAGTTTAGGATTGAGTTTATTCACCAAAAAGCTTCACGTCTTTCAAGATCCTTTCAAACGACAAAATACTGAACGATGCATGAACGAGCATTGTACATACAGCACGGTTCTTCTCTATGGAGAGGGGAGTGGGAGAACGATGATGTGGCACCCCGCTGCACTCTCTCTTTTCTTTTTTTTTTTTTTCTCTCTCTTTTTTCTTAACAATCCTCGTTTATCTTTGTGGACCTGCCAGGACGGATGTCGGACAAGCGCTATACATACGCCAAATCCTGTCCGATATCAGCCCTGAGGGGATTATGGGACGAGAATCATCTGGCATGTGTACCTAGCCTAAGTTTTAATTTTATGAGTAAACACAAGCCTGGAAACACAATGGAATTCCCAGCAGTATTTGATGCCTAGCACATGTAAATGTTGTTAAAAAAGATTTAAGGCCACATCTGAGAATATTTAAATAGGTAAGCCTGCTATGTGTAGGTCTGGGGCATTGCAAAACACTTTCATAATTGCTTCTTTAGTTTTATAGAAATACGTTTAGTTTGCTTTATTAAAAACATCCAATGGTAATCTATAAAAAATTAGGGCATTCTTTATCAATATTTGATCAATATATCAATCACACAATAATTGGGACTGCCCATTGTTTATTCTGCTGACATTCAGCTGGAGCATTTTCTGTGGTAGCTCCCCAACACCAGCAAATATAATCATGCTTTACCAGTTGTAAAGAGCCTTGATTGGCTGGGGTGCTTCCGGCTAAATGCTTGGTGGCCTTCCTGCATTATCCCACAACAGCCAATAAACTTCACATCCAATATGAGAAATGGCCCATGGAGAATGAAAGTTTCTAAATGGTTTGTTGTACTTTGTTGAGACTGGAACACAAAACAGAAATGATCAATACTCCTTTTTTATGGGGGGGGTGCAAGCTCTGCTGATGCCATCAAACTCATTTTTCAATCCTCTCCATGTCAGGGTAAGGGTTTAATAATTTATTTGCATCTAATAAATGCAAGCAGTCAACAATGTTTTAATTTGCATTACTACAAGAGCATAGCCTGCACCAAGTTTGTGTCCTGCTTGTCTGCAGTGATTTTATATTTGTGCCACAGTTCTGCCCTACAAATATAATGAAAATCTGGAAAATACTGTATAGACGTGCCGTGAGACGCCCAAGCTGCCCTCTACTAAAGAATAGAAAAATATACTACTTACCTGTCTTGGAGTAAATCTTGTACATGTCCCCAATATTTTATTTTTAAAGCAGTGAATCTGACATTTTTCAAAATTTCACTACAGATAAATCTTTCTAGAATATGTATTTTGAATTACAGTAATAGATTTACTGAAAGTGTCACTCACCATCCTATATGTTATGTAAAAGGGGATTGTTCCAAAATCCTACAAGGTAATACAAACTCAGTCAATTAGAACTTCTGTCAAAACTCTGATCTTTTCACTAGGCTGGGATTGTGGGACCAAGTACCGAGACATTTGGTATTGTGACTATGGGAGTCTTAAGCAGCTTTTTCTACAAGACAGTATTACACAGTCTTCTCACTATCTATTTTTGGCCAGGGTGAGGTGGGGAATTATTATTATTATTATTATATATTGATTAATATATATATTATTATTATATATATCATAATAAACAGTATTTATATCTACCAACGTATTATGCAGCACTGCACATTAAATTGAGGATATAGGTTAGCAATGGGTCTGCTGTAAGATAAAAAAAATATAGAAATAAATAAATATAAATAAACCACGCTCGGATGACATTGGCCTTAGTGGCAGTCTAGATTTATCCTTTAAATTCTTTTACTGATGGTAATGAGGCACATTCGTCAGTGCACTTTTAAATGCTTGATATTATAATGTTGAATATGAACAATATATGTACTATATATTTAAATCTGATATGATTTACCTGAAAATACATCTGGGGTACAAACTACAACTGCTAACATTCCAAACAGTATTCAATAGAGATTTAGATGTCAATAAATTTACAGTGAAAAAAATGCATCCATGGTGTGTTATTTTTAAAACAGTTATTTAAAGGGTGGGGGGGGGATCACATTTTCCAAATATATATATTTTTTTTTTCCCGCTTTTCTCAGGTTGATGTTTTTTGTACTTTTTAGTTGGTTTATGACAGGTCACTTTCTCTTAAATTATGTTTTGTGTAATATTATTGGCCAGCAGCAGATGATGTCAACATGTAAGGTGTGAAACAAACTCATGCTTTCTTTCTCCAATAGCAAGAATTTGTTACACACTTTGGGCCTGATTTATTAAAACTCTCCAAGGCTTGAGAGGATACACTTGTATCAGTGAAGCTGGGTGATCCAGCAAACCTGGAATGGAGAGCTTTAATAAATCAGACCCTTTATATGAAGGGTCACACTTTCACCAAAATCACTAAAGATCATTTCTGGCCACAATTATTAAGTGTCTGTACAGCGCAACCATAGCAATACCAAGAAACACCAGGGGGAAGGCCCTGTCCATTAGCATGCAGGGGATATTTGAAGTGAACCTGTTCCCAGACTATGTATTTATTAGCAGTAAAAGCACTTCAAAACAATATCCCATTCATCTCTATATCTAAACGTATTTGGGAGAAATTAATTTGCTAATAGGAGTGCATTGTACATGCTGGTGTGATGGACTAACATTTAGTTTGAATGGAATCCCATCCCACCTTGTCGACAGATATACATTGCACAATCTATGGCAATATAATGCCATGCGTTGAACTAAAAGTAGATGTCCCTGAATGTTCGGTGCGCATTCAGAGTCATGCATTAGGCATTAATATGAACGGGCTGTCTGAATGCAACATGCAGCAGAGCTTGTACACTGGCACAGCTATCACGTGAGCTGCTTGTTAAGAATATGTAAATAGTTTAAAGGTATACTTTAATGTTGATACTTTTGACAGAAAAGAGTTGTGCACTGTGATAAAAAGCACTGACAATACAAAGTACTGCGGATTGATGTGGTTTTTGTTTTTCTTTTTGGCAAAACAGTTGAAAGTTTTGTAGTAAGCAATGGCAATGTAAGAGTGAAAGTGGCCATATGGAACAGGATTACAAAACATAAAAAAGCTCAAGTGGTGTAAAATGGGTTTTTACACAGGAACTTATATAGCCTGTATTAAGGAAGTCAGCTGAAAACTGACTACAATGTGTCATTTAAAGTGTGAACGCTACAGACATTTAAGTATTTACATATTCTTAACCAGCAGCCAATGGGATTTAAAAAAAAACCCTCACTGGCCTCTGTAGCTCAAAGTATGTCACAGTACCCCCCCCCCCAAGTTTAGGGCTTCTGCTGTTATGGAAGTTCATTAAGGGTGTTCCCCTCTCTTCACTAATAACTTTCAATGTTGAGCCACCTCATTAAGCAATCATATATAATGTATAAAAGAAGAAATAAATGAGTTTCACAGCTCAGGGATTGTATGAAATAATATATACGTGTATTTGTTACATGGTATCAAAGAAAAACATTTACATAACGCAATCAGGTATTTTACCTTGGTTCTGTTAACACTTCACAGGACCTAGGTATTATATACTAGACACAGTACTTATATGTCATCAAACAAATAAATGTGTGAAGAACCGCAAAAGTCCCGACTGTATAGAGTTTGTGCAGAAATCTGACGCGTTTCGCCACCATTAGGCTTCCTCAGGGATATGTTTTGTATGTACTTTATGGTCAACGGGCGATCATAAAAGACACAAACATGCGTGATGATAAATGTGGCAAGGTGAAGGTTGAAAACCTTGTTCATTGCTATTGTTCTATTCAACCTTTGTATATTTCTATATCGATGTACATAAATTACTCTTAAAAGCTTTGGTACTCAACGAGGATTGGTGTTTCATTCATCCATCAAGATTGTAAGGATGTATAGGGGAGGCAATTTTAGAAACAGGTCTTGTAAGCTGAAATGAATAGGGTCACAAAGGAGTATTGCAGGGAGATGAGCACTGAGAACACAGCAAAACGGGGACCAAGGTAAAATACCTGATGGCTTCTGCTGTTAGTTTGAGATAAGTATAGATTGTTCCATGGTGCTCTGCAACTGCAGGAGTCAATGAGGCCTTCACATCTTATTTATTGATTTTTAATTGGTAATGGTATTACCTGTCCTTAACGCTTCTACCCAATTCTTATAATTACCTGTCCACACATCTGCCTTTTTCTGCACATTTCTGTGTGTCCCAGTGATAAACAGTCTCTCCATTAAAATAAAAGAAGACAGAAGGCGATCTGGAGAAGTTTGCAGTGGTAGTTGTGAGGCTCCGGTGGGCAGCACAGTATGTATATTAAAGAAGATAACAGGATAACTGCATGAAATTACAGAAATCCTTTAGGGATATGTAAATGTTCACTTTCCTATAGCCTGTCCCCAAGTTCAGGCAACTAAAAACAGATCAGGGCATTTTACCAAGGCATGAGCTTCATCATTAGCTAGTAAGAAATAAATGAAGGAAAACAATGCATTGGAAGTGAATCCATACCTTTCCATCCTGTTTGTATGTCAGGAGTTTTTAAAGTAGCAACTGATCAACATGTAAATTCCTTTAGTATTTTTCAGTACCCCTTACCCATTTCCAGCAATGTTCAGAACAGCCCTAGAAATGATAACGCTGCACAATGTATAAAAAAAAAATTTTATTCTTTTTTTTCCCCCAAGACATACCTTGGTAGGATTCAGCTATGTGTATGTAAGAGTCATCCATCCAGCAATGGGTGCTCCTCTCCCCACCCTATAGGAGCTGTATTTGTTCTTTTTATTTCATTCAGCTGGGGAATGCGGGAGCAGCCGTCATCTTTGTGATTAGCTGTACGAATCTAGACAATGATAGGAAAGTTTACATCATCAGTGTTTAGATTTGTTCACCTGACACGTACCTGTATCGCTCCTCCTAATACAAAAAAGCCTTCCCATACCTTCAGCATTGTTAATTACACAAAATGTGTGACTAAATTCTAGGCCATCCTATTCAAGAAAAACTCCAGATCTTCCTGGCAATGTCACGGCTTACCTTACTACATTTCTATTGCCGAGTGTTACAGCCCAATAAAAGGTTGGACTTTTGGACACTACAGTGTAAAAAAAGCTTTGCTACTACCAGCTAACCCTAACCATTAAACTATAAACTGAAGTAACTCAACTCAAGCCAAAACATGTGTACTGAATGTATAAGCTCCACAATATAACAGCCAATTGCTTGTGATGCTGACACTAGACACGTGGCTCTGAAAATTTCAATTTTTTGCTATCAAGGAAAGCAAAGTATACAGTGCTTTATTGACAGCTGTTCTTGCACTCCTATTTCAAGTAGTACACTTATGCCTATACTTATAATAAACAACAGGCATACTGCAATAAGATCACTTTATAATGCAATAAAGCATAGGCTTTACATATTTAGCATATTTTCTCTTGGAATATCAACACAAGATTCTTAGGCCTCAGGCTTTACTTTTGTGTAGACATATTTATATTGATTTTAACTTGTACATGTTTCTTATTTCAGCATTGCCAGATATGTCATTCAGCATGTCTGTACCCGCGTTAGCCTCGTCTAACATAGACCAAGGGAAATTACAGTGATTTTGGGGCATTTCTTCTAATATACGACTTTTTAAACTGATGTTTTAGATCTTGTTTTAGCTGCATGTATAAAATCTCAAGTTAAAAAGCATTATGGATTAATTATTATTTAAAAACAGAGAAACTCTGTAGCTTTTTCCTTTCAGATGCTGTTTATTTCAATCTCTTTACAAAATTATATAAATTATTTAGTGTGTGGGGAGCACAGAGAGAGAGAGAGAGTTGCATTTGGTATTCAATGATGTATGTAATCTTAGCTTCAGCTTTTGAACTCTGTAAATACCCATTTTTCCAGTAATGCAATACAGATTAGCCTGCTAAATGTAAATAGGAGCCTAAAGCTTTGATTGTAAATTATATATATATATAAAATATTGAGGAGCAATGTTTTAAATTTCCCAGACAAAAATGACCATTTTCCTGAACTAAACTATCGAAAGAAAATATTGTGACCAGGCAAGTCGTTTTTTGCAGAAGGGACATGCCCCACCATCCTAAAAATGCATATTTTGTCAGAAGACAGCGATCCGGCAGGTAAGTATGTTTTATTGCACAGTCAATTTTAAAGTGGAACTTTAAATCCACTTTAAGTTCTGCTCCTGGATAAGGCCCATTTCCCAACAAAATGTTGTTGTGTTTTTTAGTAAGACAAGCGAATTAAAGTCAGAACTATTTCAGCAAGCATTGGTATATACATTATACGTTGTTATTGCATTATTCTTTTTATGTTTGATTGCTCTTTAATGAGGCAAAGTGTCAGTTGAAAGGCACACCTTTTGTCATAGCTAGGGGCAATGAAAAGTTTGATCTTCTCAATTGTAAAACCTTGCTGAGAAATGCGAGATCAAAAAATAAATGTACATTTTTATTATAAAAAGGTAAACATACAAGTACCTTAAGTCCGAACCTCTTGACCCCCAGTAGAACGAGTTCAATCTTTTGGAATTTATAGGGATATATATATATATATATAAATATATATAGTTACAATGGATATGTACAATCACAAAATGTAATTTAGGAATTAATTACAGGCCATTTTATTAAACAAGTTACCAATTGTGCAAAAAATTATTATGAAATTCTTGCTTATTACTTTTTACTTAACTTACTATAAACAGCATGGATGTCTTCTTGGTGGTTTACAATCTTGCCTCTGCAGCAACTACCCCTACTCCTGTCTGTCTCTTTAAAGTTGCTATACAACTTCAATGTAATAGTCACAGTGATTACTCGGGGAAAGGAAACTTAGGAAATGCTTTTAAGCTGCCTACAACCTGCAGGCCAGTCCTATCAGGCAGCAGAAATGCACGTCGGCACAGAAGTGGACCTGTCATATATCAGTGACAAACCTCTCAATACCATGTTGCCACAGAGCAGAGTCATGGGCGACCATTCAGTCATGGGCAACTGTGGTGTCATCATGCTGCAGAGAGTACTTCATTTTTTTGAACATTAATGAGGCTCTGTTATGTTTTTGAGTCACCCATAGTCCTTAGCTGGTAACATAATCTCACCAGAAAAGCATGATTAAATTGGATTTACAAACACATGATTGTATTTTTCTAGATAGTAAATACCTTACCAGAAACTACTGAAAATGTAAGATTATACAATCAAAGCATTAAAAGTAGTGCAGTGATCACATAGCTGCTGACATAACAATATGGCTTGTACTCCTTAGGTATTTTATTATCTAAGAAGAGTTTGCATATTAAGTTTCACTGGTGGATCCCGCCTACACTAAGCTGGTCTATATTTAATTACCTAAATTAAAAGCAATTTAGCAATAGTATTTCCTTGTATTAGATCTGAGAATTGTTTCTACAGTTTCCTGCTCCTTGGATATTCAAATAAATAACATTTGCCACAATTTCATTGTTGGATCGGTGTTGTCAGTCAGTATAAGTTATCAGTGAGGTGGGCAGAGATAGGGTTTTATTTGTGCCCACCTTTCCACTATTACATGCTGACAACACAGATTTAATAGAATGTCATATTGCAACACAAGGAGAGTAGATTGTATTTTTGTTTTTGCTTTCTGTGTCCCATTCGATTCATTTGCCTTAATTTTCTGTCCCAGAGACACAGCAGAAAGTAAAAGAAGGTTCCTTTAAAACGAGCGGATTAAAAGGTTTTGGCTTTACAAATTTTTAGTAATTTTAACCACCTTGTAACTTCAATAAGGATTAAATGGCACATGAAATGTAACAACCAATTTGTGTGATAAAATCTAGCTGAAATTGCCTAAATAATAATAGTCCTGTCTGTGTCTGTTTTTAGAGGCAAAGATAACACATAGGTAATATTAGGCCTACCAGCAAAGTGCTGTGACCCAGAAAATAACTTAATTTGAAAAGTGTTAGCTCTGTGATTTAAAGTTTACACTGTCCCCTACCTCCTTGGAAAAGTGGGCGACCAAACAGCCAATCATCAAGCTACAGAACTGTCACATGAGAGGAAGGAGAGTCACATGCATACCTAACCTATCAAGTATTGTTCTTTGCTTCTGCTGGCTGAGGAATAAATAGAAGGTAAGTTCTAGCTGCTGCATAGGTAGAGCATTGGTTAATATTACGCTGATTTAACACAACTGCCCACAAACCAAAAAAAAATTATGTCTGGTATGCCCTGTTTCAACTCCTCCCATGATGATCACTTGCAAGCTATCATTTTGTTCTGTATTTCTTTTTAAAGTGAGACACACAGTACAATCTTTGTGGTCTTAGTAAGAGTTAAATGTACCAATGTTTTTATTGCTATAACTACTTATACACAGCAGATTAAAAGGTGACCCAATATTGATTTGCATATCATTCTAGTTAAAGTAACCTTACAAGTTAAAGAAAAAAAATTACCAAACTGGTTATTAACCTTTAGTCAACCCAAATAAGCTCCTAATAACTCCTTCTTCCCCTTCACCACTTAGCTGTAATTTTACACATCTATGCATCATTTAACATCATATATAAATAATTACTATGCTATCTATTATGCTAGAATACAGCTGAACCATTTTGTGTTGCAAAGTCAGCATTTAGTTTGTTATTTGGCACTATTGATATTGTTTCTACACAAACTGTTCTCTGTTCTCATTCTACTCCTAAAGGCTTTCCATCTATGAAATACAGACTTACCCAAAATGGCTGCTGTAGTTCATCCCTGTATAATCTCCACCCCAGCACAGATACTTGTGCCTGCCTATAGTATGTGGCATCAGAAAAAGGAGAGTTTGGGAAGAAGAAGGGAACGCCTCCATCTTAAGAGGAACCATGTGAAGAGACTGCTGTCTCTGTTGGTTGTGAGCACACCATGTCATAACAAATCTCCAGCAAAGATTGGCAGTGAATGAAAACAGGATTTCTAGATTGTAGGTGCCACAGTTGTACCAGGATGTTGGATGTACCAGGCGCTGCCATCTTCTTCCATATTCTGCCCACGTCACCCGATCTCACACTGCACAGACGTAAGATCGGGTGAAGTATACTGCTGAAAAAGTGAAATGAGTACAAATGTTACTGCACATGTGTGAAATCGGCACTTTTCTTTAAATACCAGGAAAAGCCTCCTAGGATACGTGACTTAGGTATCTCAGAGGACTCTGCGCCGCAATTCAGACTTTACCACCGTGACAGTAAAGACAGAGGAGAGGAACATTTGGGGGGGG
>NC_092860.1:90215351-90278038 GCF_032062135.1 Pyxicephalus adspersus
ATATATATATATATATATATATATATATATATATATGTGAGTATAAAAAATTCATTTTTAATTTATTCATTTTGTTATTGAATATTTTATGCATGCATTTAAAATTACACAGGTTGGGGAAAGGGCTTTTTCATTTACAAATAACTTTTGCCAAGCGTTGTAATATAAACATAATTGTCATTATAAAATGGACACATTATAAAAGAAAAATACACTTTCACCTGAAGTAACACTATTTTTAAAAATATTTTTCTTTATATTTTTCTAAAGATGACATTTTTTAAAGGCCAAAAAAAACCTTATTATGGTATATAGTTCTTTAGTCTTCTAAAACAAGCTCCCAGTGTGGTTTTAGTATATTTCCTTTACATGAGAGCTGCCAATTTGTCACGAGACTAGAATGGCAAGAAATCTCACATTCACAAACAGCTGATTTGAATAATTTCCAGGGTAGTTGTGACATAAGGAAGTAACAACCTAGGTAAATGGATCCTTTTCTCTAGGATGACATATATGCTACTGTGTACTAAGTACACTTCTATTCAGTGCGTGAATTTGCTGTTTCTTTTAGAAAACTTTGTTGTCCATGAATTTTCTAATATCAGAAAATATTCCTCAGACAATAAGTAAACCCCTTTCAGTTATTAGGTTGTCCTCCTTCTTTTGCTTCCACTGGTTTTCCAACTGGAAACTGTGTTAGTTCAAGAAAAAAGTTCAGTTTCTGCTGTATGTTTTCCAAAAACCTGTTTTGTTTGGTTTATCCCTCATATAAAAACTTTAAAAACTTACAAACAAAATATCTGTATAAATGATTACCTTTTTTATATTTTTTAATATATAGAAGAAAGTTATAGTCTCAAAGAACTATGCAATATGAAGTTGAAGCTAGACAATTATCCACCATTTATTTGTGAGTTCAAATCTACAGTTGTCATTTCCTTCCTACCTTACCAGAATCACTGATTGCTGTTAAAATATAACAAAATGATGTTTATTATACTCATAAAACCCCGTACAATAAAAGCATATCTCTAGAGTGTCAAGCAAATCTTAGCCTGCAGAAATTCAACAACATACCAATTCTTCAGATATATTCTAGAGCACCTGTTTCCATTTTTTTCACTCCTGTCAGTATTTCTGATTTCTGTGTTCTGGAGGAAAATTTCCTATGGTGATCTGTCAAAAAATGTTTTGCTTAGGAAAGGTCTTGTTAATGCAGGATGACCCAGTTATATTTAGTTAATAGCATGTTGCCATGATTTAAGATTTCGCCTTTAGTCCCAGTTCATTCTTATAAGTATATGACTTTCTGTTACAGAGTTTAAAAACACTGTAAAAAAAAAAGAGATAGTGACAGTGTTACAAATTAGTGTTACTCTTTTAAAGAGAATACCAATTTATTGTGATGTGTTGATATATACTTAGTTTATGCATACAATGCTACTGAAAAGTTAAGGGCTTATGGTTATGCCATTTTCACTAACTAAAACCCTCTCTTCAATTCAGAGTTTTCCTTTTTCTTCAGTTTATAGTAGGTAGGGATCTGCTGTCTATGTTATTATTATTATTATTATTATTATTATTATTAAATCACTGCCTGTATGACATGGACACTTCCTATTGGCTCTTCAGAGGTAGGATCCTCTAAGGATCCAGAAATCTGTCAGGGACCGGCCAGTGTGGGTACATCTGCAGTGCTGAATTAGTGGTCCCTCTCACATGGAAAGCACACTGGAGAAGTAAAGTTTCAGACTCTGATAGGATCAAGCTTAGGTGAGTAAAACATACTTAATAAGAATAAAACACAAGCAATGTGGGTAGAGGGGGGCATTTGCAAAACCATACTCCATCCAGACGACATGATTACGGTATGTAGGATCTTAGAACCTTGTCCAAGCCACTATACACACAAAAATGAAGACTGTTCACAAAGGTTTTTTGCTAAGTCAGATTTATTTCTTTCCAGATGCCAGCAAATGCAACTGAAGAACATGGCCAATGCTGGCTCATGGACTGAAATTCTGCCTATTTATCAGTCTGTGTAGTTTTTTTCTCCTTGTACTTCACTGTACAGCACTGCAATAGATTAAGGTCACAATGAATACTGGGAATGTGTTTCTTGTGACATTATTGGCTGTTTTTATTTATGTTTGGTTTAAGTGTGAAAAGCCATAATTTTAGCTACAGGTTTAGATGGGCTTTGGTAGTTTGGATCACTCTATGCCTTCCTATATATAGTAAACATTATGGTAATGGACACTATACATATGAGTTCCAAATTGCAAACAAGCTTTTGGTTTTGCCTCTGCATTGCTTAGGTATTTTAAATAGGTTGGAAACTGATAGTTTAAAATCAGTTTTAAATTATTATTTCCTAATTTTATTATTAAACATTTAATTCAGGATGCACCCATTGTACATGTGTCATAGGACATTGTTTTTTTTAAATAAAGTACAGAAGCTGTTTCCTTTTAGATTGTCACTAAATTCATTCCCTTTTAACTTGAAGGAACAAAGCAAGCAGGGAAGGAAAAGGAAATGAGATGAGTCACACTTCAAAATCAGTCATTTGTGTGTAAAACTATTCTTTAAAATTATACACCTAATACAAAATATAGAACCACTGAACCATTTTATTAAGGGCCAGGTTCACACAGTTGTAATGCAGCAATACAAATGTACCTTCGCTGCATTTCCATTTATTTTTCATGGCAACCCAGTCCACAACATGTGGAAATACACTACCATTTTTTCTGATGCACTGCAAAATAGAGCGTTAGGCAGCCCATGCAGATGCCTTACTGCAATGTACACCAAAATATGCATTAACGCACAAAGCTTTATGTACTGCAACAATGTGAATCCATTCTTAACAAGAAAAGGATAAGAAACACATAATAAATACAGTAGGATTTATATAGCGCCAACATATTACGCAGCGCTGTACAATAAATAGGGATTGCAAATGACAGACTAATACAGACAGTGATACAGGAGGAGAGGACCCTGCCCCGAAGAGCTTACAATCTAGTAGGTGAGGGAATTTCACACACAAAAGGATGGGAGATATGTAGTGTGGGATGTAGTGATAGTTTCAATTGACAGAAAAAGACGGGTAGGCAAGTTTGAAAAAATGGGTTTTGAGAGCTCTTTTAAATGAGCAGAAAGTAGGAGCAAGCCGAATAGGACGAGGAAGACCATTCCAGAGAGTTGGAGCAGCTCTAGAGAAGTCTTGTATCCATGCGTGTGATGAGGTTATGAGTGAGGAAGTCATTAGTAGGTCATTGGAGGAGCGGAGAGAGCGGCAGGGGGAGTATTTTTTAACCATGTCAGAAATGTAAGTGGGACAATACCTCTGTAGGGATTTGAAGGCAAAGCACAGGAGCTTAAATTTGATTCTAAGGTGAAATGGAAGCCAATGGAGAGAACTACAAAGAGATGTAGCGGAAGAGGAGCGGAGGGAAGGATGGATGAGTCTGGCTGCAGCAATCATAATAGATTGTAGAGGAGAGAGTCGGGTTAGTGGAATACCAGCGAGAAGAATGTTACAGTAGTCCAGACGGGAGATGATGAGAGCATGTACAAGGAGTCTGTTTAATAATAATAATAATAATAATAATAATAGGGAGGCAAAGTGGTTGGGAAATGTGTATGTCATAGCCAGGTTGTGTTGTTTTGAACAATAACTTTTTTTAAAATAAAACAGTTTTTGATTAAGATGGGACCTTGAAAGTCTATAGTTCCATATATTTTCTATATTTAAACACAAAATATATGTTTGGGAATGGTGGTACAAAACAAGTATCACTTTACCATGATTGATTTGCTTTTATTTTTTATAACATTCTTCATTTCCGATTTTTGCATATTCAAAAATCATAACAAACAAACAAGGGTAACAGGATGCATACAAGGGTTACATTGACAATATTAAGCAAAGGCAATTTTTAAAATACATATCAGTCCGACTGGTGCATATATTCTACTGTGTAATAAACACTTCTTCTCTCAAGCAGTACTAACAGAAGTGTATTTATTTCAGGCATTAGATCAATAGTTGTAAATAACAGATGATTTATAGATCATGTTTTTTGTTGTTTTTCCTACACTGTACAATGCTAGTCACAGAACTCTCCTCCTCCCCTTACAACTTCAGTGAGCAAACAGAAACCAGTGTAATATATCAGGCAGCAGGAAGGGTATCAGCAGTGTTTTACCTCTGGGCTGGGCAGGGGTTGTAACAAGCTGGAAGTATTTGTGGGACTACAAGTGTCAGGAAAAAGAACAACACAAACACACTCAGGCACTGCTTGATTTAAAGTTAGTACTTATATTTATTGAATGTGTACAATGGTCTAAAACAGTTCCATCAGCAAGATCACGCGACTCGGTTTACCCCAGGGAGTACCCATTTTCATATCATCTAACTAGGAAAAGTCAATCAGGGAGAATCTGGCATTTCTTTGCACATATTCAGAAAATATCAGCCGTCAGCACTCAGTTCTGTTATATCTGGAGTGAACAATGATTTACTGATCCCAACCAATCAAATTTTTACGTGACCATTTCTAGCTCACTCTGACCAAACCCCCTTGTAAAAAAAAACTTGCAATTATTAGTATGAGATTATATTTTCTATATTACTAGTTGCTTTCTTTCTCATGACCCATCAGGCATAACAACTATAACTTTTTTTTTATCAGGTCACTCCCTCCCCAACCTAGTATGGGAAAGAGGACACAAGACAGTTTACACAAATCCACTTGTACATCCACAACACATGTATTCACTATTCCATGTTTTTGTATTTAACTTGCTAAAGAAGAATAACTCTTAGGTGGCTCTCTAGTGGTAGCACCAGAAAGCCTCACCATTCCTGCCACAGCGGTTCCTATCACTCCCAATTTAACCTACCACTCCTTTTAATTGCATTCCTTGGACTTTAAGACATTTTAATTTAATGATCAGGAATTCACAAAAACGCTAGTGTTAATTCAGTGAATCCAAAGACTTGTGCCATTGTTGATTCTCTCCCTCCCTATAGGTCAAACACTGCAGAGATCATCATTTCTTTGCAAAACTGCTTTGTGGGAGAATATTCTTATTCTTGGGTCAGCTACCAATGACAAATACAACAGGAAGCACTGTTAAACAGTAGGTAGGGTCTAAAATATATATTATTTCATGTTAAACTATACATTTTGAAGTAGGTAGAATGCTAACTGGATGTTGGCAGTATATGTGGGTGTAACTTTACCTTTTAGCAGCAGAGGTAACAGCCAGACATGGCAAAAGAATTGATGGTGCTTTAATATTGAGAAACACGTGTGTTTGTTTATCCATGTATGTTTGTCTACCTATGTCTGGGATGGTATTGTATTAGCTGGCACATGTTCTGAAATTGAAATAGTTGGGTCAGTTAAAGTAATATATAGATTGTGCTTAATCTGAGAGAGGAAAATTAGAAATTATCATTTCAAAGCTTAACCAAATGTTTAATGTTTAATTAATAGGAGATCATTGCATTCATTCTGTGCTGTCCATACATTTATTTTTATAGGATAAAAAAAGATTTCATTTGTACCCAACTTATCTGTGCCTTACTCTCATCCCATTCATAGCCAATATTTTCCCTGTTGTATCAGTGTTCACTGTGGAAGAAGAACATGCGCTACATGTTTCACATTTTTTACACTGATAATTTAAATGGTTTAGGTTTTTTAATTAATTATTAGCAGGTAGAGTTTTTAAATAATTTTTTTTGTTTTGTTTTTTTACAGGACAGTGTAACATGGCCAGACATATGTTTGATCTGGATGATTCTGTAAGTATAAAGTATGGATTTTTTAACTACTTAGGCTTCTGTTTAGTTTGGTTTCACTATTTTAATTACAAACTAGCACAGTATTTTTCAATCTGTTTTAACATGAAGGAACCTGTTCAATAAATTTCAGGTCCTCATAGAACCCCTTCTAATAAATACTATAGTCACAGCTCATTAGTGTGGTGGTCAGTGGGACTTCAATGTTGCTGGCCATTGGGAAAAATGTCACCCTTACAGAGTGCCAAAAAGATCAGTGGTGCCAGTTAAACTGAGCTGAAAAGCACAAATTGCATAAAATGAGGGCAGCTAACTACCTGAATACACGGAATGACCAGGTTTTTCCACAGTCTGATTTCCTGTTTCTTGTTGGCACAAGCACATAACAAGATATAAATGCCAAGATTAATCAGACTCAGAATGTGAACAGTGAAAGGTTTAAGGAGTATGAGACATCATTTTCCCACATGAGTTGGCCACCACAGTCAAAAAATTTTTGGGATGTGCTAGAGAAAACTTTACACAGTGGTCAGATAGTCAGTACAAGATCCTGGAAAAAATGCACACAACTGTGTACCAAAACTAATGTGACATTGCATAAACGTTTTCATTTAATACCACTGCAAATACATTTTGTAATCAAAGTTAAAGGCGGCCCAATGAAATATTAGAGTGTGTGACTTTTATTTGTGGCCAGGCAGTGTATAATTCATCATAAAGAATAATAATTTACCGAAGCTTTTTAATGCTTTGATCAGGTCGGTTGGACTGGTTTTCTGTTGTACCTATTTGTGGGTCACCATTTGGGGTGAACAAGAGGTACTCCTGTTAAAAAGAGCTTGATGTTTGCAATGCTGCAACACTTAGGCATGGGGGAACACAGCCCAGGAAGTTTACCTAGGATGGGGCCCAAAAATTTTCCATGGTGGCCCTGTGTACCATTACCAGTCAATAAGAGATAACAGAGAGCTTGTCTTGAAATATCTAATCTCACAGCTCTAACAACTAACGCTCATGTAGTAGGAAAACTAAAAGCAGCAGCATGGATATAAAAAAAAAAAATAATTATACATAGTTGTTGCTTGTTGCAGAAAGAAAAGTAATTTTGCATTGTGATTTATGTCAGTCTCCATTTGGCTTCTTGTCTGTGTATTAAGGTATCCCTAGACATTCCATGATAAGAGACAAAGGAGTTGGGGAACCATGGGTTGGGGGGGGGGGGTGCATGGAAGTGACACTTTTATGGTAGGGGCAAATTTCTGGGGGCTAACAAAAGTTTGCCGTGGTGCAATAGTATTCAATGTGCATTTTAAAAGTTATTTTTTTGCTAAAGAACATGATTTGTGTACTTTTTCACATTTTCCTGCACCAGATCCTTTGATACATTGCAGCTTTTGTTATTCAGTCTCATGGCATTCCAGAGCTGCAAAAGATCTTTTTTGCTAAAAAAGACACTGGTCTAAACAAGGAATAGGTAGCTTTATGCTTCCAGCTGCTTGCACTGATCGTTAATCCTGCTCCTTTCAGTTATTAAATAGTGATATGTTCTGCCAGCCTATCATATCTATTAGTACAGGCCAGGAGGGAATAAATGTCTGGGGATTATTATTATTATTATTATTATTATTATTAAACAGGATTTATATAGCGCCAACATATTACGCAGCGCTGTATAATAATCTAATGTCCATAGGGTACCAGCAGATATTAGCAGCTGGGGATTGCAAGGGAAAATAGTGACTAAAGATACCTAAACACTTTTCCCCTCTACCTCATAAGGTAATGTTGGAGGTTATTTCCAATGCACTGTACTTGAGTATATAAATTTGATGGCATAAACAGGGCAATTGGATCATGTAATAGCGGTGTAATACCTTTACAGAAACAGCTCATCCATTCATTGAAATATACAATTTTATTAAAACAGATGTATTAAAAATATTAATATTATTGAAGATGTAGTTTGTATTTTGGATGACAGAAAGTATGCATGCACCTAATATTGACCTTGAAACTGTGTTAATTTAAATTTCCTCTTTTTCATAAGCAGATGCTGGAATATCTTAGAAATAATCCTCCGGGTGTATATGATGAACAAATTTTGATGCCCCATGAACATCACATTCGACCAGGTAATTTATAGTTCATTATTTTCCTATTTATTTATTTTATTTATTTATGGATGTCATCAACTTAATGTACATATAGCTTTTAATGTAGGTAAATGTAATAAGTGTATATAAATAATATGCATGGGATCAGTCAGGTTTAAAGACTGAACATGAAGTCCGAGCATTCTTCTTAGTAATAATGCACAGCAAATGTATCTTCTCAGACTAATAGAAAACAGCGGACTATATGTGGCAAATCTATTTTATCACACTTGCTGTGTGGAGGGTATGCTGGTCATACTGGCTGATTAACATATTATCACATCTAAAATTCCACATATAGAATATATTCATTAAACATGGGACAGAAAGTAATAATAATGATAACAACACAAAATTACATTACATTTATAACAACGTTACAATAATAACACAACATACATTAAAGTTTCCAGTGTGTAATAAGCCTTCTTTTTTATGTGTCATCTGATCTAAAGTATTATTGATTTCACTTTTTATGTAACAGTGGACAAAAAGTGATGGATTGGAATGAACTATATTATTAAAAGGTTGGAATGTAAAGCACTACCTTGGAGTTACCTAATTTAATCCTTATATTGAAAAGCAATTCTTGTAAAAATTTTAGTATCCTGCTTTTTACAATATCCTTGGATTTATGTCATGTGCCTGATTTATTAAAGCTCTCCAGAATTGGAGAAAATAAATAATCATGGAATAACCTAAGTGATTGGGAGTGGATTTCTTAAAAATTGTTTATTTGTTGGTAAATGTTTTCAATTATAGACCAGATCCATTCTAAAAATATTTAAAGGGTAGCCCAATCAAGTGATCTCTCAATATCAGGTGATCAGGTTCCTTTCTTACTTTTTTCTCAGTCATTAAAAATAATTGGGCTCTGCTTGCTTTAGTGTTCCTGACCTGGTAAAGCAGAGTTCGCACATATATTGCTGTGCTTTTGAAATGTCCTGGAGGTTTTTTTTAATGAGCAGCACTAGAGCTGGTAAGGCCATAATGCTAATTATAAATTGTCCCCTATACTTCTGGTGGCCAATCAAGAGCTTTATTCGTGGACATGAACATAACTGCATAATGAAAACTTGAACTTTTATAAAGATGCTGCTGATCTAAACTGTTACTGAGTAATGATCCAAATGATGCAGATTCTTACACATATTTATCTATAAATATTATAGATAAATACACATATTCATCTATAAATAGTGGTTAGAAAAATCTCCCTAGATGCTCTTCATTTTATATGATTCTCCATCATATTAGTAACATAGGTGTCACCACAGATATACTGGAACTATGCAGCCTTCTTACATTCATGAGAGGATAAAATTCAGGATAAATATGAGTATATATGGATATTCAATATTCCCATAGTCTACCCCATGGCCACCTAGAGTAAATTAGGAGCATTTAAATTTCTCCTGTATTGGTTTCAGCATATTTTTAATTATGTTTATTTTCATTTTTCTGTATCTTTTTAAAAATATAAATAAAAAAAGTGGTAGTGGTAGTACACAAACAGCAAATTGGATTTTTCCAACACCCAAATATAAAGCATTCAATATTGCATTTAAAAAGAAATGTTTACATTTTATTTAAATAGATATTAAAAATAATAACATTATAAGCAATCCCTTTGTGGATTCACAACAAATGCATGATCATGGAATAGTTTGCTCTAATTGCTATTGAAAATGAATTTGTTTCTCTTTTCTTACCGCCCTTTGCCAAGCAAGCTTCATCAGAAGAACATTTCAGGGAGATTTCATTTTACACGGTTTCTAATAGATTTCAGAAAATGTTTACACTTCATTCAAGGATTCTGTCCCTATTTGTGGTCCAAAGCTCCAAAATCAAAATTGAAATCAAAACAAGTTTAATATAGTGAGTGCCTGTTCCCAGTGGAGGTATATGAATTTATATTTTAGGCACCATTATTGTATCAGGAAACACACAGTCAACACTTCTAATTTGCAAAGGTGATCTACTTGATCTCCACCTAATAAGAATCTTACATCATATTTCAAGTGTCCCCTCACTTCTATCTGACCACCACCTCTTGCATCCTTCTTTTTAAATGCAATGTTGAATAGTGTATATTTGGGTGCTGGGAAAATCCCATTGGCTGTTTGTGTATACTAGGATTTAAAATAAGGCATATGGCATCAAGAAGATTTTTAATATTCACATGGATAATTTGGTATGATAAAATAAGTTTTGACTTTGCTAACTTAAATATCCAATAAGGAATGGGTACCTATGATGAGTGGTTCTTTTGGGTGTATAAATGTTAGCTTGGGCTAGTAGGTTAGTAAAACAGCAGAGTTTTACATCAAAGGACGAAGGAAAACTTTGGAAAATAGGAGAAGGGCAAAAAAAATGAAGAATAATTATTAAATATCCATTAAGGAATGGGTACCTATGATGAGTGGTTCTTTTGGGTGTATAAATGTTAGCTTGGGCTAGTAGGTTAGTAAAACAGCAGAGTTTTACATCAAAGGATGAAGGAAAACTTTGGAAAATAGGAAAAGGGCAAAAAAAATGAAGAATAATAAGCAAAAACATACAACATAAATATAAACAGAGTATAAAAAGTGCATATATTTTGTATGAGTTGCCTAGTGGGGTATAAAAACTGTTACAATATTATAATACCAAATATTGGAGCCCCATGAGAAGGGGACCCTAATTTGTCTAATTTGTCTTCCGTCAACAGTACAAATATTGAATATATTTTGAGTTGTGTGCATAGTATAAAAAGCTTGCTTTATCATATCTGCATTTTTCTATTTTTTAAATCTGTATTTAATGATTTAAAGTATTTATCATTCACTTGTAAATATGTTATAGCACACAGTGAGAATAAACCCATAACAAGATAATTGCTTTTTATTTTGAGCAGTTACTTGTTACTATGATGCAAAAGGATATGGCAGAAGCCTAATAATGAAAGAGTGTACCAATACATTTAGAGTATTTTATCTTAAGGAAATGATATACAATAAATGTAGACCAGCTAAATTCTAAATCAAATTATCCAGTTCCCCAAATGAAGGCCCCCAGCGTGTGCTATACTGCAAAAGCATTATGATACGTAAGATCATGGATAAGCCTGTCTAACATTTTACACCACCTAGAAAGAGATGTAATTAGTGTTTGCACTAAAAGCTTTGCCTAGAATTAATCTAATTAACATTTTACCGTGTAATGTGATTTTTTCTTTTTTCCCAAGTGGATGGACCATACCTTGAAGTAATAGAGCAGCCAAAACAGGTAATAAATGTTGTTGTATTCTTTTATACTCCATTATTAGCTAACCGTCATTTTTCAGGTCTGTCCCAAACATTAATATTATGCTGGTGATCCTGAAGTATATTCCTGGCAGTCAGGTGTTTTTGACATTATTTAAACAGTTGTCGGAATTCATGATAAATATTTCTGTGAACTGTTTTAGCATTCTACAGGTAAACATACTAAATTCCACCTTCCTGCACACAACATTATTTTTTGAATTGCTGTTTATCTTTACGGGTTAGTTCACTTTTACCAGTTATTTCATTGACTTGTCAACAAAGAAAAATAATATTTACCTGTTTAGCTGCAAGGAAGTGAGAGAATAAGCTCTGTGAAAACTCAAATCTCTTCAACTGGAGTTTATGCAGCTATTTTTCGTAGCACTCATATACAATAATACTGGGTCAGTCACGGTGCACTGCAAATAGCTTGATTTACTAAGCCACAGCATATTGACTTTCAAATGGAATTTTCATTCATCCTAGTGCACATGGCAAAGAATCGTTCAATTATCATTTCTTTAAAAAATTATTTTACTTGTATGTGATTAAAATTTCCTTGTTCGCTGAGATTTAATTCATTGGGATACGTGAACATTGAACATGCTATTAAGTGAATAAATCCCTATTTGTATATATTAGTTATCCACGAATCCATTTATATACTTTTAAATGTAATATTTTTTAATAACTTTGCAGCGAGGGTTCCGCTTCCGATATGTTTGTGAAGGGCCATCCCATGGAGGATTGCCTGGAGCTTCCAGTGAAAAGAACAAGAAGTCCTATCCACAGATCAAGGTTTGATTTCTATAATTAAATTAAAACAGCTTTCCTAAAAGTTTTTACCTCCTAAAAGTAATTTGGTTTAGTCTGTTTTCTAACCTAGATGTATGTAAATAATATAATTTATCTTGGCCATATACATTCCTATAAGCAATACATCTTACTGGTGTCTGTGATTGAGTAGTTGCTCAATGATGAGGTTATCTGTGTGACTCATTTCTTAAATTAGCATATTCTGGATGGTAAATTCACAATAAATGTACTCTGGCCTTTGCAGCACTAGGATCTCAGGTTTAAATCTTGGCCAGGACCCTATATGCATGGAGTTTGTATGTTCTCCTCGTGTTCACATGGATATTCTTTAGGCACTTTGGTTTCCTCCCACACTCCAAAAACATGCAGTTAAGCCAATTGCTTATAACCACTTCTCAAAAATTGACCTTATATAGTGTCTGCGATAGATACAAAAAACAACATAGGGAATGCGCCGATTTACCAACCGTGCAATTAAAAAAAGATCATATTTTTTCCACAATAACTGGTTATCATCGGATACATATTAGGTACTGTAGAATAGTTGGGGGGGAAAAACCCAAATGGTATTCACAAACACTATCCTTGTGATTTCTGTCTATTTAACAATCATTAAGCAGCAAAACACATGCAAAAGTCAACAGGCTTATTAGCAAGCATATTCACCTGAGTCTGCTAGAACTGACACGGAACATGTAGTAGGGACTCAACAACCTAAAATATATTACCAAATCAATTACCAACATCTTACTAAGTATACAATGCTAACTGCTGATTGTCGCCTTACTAACTAGCCAGGAAATAGATTAACTTAGGGAAAATCAGGGCTTCAGTCAAAAACAGCAGGGCAGCTGGGAAACATATGAGGAAGCACTTCCATCTGCCATGAAAGTAAGGGCTTCCTAGGTTTAGAGGTGGGTCTATTATTGCCTATGTGACTTGTGACCATTAAAATGTATTATTAATATTAGCATTTCATTTCAAGTGTGTAAAAAAAAAAAAGATTTTTGCAGATTTTGCAAAAATTATTCTACCTTTAGTATCTGTACACAAATAAAATAGTAGGGTTAGAAAGCTTATTAGGTTTTAATAAGACACTTTAGTAGAGCCCTTAGTGTTCTATTTTTATTATATTTTACTTTTTTTTTGTTTAGTACATTGTAACACATACAACTACTAGAAGAACTTTGCTGTCAAAATCACAATGACTTTTCTGCCAGAAACCTTTTGTCATTCTTCTGAAAAGCAAATTGGAAGGTTCTGTGAAAAAATCTGAGATAGTAGTCTCACTTAATTATTTTATTCTAACTTAATATTGCTGATGAAGATAAAATGAAGAGGTTTGATCACATAGTTGAGTCAAATAAAAGAAAACGCACAGCTAAAATTATCTTTATACAAGTTTCAGTATCTGTATACAAATATAGATACCATTGCATACATTTCAAGGTGAGGAAATCCTTCCTGTTCAACTTTTAGTTGATGTAGTTCAGCTTGTTTTTTTGGTTTAATAAATTGGCTGTAAACAGTAGTAATGTGCTTGTTTCAAATAGAGGAAATAGGCATAATAAGGGTTAAACACATTATTCTCAGTTTCTTGCTGTGATGAAATGAGAACTGTTTCATTTGTAGATATTAACCCTAACCTAATAATAATTCGTTTGTTTAAATACAAAGTAACATAAACAATTTAGCATTTGCTGATTTCCTGCACCCTCTTACCAGTTATGTTTTCCCTAAATACTGTACATAAACCGCAGTGATGGCTTAATGACGCTTCTCAGGCCAGGTTTCCTGATCTTTATAGTAGAGGACCATGTCTGTGTAGAAACAGCCACTTGGTATTTTCATCAGAAGCCTGTATGGCAGAGAGACAATGCAGGATCACATATAGGAAACAGGGACCCATGACAGGACGTGTTTTACCCAACAACGTAATAAAAGCAAATCTACAAGATTACTTATATTACAAGAACCCTTATATTTTCTCATTAACATGCAGGTACATACATATGATTATTTCATGCAGTTGCTGTGCAACATGGTCACACTTCAGGTAATGTTCACATTGGCATTTACACGCTCATTGCCTGTGTTTGTGATGCTAAATTTGTTATGATTTTGACATAATACAGCAATTTACTACTGAACATATATTCTGAATGTTTTATATTTTCAGGTAATCAAAGCAAATCTATTATAGTATAAAATGTTGTTTGGTGTATGGTTATTTTTTAACTGTTTTGAGAAAGAGGAAGTCTTAAGTTCTCTAAATGGTGTGCTAATAGAAGGAACTTAAAAATTAAATAAGTCATCTATTTATACTAGGAGGGAAGGGGGGTTATGGGTTATGGTCTTTTTACAAAGAAAATGCCAACATTGCATCATGTTTTTGGCTAAATCATTAAAGGGGCTGGATGATTGCTTTTGCTCTGTAGGTTTACTGACTTATTAATACGGATAATAATTACTCAGAAAACACGCTTATAGCTATAAGCTATTTGTGAACTTTCTTACTGAATTGCTCAAAAGTTTTTTAAAGTGTGACATGAAAGCTCTGAGAATTGACAAGTGAATTCCTTGTGTAAGTGGTGGTCAGTGTAGGCTGCAGTTATCTATGCAGCAGCATTAAAATGGTTATGTGCACGTAAACCCTAAGCACTTTTCTTGGTTGCTCCTCTCCAGTCTTCTAAATATGCTTTTAAAAGCATTTTGGTATATCAGGTCAAAGTATGTGAACAGTGAATTACTTGACCTAGGGTAACAACCCAGCCCCTGCTTGGATACATAAATTGTTTTGACCCTGTGACAGGATGTGTTACTGGCAGGAAACACAAAAATTCAAAATTGTGACCAGGTAAGTTCTTTATTTCAGAAAGGATACGTGATGTGCTTTCTGCAATAAACTTGCTGTCTGCTCACAATTTTTTCATTGCACTCGCCTGTCTTTTTTCCAGTGTGAGCATTGCCATCTTCACTGTATCTCCTTCCTAGAGTTGGGTCTTCAGCCATGCTGATTCTCTGGGCCAGAAACCTTTTGAATGTTCTTTAGGCCTTTCCCTAGGCATGCTTCTAGTAGCTCCAGTTTCCTCATACCATACTGTTTACCATTTGTTTCTTCCATCAAATTGGAACATGGCTTTGGTGTAGGATTTGTTTGGTGAACATAGTAAAAAGCTGTAGAATATGCCAAAGTTTAATTACATAGATAATAAAACTAAATGCCAGTCAAGTTTGACCAGTTGGGTTTTAGAAACTTGCATGTATTCTTTGCAAATAGTTTCTGATTGTGGCCCTTATTCTTCTAAAATGCTTTTTTTTTTCTTTTACCGGACATATGTGTTTAATTCCTCCAAAACAGAGCATTGCTGTTTTGTAATCCTTTAACTATAAATAGTTTTTAATAGTACAAACTGATATTTGAAGGAAACAGCTCCTTGTAATTACATACCTTCGAACAATATCTATTGAGGCATGTAGTAAATAAGTATTACTGCAGACGTACTGCAGTACGTGTGTGTATTTAGGCCCTATTAGATATGAATATAGACAAAACAACCAATGAGATCTCAGATTCTTGTAAACTGATGAAAATCTGATTGCCCTTTGTAAGTTACTTTACTTTAGTTGTGGTAGTTCTCTCTGTCTTACTAAGTCAGTATTAGACGTTTAGATGATTTGAACCTGTCTGCTCTATTTGCTAAAGCTTTCACCTGGTGAATGATCTGTATATTTCTCAATCCAGTCTTCATTTATACAGCATTGTTTGCATGGGCACCTGGCCTTTTTTTTGTGAAATTCAATCACTGGTCTTCTCCCCACCTCATCTTGTATACTGAACATTGATTATAGAAGCAATAGACCTCTGTCTTTCACACTTCTTACACTTCAGCACACATGATTGGCTCCTCATGTTGCATCTCCTTTCTAAGCTCTGCTGTACTGAGACTGCAAGGGGATGATACCAAGTCAAATTCAGGTTCTTATTCTGTTTGAATTTAAAAAATAAATGTAATGTAATTATATAATAATGATTACAGAGTTGTATTCAGGTGTGCCTTTTGTATTTTCCTGAAGTTCAGCTTTCGGACTAAATGCTAATCAGATTTAAAAGACACAAGTTAATGCAACTCTGAAACACAGTATTTATATAGTGCCAATATATTTCATATGTCCCTACTATAGTCATATGTCATTAATACAGTCCATGATTAATTTTGTTGGGAAGCCAATTAACTTAACTGCATGTTTTTGAAATGTGGGAGGAAACAAAGTCATTCAAATAGTGAGTAACAAACTCTATTGACCCCTTGTAAACTGAAGATAATTCTCTATTAAGTGGTACTTTTCCAAATCCGACTAGACTTTTCTTGTAATGTTGAAGATGTTTTGCAGCTTTTCCAAGGTGCTTCATCATTTCTACCAGCAGGGAAAACAAAACCCATGCAAACACAGGGAGAACAAGCAAACTCCATGCAGATTCAAAACTGGGACCTAGCACTACAAAGGCCAGATTGCTAACCACTGAGTCACCATTCATTCATTGTACTTTTTTTTAAACAATCACTAAAAGTTTTTGGATTGGATTTGGTATATTGCATATTCTTGCAATTAAATGTACAGCAGACTGTGAGGGAAATATTAAAAGAAAGCAAGGCAACAACCTGCATGTGTGGGCTGAGCAATTAGTCATTCCCAGCAAAAGATAAAAGCACCCCGGGTTTAAAACGTTTGCTCGGAGAGGAAAAAGCAGCACAAAGAATCAACCAATTAACAACAGTGCTCATGTTCTATCAACGTGTATTTGGATCCAAGGAGTTGAGTGAAATATTCCAGATTGCCTGTTATTGGTTACTGCACCCACCACATAGCCCTTACTTATTATAACTAAAGCTGTATTACAAAATATCAATTGGGGAATCGGTTATTTATGAATATGGCAGATCCTGATATCTCTAGAATTGTGTGATATGTAAACTGTAGCCATTGCTGTTTGTTTAATATAGCTAGTCCTGGCTGCAAGCCCAAAGCTAGGGCTTGGTAAGTGCTTGCAGCACTTACCTAGGATTTATACACAAAGTTAGCCACATAGTAACCACTGCATCCTTTCAGAGTGGGCAGATGTTTAGGGTGAATTTTCATAGCAATAACAATTCTTCTATAGACTGAACCTTCATTCCTCTATACACTGAAATTTTGGAATAGTTCTATTTTAAATTGGGAAATTACAGCGGTTAGTGTACTTTCCACTACAAGGAAGCTGAAGCTTCTTGGCTGCCTTCCAGATGCATATATATATATTGAAAAGCTACCTTCAGCATGCCTAAAAGCTACACTGGAATTTTTCATTTACATTACTTTTTATGACATAATTTCTGTTTTTATTTTGTTATGCTCTGTTTTATTTTGTTTGTGATATGCTTCAATAATCTCTTAAAAACTAAATTCATTATGATTGTACTGAAAAGGTATCAAGCAAGCAAAAGACATTGCACTTTCTACATACATTTGTCAATCTAGACCATCAGGCAGGTGGAACTCCACTCATCAGAATTCTGATATTTTCTTAATATATGTATATATATATATATATATATATATATAAAACATAATTGTGAACCAGCTTTTAAGATGCAATTTCTACAATGAAAACCAGTATCACTGGCATCTAAGTATGTTCCAGGACTCCCCAGTCCCTTCCTAAAGAGCTAAATTGTTACAAACACTAACATATCAAATAAAACATGTTAATGTCATAAGAAGTTGCTTTCAGATAAAATAATTAAACGTGGCAATTGTTCAAATGTTATGCATTTAGGCTATGTATGGACCTGTATCAGAAATGGCAGCCCTTGACAATCACTGTGCTGGTTCTTCAACAACCAGCATTTGCACATTTACCTGGTGTGCTGATCCGCTAACTACTACCCCCAATTATTCTCTATGGGCTGCTACAAGTCCCAGATGTAAAGCCATACCCACACTGCAACCTCAACACCAGTCTGAACATAGCCTTAGTTCAGGTCAACCAAAATCTGTGCCTAGGGCACCTTCACATTTATCTCATATTTGTACATTCAAAATGAGGGGATGATTTCATCTAAAATCTGCTAGCATGTCAAAAATGTAAATGACTTTGATATAGGAAATATAATGTTTATTTATATGGTATATAAAGGGTTCTGTTTGACAATTATCTGAAACCAGGTGTACATATCTGTCTAATGTCAACATGAAACCGGATGTTTCTAACAATTAGCATGCAGATGCTACCTCCTGGTTTCGAATATTTGTCATATAGAGCGTTTCATATACTATTTTGACAGATAATGTTGTTGGTTTGCTTTGGTATCTGATAATATAAAGCTAAAGCTATATTCTGGGCATATAGAATAGCTATGTGTATCTGTTTTGTTTTCTAATGCAGCTTGTGGATAATAACTGAATTTATCTTGGTATAAAATTTGTGTAATCCTTTGCACGTTAATAAAATAAAATAATAAAGGAAGGGTCAACACTAACAGCCAGTCAGGTTTTCTTTGTGTCCATTGGTTGAGAAGGAACATGATGAGAGAGCAGGGGGATGAGCTCATTGGTGGGCTGCTGTTCATTTACTTTTACTTAGTAAGTCATGTTGAAAAAAGACATAAGTTCAATCACAAGGGAAATAAACATATCCCAGATATAAAATCCTATGGACATAGTTGATCCAGAGAAAGGCAAAAAAACCCTGGTACAATTTGCTCAAACGGGAAAAAAAATTCCTTCCTGATTCTATGCAGCAATCAGATGTTCCCTGGATCAACAGTCTCTGTTATCTTTACTTTTAAATCTTTAATACCCAGTTATTTTCTGTGCTTCTAGAAAAGCATCCAGCTTATTCTTAAAGCAATCTATAGTAGTTGCTGAAACTGATTCCTGGGGGATCCTATTCCACATTTGCACAAACCTTACATTGAAGAATCCCTTTTTTATCCAGGAATCCCTACCTTATCCGGAAGTAAATTCCTTATTTTCTGTCTATTCCCAGATTGAAGGCAAGGGAGATGGCCAAACCATATATAAGGACTACATGAGCACACAACATGTAATGCTACTTTTAGGAACAATTTAGAACGAAAAGTTTGATTTTTCAGGGTGCTCCACAATATACAGATGTATAGACATTGCCTATATAAGAGAAAAAATCTACTTTTTTAATTCAATTTCACTTTAAATGCAGTAGAGAACAGTGAATTACCAACCAGGCTGTATACCTTAGAAATAGATAGGAAAACAAATTGTTAGATAAAAAATTTATATATGATAATTTTCATTTACTTTCTTTAGTTGTGTTAAAGCTGTTTGTCCTTCCAGTTTTGCCATATATGATGGAATACTTTCTATCCACAGATCCACAATTACAGTGGCCATGCTAAAATCATTGTCCAACTGGTAACCAATAGCAAGGATATCCGGCTACATGCTCATAGTCTAGTAGGAAGGCATTGTGAAGATGGAGTTTGTTCCATAAATTTAGGTCCTAAAGACATGGTGATTGGGTAAGTATTTGTCGGAGAAGCTTCAAGTATTACAATTTTCTTACAAATGTTCTCTAATGGTTAAAGGGTTCAATAAATGAGAGAAGGAAGCAACGGGTAAGCTTTCGTGTATGAGCTGTTCAAATATTCCAAACCACAGCATGCTTCACACTTGCATGACATTATTTTGAGGTTAAAATGTACACTAAAATGACACTTCCCACACTAGATGACTAGTGACACCAATATTTTTACAGCAAATCTTTCTTTGATGCTAGAAAGGCGTTTTCATATCTCAGTGCAAAGCTGACTTGAGTTGAAAATAATAATATATTTAAACATCAGACAATTTGTATTATTTATTTTTAGCTTTAGGTATTGTCATAGCTATGACATATAAATTAAATTGTGTGTATATATATATATATATATATATATATATATATATATATGACCTAACAAGCATACTGATTAAGTAGTAATATACTACATATTAGTGCACACATATACAGTCCTGCTGCTCATAAGGAAACACCATCAGCTTCACAGTTTCACCCAGACAATACCACCAGCTCTTTGGACCTCGCTTAGTCCCAGCAAATTAGAAAATACAATCAAACGGGGAGTTGTCAGCGGTATGCCATGCCCAGTAAGTGCTTTATTCGCATTCCAACTGGAAATCCCCCCAAAAAATGACAGTGCCTTGATGCATTTTGTATCAACATTTCATAGTCATAGAACTAATGTTTTATGACTAAGTACTTATAGTATGAAACTCATCAAGGTGCTGTCATGTTTTCCAGGATTTCCTGTGTTGGAATGTGAATAAAACACTTAATGAGCATGGCATACTGCTGAAAACTCCTTGTTTGTAAGTATTTTTTAGTACATATTGAGTCTGCAGCATTCTGGGCTTGTTGTCTGGCAGTATTATTTGAAAGAAATGATGTGCAGTATGTGCCAGCGAGGAGTGTGGAGAGCAGACTATGCACAAAAAAAATGTGGAAGGGATGATGGCAGACAGAATGTGCAGAAAAGAAGTATTGGGGGAGATTAAGGGTGGCAGAATGTGCAGGAAAGGAGTGTGGGGACATGATGATGGGCAGTATGTGCCAGAGTGGAATGAGGAGGGCATGACAGCAGGCAGTATATGCAGAAGAAGAGTGTGGGTGGCATGATAGCAGACACAATGTGCTGAATTGGAGTGTGGACAATAGAAAGGCAAGCAGCATGTGCAGTAGAGGAGTGCAGGTAGCCTAATGGAGCAGGTTGAGGATGGCATGATGGCAGGTACGATGTGCAGGATAGGAGTTTGGAGGGCATGATGGAAGGTACAATGTGCAGGATAGGAGTGTGGAGGGCATGATGACAGGCAGAATGTGAAGGATGGCAGTGTGGAAGGAACAATGGCAGGCAGGATAGAAATATGGGGGGTAGAGTGGCAGGCGGAATGTGCAGTAGAGGAGTGCAGATGACATATTGGAGCAGGGTAAGGATGGCATGATGGCAGGTACAATGTGCAGGAATGGAGTGTGTATAGCATATTGGCAGGCAGTATATGCAGGATAGGACTGTGGAGGACATGATGACAGGCAGAATGTGCAGGATGGCAGTATGGAGGGCACAATGGCAGGCAGAATGTGCATGATAGAAATATGGAGGGTATAGTTGCAGGCAGAATGTGCAAGATAGGAGTGTGAAGGACATGCTGACTAGAAAAGGGTGTACATGGCAGGAGCAAGGATGGCATAATGGCAGGAAGAAGTAGTGTGGAGGCAATAATGTTAGGCCATATGTGCAGGAGAGGAGGGTATCTTTGTTGGTAGGTTTCAGTGATTGACTGCTGCAGATGAAAGATCCACTTTTACTTTCTCCAATTTTTGTCTTTGAGGTCTTTTGTGTGAAACCATACTTTCAGTACTTGAGGCGTATTTGTCATAAGGAAACTTTTAGGACAGGAAGCAATTATCATTTTGTTTACTGATTGCACTGCAATGATATAAACGTGTAGTTGTGTCACATTCTCAGTAAACCAATGGATTTACAGCAACAACAATATTTTACTATGCTTTTTTTTCTAGCTTATAATGTAGATATTACTTGGGACTTGATGTATTTTAGGAACATTTAACAGAAGATAGTCAGTTTGTTATACAATATATACATTTTTTACACAATGCTTGCTCAGTAGATTTGCAATTTGAGATTGAAATTTTTTAAAACAGAATTTTAGAATTTTACACTAACAAATATTTGTAGTGCATATCATCATATTAGTGTTTCAAAATGTATCAGACATCAAAATATGATGTACAGTAAATATTTTAAATGTAATAAATATCTTGCAGGTTCCCTAATCTAGGAATTCTTCATGTCACCAAGAAAAAAGTGATTGAGATACTGGAAATGCGTATGACTGAGGCTTTTAGGAAAGGATACAACGCTGGCCTTTTGGTGCATCCTGAGTTAAATTACCAATATTTGGGTGATAGGCCATTGACTGGTGAGTTTTCTGTATTTATGAATTGTTTATTATTTACTTTTATGATTTAGATGTTTATGTGTGATGGTAAAATTGAACTCATATGTTTTATTAGCTCTGTTATCTGAAATCTAAGCTGTACCTTAACGGAACAATGAAACTGCAGCCCTTGTCGTAAATTCCTCATAAAATTACAGTGCATTTCCAGGTATCAATGGCGTTTAGGATGTATATCTGCAGTGTAGATATAAGGAACTGCTGCATCAGTTTGCAGGTCTCCAGAGGTATTTGGTAATATCATTGCAGTGCTACTCATGTTATCCTTGCTGGAGGCTTTGATGTGGGGAAGCAAAGCCCTGCTTCTTCCAAAATGGCCATATTCTCCTGGAGACCTACTGCAGAACAAGGCACGGTGAATCAATAATGAGGAGGGATCAAGTGAAGGGAAACCAATAGCAATACTTGTGACTTCCTTCTGGAGACCTTTTTTTTTGTTTTTGTTTTTTTTGCTTCCCAGTGTTTCTCCATTCATTCATCTGTTGGCTATTTTTCTGACACCTCAATGTTTTGCCTCTTGGTGCATTATTAATCTTTGTACTTTCCATAAGGAAATTTATAACACTATTCAAACATACCAAAGTGAAACTTTTTGGCATTTCAAAGTAATTTTGAATTGTTTTCTGTGTTTACCTGCAACACAATGCATGCTAGGAGGTTTCAATTTTTAGTGATAAATGTCTGTATTTTTCAAGTCATTTTGACAGTTACCCATGAAACAGAAACACCTGGCTAAAGACTAAGTCTTTAGAGTTAGGATAGACATATATAACTCCCTTCTAAATATAAAGCCTTCCAGACCTTTATCTACATTAATATTGGTGATTAAAAAGAGTTTTAATTTCAGGGAACCCTACCTGTCCCGAAAGAAGAAGTTGGGTATAGTATTTTTTCTTCTTATGAGAATTTAAAAACATATGTAACCTACACTAAAAATCATTGACAACTTCTGCTGCTGCCAAATTTCTGAATTCGGAGCTGTTACGCTAAAACTGACCTAATTACCTATTCAATTACTGACCTGCCAGCTGGTCATACTGAAAGTATGTCCTGTATGCTTCCTTCAGGCCTAGTAGGACTCACCTCCAAAGAAGACATCAGTAACAGTTTACATAATTCTATCCTCACAGGCTTCATTTATTCTAAAGGGTCTGATTTATTAAAGCTCTCCAAAACTGGAGAAAATAGAAAAATAGACTATAATTGGGTGAACCTGGGTGATACAGAAAAGCTGGAATGAATCTGGTCCTGGACTGAAAACATTTGCCAACTATGAGCAATTGATTTTAAGAAATCATTTTAGCTGGATCACTGAGGTTGACCCATAATAATCTATCTTCTTCAGTATTGAAGTGCTTTAAATCAGGCCGTTTGCTTTGACCAATCTATTGTAGATTGCTCATTTAAAAATGTTATTTGTGATTCTGTATTGTAGATCGAGAAAAAGAAATTATTCGTCAAGCAGCTTATCAGCAATCAAAAGACATAGACCTGAGTGTGGTACGACTTATGTTCACTGCTTTCCTACCTGATAGCAACGGAAGCTTCACAAGACGATTAGAACCTGTTGTATCGGTTCCTATCTTTGATAGCAGTAAGTGTGATATTCTGTAAAGATAACAATGTAATGCATTGCTGTGTTTTGTTGTGTGCTACCAAATTTTTTCATGTGACCCCCGGGTATTTTGATGTTAGGCATACTCATTTAGACATTAGTCCAACAATATGAATTATTGAATCAACACCAATCCTGTATTACAGTGTTTTGCAGTAACACACAGTAAAAAATGTATTTTTATAGTGCATAGGTGTAAAATTTATTACCTGTGTTTTTGGATTAGAATTCCTCAACCAGAGTTGCATGGAACTCTAGGGTTCCTCCAGTGGTTTCTAGGGGTTCCTTGAGCAACGAACAATTTTTGCTTTTTAGGTCCGTTTAAGTGACACCAACTACTTTTTTGGTTAACTGTAAGGGTGACATACTTCCCACTAACCACCGTTACCATACTGTTATTATACTGTGAGATGTGGATATAGTAATCAGTGCTCAGCCCAGAAATTTTTTAATGCTGGATGGGAAGAAATTGTAGGCAGGTGGCAGACCCTGTATTTTAACCCAACTTCTAGGTAACCTCCCAAAAACAGCCAGGTGGTTGCTGAAAAGTGCCAGGTGGTGCGCCCAGCTTAAAGGGGCTGGGGAGAACACTGCTAATTATAGCAGACGTGCCATGAAGACTTCAAAGGTATTTCAAATGTTTCCTCATTTTAAAAAGGTTGAGAAAGGCTGCTCTAGACTGTCTGGAGACATTTGTAAAGTATATATTACGTCAGTACTGACATGTGCAGTGGACCTTGCTCTTACCCCATGGGATACATACAACAATGCATTGTCAGGGTTGTAGCTAATCTGTTTAAATTTGTCATAGGCAAAGTTGACAAAGCTGCGGTTTATGTAGAAAATTCTTACTCATTTTCAGTGTTTGATTGTTTAAAATAACTTTTTTTTTCAGCACATACACACCAGTTAGAGGTATCATTATCTCATAGTATACATGCAATTGAACAAAGAGTTACTTGGACAGTTAAAGATTCAGAGCTGTTTATGTTGCCAGCAAAATGAATTCTTCTCACTCAAAGCAAGAACTATTGAGTGAACTGATATACTATATATGGTGCTTCATGAATGCCTTGATTAACCAAGTAAGAATCAGCATTTTTTCCTATCTGGTTAATTACCTATTTTATTGGCTTTTTTTTTTTTGCAGAAGCTCCAAATGCTTCTAATTTGAAAATTGTAAGAATGGACAGAACTTCTGGCTGTGTGACAGGAGGAGAAGAGATTTATCTTCTATGTGACAAAGTTCAAAAGGGTATGTGTAGCCTTGTGATTTATATATGGTATATATTTGCAACTATGTAAATATTTGTTCTGCAAGTTTTTGCCTTGAAATTGGCTTCAGCTGCAACACATGCACCAGGAAGATACAACTGGAGTTAATGTTTGGTGATCATCCATTCACTACTAGTTAATTCAACATTTCATTATCCTTGTGGAATATTCTTGCTAAAGCTCACAAGCCTGACCTCATCTTATAAGAAAGCACAATCTCTTTTTACCTGATTAGTTCTTTTGTTGGTCTGTTGTAGATGACATTCAAATACGTTTTTATGAAGAGGATGAGAATGGACATATCTGGGAAGGATTTGGGGACTTTTCACCTACTGATGTTCACAGGCAGGTAGGTACTATCTAAAGCTAAAGCTAAAACTAGTAAATATTTTAATTTCAGTTCACACCTTAGTTCGAATGATTTTACTGCTTTGAAAGGAAAAACAGACAATAATGAGGTATGTTCATAAGTAATTCACTGTGCTAATGTTGGATATTCACATAAAGTGGCAAATAACACCTTTGCAAGCATTTTTATTTTGTTCTGTACTTTTCATTTAACTTTTTTTTCAGAAAAATTAAACTTTTTGGACACATTCACTCATCTCTAATTTCCACACAATGCAAACATTTGACTTCTGAACACCTTAAACAAGCATTGCCTTTTCATAATTTTTCACAATGAAATTTAAAGGAGCAACATTCACAATCAAGAACATTCGTTTGACATCATGTAGACAACTTATTTTTATAATTGTTGCAAGCAACGTTTAAGATAAAGCTCATAAACGGGCCTGAAGAAAACGTCCTGGTGTAGATTAGCGTATTGGAATGCATAATATTTTCAAACATGGGCTTTTAAAGCCTCAGGTTAAATGCTGGGGAAAACGTCTGTGTAGAACAAACCTTAGCTTTTTATTGTGGCCTGTAACTGAACTGTGAAAGACCAGAAGCACAATGATAAGGTCTCTTCCTCTTATGAGCATACTATGTTAAACTGCCAGCAAGGGAAAAGCACAGGTTCAGATACTTATGATATATTTTAATTGATATCTAACTGATAAAATTCTGTTTTTATACCTGCCTTGGGTTAGGTTTAAACAAGTTGACAGATAAAAGCTAGGTCCTAAAAGTAATGATTTTTTAATTCGTTTTTTTCTTTGTAGTTTGCCATCGTATTTAAAACTCCCAAATACAGGGATCCCAATATTATAAAACCTGTTTCTGTGTTTGTTCAACTTCGGAGAAAATCTGATTTTGAGACCAGTGAGCCGAAACCTTTTCTGTATTATCCAGAAATTAAAGGTAAGAAACTTTATAATTGAGTTACCTATTAGAGATTCAATGTGAAAAAGTTTTGCGTTTCTTATCCTTAAATGTTATTAGTGGGGGTACGTGCCAAAGGGTGTAACCAGTTTTCTTATTTCATGTGTGATAATATCTTTCAAGCAATTGTGATTCAGTGAGTGAGCAAGGTCAATAAAATGTCACCATTTTCCCCTTGGTACAAGGGGCACAGCCATGAGCACAGCCATACTAACAGTGAGAGATCCCCGGGCACTAGGGATTAAATGAGGACAAGACTCCCCATTGACCTCTAGTGCTTTGTGATTGCCTGAGGTTTTTCTTTTCTCAGCCATTCAGCAAAAGACTGAGAGATGCATGGATGAGTGCTGTACATACAGCGCCCTTCTGCTCTAGAGAGGGGGGAGAACGAGTGAGTGGCACTCCGCTACGCTCTCTCTCCTTCACTTGCATTGGGCAAATCCATGAATGACGTTGGACAAAGGCTGTACAGAGATTCTCGTCTGATATTAACCCTGAGGTGAGAATCATCTGACGGGTATGTAGCCTAACAATTATCTAGCATGTGTACATACCTTAACCACCTGGGCGTTACACTGATGTCTAGATTTCTGTACCAAAAGCGGTAGACTGTTTTTCATGAATTTTTTTTTTTTAATTGTAGACTTGTAACTTACAGAAATATGTCCTAACAAGGGTCTAGTAGATATCATGAATATAAAAAATGTTTGAAACACACAATCATGTTAAAAAAAAAATACTTTTAATAAAATTAAATAAAAAACACAAAAATCAGCTTAAACAAGAATACATAAATAAATGAAAAATACTGAAAATGCAATAATTCAATATACTGTATAGTAATATATTTTTCTAAAACACCTGCCTAGTGTCCAACAGTCCAACGTCACATACCTATAGACAAAACCACATAAATATATCTTGTATTATTTTGTATTGGATTGGATACAGGACTTTGTATTGAATCCAATACAAAATATTTGAATTTCCCGCTACCACCCCCATCGACGGGCGCATACACGGACACCATCAGGAATCGCAGAGGGACGCTTACGCAAACGCCGGGTATTCTAATTCTTTCTGAACTTCCATGCAAAAAGTGTTAAATTTTTTGCATTGAAATTTATTTTAGATTGTAGGCTATAATTCACCGAATTACTCAATAATTACTTATAATTCACTGAATTACTGCATAACTCACCGAAATATGTCCAAAATGGTATAAATTTATTAATAAATTTTTTTTTATAAAACATAAAAAAAATCTTTAAAAAAAAAAATCTTTAAAAAAAGTTTAAAAAAAAAAATAGTGTATAATGTAATGTACCCGTACAGTAGCCTATATAATATATATATAATACAATTTTATATATATATATTATATAAGGATTTCTTTGTATTGGACTCAATACAGCTTTTTTGTATTGAGTTCAATGCAAAAGAACTCAATACAAAATTTTAAATTTCCCGCCCCGCCTCCCGCCCGCACGGACACATGCAGCGACGCCACCGGAAAATCCCGGTGATCGTCACTGCACTCGCCGGATAGAAGAGAGAAGACGTGTCCGGAGGAGCTGCGGGGAGAAGGTGAGTATTTTTAAAGTTCGGGTTTATTGATTTTTGCAAAATCGATAGACCCGAACCAAGGTCGGGTTTTACTGGCCAGGTGGTTAAGAGATGTTTCCGTAAAAGATTTTGGGATATCGTGGGATAACATATCAACATGTAGAAAGATATTATATGCAACAAACTGTGTTCTTCCTTATTGAAACAAACTGCAGAATTTGTGTAAAAATTTAATAGCCGTGTCCTTTAGAGATGTGAAAATCAGTAGGGGAAACCACTTTACTTTGTGTGAAACCAAAAAAGATTACCATTCCCAAAAATGTATGGTTGTTTTTTTTTTGCTAACTTTAGTGCAGGATCACATTAAGAAGGTAAGTACTCTCTTTTATTGCGGATTTGCAGATAGGTATAAATGTTTCCACCTAAGGTTGACTACTGCTCTTTCATTTGTGTAGTTTAAACCTTTTTTCCATTAAAAAAACTGTTGCTGTAGCTACTCCAAAAGCAGTAGTTGAAGCCTAGTTGATTCAAAACTACCCATGTCCTGTCCACAGAGCTGCTGGCAACACTGATTGTGATTTTACTACAGAATGAACAGAGTTGTTATTATTTTACAGAAAGTTCAACTTTCAGTAAAAACACATTTTGCTTATCATGAATAAAAAAAAACATTTCTCCTATGCTTTGTCATCTCACCCCAAGCCTAGGCATGTACCTGGCACATTGTAGGTGTTTTGTTCAGAAGACCGGTTGTGTAGACAAACATCAGCAATCATAAACAGTTAATAGAGCATTGTTTTAATTTTGAGATTTTTAGTACTACTAAAAACAACATTTTTTTTAATTAGACAAAGAAGAAGTTCTTCGAAAACGTCAAAAACTCATGCCCAACTTTTCTGATGGGTTTGGGGGGAGCGGAGCGGGATCTGGAGGCGGCGGCAGTGGCGGAGGAGGTGGTGGCAGTATGTATGGTGGAGCAGGGGCATCTGGATCTGGCAGTGGTGGGTATAACCATATATTTCAACTTCAGTTGTTTATTAATGGATTATTGCACTGATCTAAAAGAAATACACAAAACAGGTTAAGATTAAAGTAAGAAAATGCAATGTATTTTTTCTGGACTTTAATTTTCAATTTCTTTTTTGATAATGTTTTTAAGAATTTTTATTGTTTTAATTTTAAGGCAAAAGTGTAACAAAGGGCAATTAAAGGTTTTTGAAATGTACAGGTTTGTAATGCAGGCTGCATATGTAGTTGATAGTTTTAATGTAGAGCAGCATGGTTGGCTCAGTGGTTAGCACTCTGGCCTTTGCAGCACTAGGTCCCATGTTTGAATCTCAGCTAGGATACTATCTGCATGGAGTCTGCAAGTTTTGCAGCTTGAAAGGCTGCAAAACATCTTCAACATACCGAAGTACCACTTAATAGAAAATTTTCTTCAGTTTACAAAGGGCCAATATAATTTGTCACTCACTATTTGAATGACTAGAAAGTACTCTTTCACATGATCTATATTGCCTTTCATTTTCCTATTCATAAAGATGTATCTGCTTTTCCTGGACACAGTAGCTTGATACTACTTAAGCTGCTGGTAAAATTGAATCCTAGTAATGAAGGCTGCAGGTAATGTGAATGGAGTTACAAACCACTGAAAGCATTTCTTCAATGATCTTACTATGTGCTGCATGCTGTAGCTTGTGCTACTTAAAAATGCACAATAAAAATAACCTTTCCACAATGACTTGCACATTACTCAACATGAAAAGGATTTTTTTCTGATTGGCTATTATAGCTGTACCTAACTTTGGCTCAGCAAGCTGTGACATGCAAGTATGTGACGACTGAAAATATTTTGGAAATTAATTTGTATGCTATGAATGTGATCTCAGGGATCACAACGCCTGAAATTTAAGATGCCTTTAAAGCATACCTATTGTCTTTACAGAAACTACAATTGATCTGTGTCTGCATATCTACAATTGAGCTCTACAGTTCACACAAGATTGTTTGTTTTATTAGCATTCTTTATTTTTACAAAATTATCCCGGAATGCACCATTTCTTTTTGTTTGTGAATCATTACATGCTGTACGATGTACGATCTTTGGCCATAGCATTTAATTTACAAGAGTACAACAGTCTGACTAATATTTATCCAGAAACATGTGCTTCACTGAAGTAACATATTCCATTGTGTCTTTGAGACTTTATTTTTAACAGCCTACAGAATGTCTATAAAGCCTACAATCTATAAAGAGTATACAGGTGTAGATACATTTTTGTTGGCTTTTCCCTTAACAAATTCTAATTTTCTTTTTCCAGAATTATAAACCTAAGCAGAATAAACTAATCTGCAAATTTTGACCTTTTATGAAAATGAGAAACTGTATCCCTGTCTGTGCCGTCCCTCTTGCTGCTGAATTTTGTCAAGTGCTCTATATTAGTATTTATATAGCAAGCTATAAGTACTAGAAAAATTGGCTTAGTACACATAATCTTATTAACAGAGGAAGTTAGTGTAAAAATATGTACAAAATACTATATCTAATTATATGCATGTTTTTGGAATGTGGGAGTAAACCAAAGTACCCAGGGGAAGCCCACATAAAATCAGGAAGCATGCTTAAACTCCATGCAGATGGTGGCTGGGATTCAAACCTGGAAAGGTGCTGTAAAGGGCAAAGTGCTAACCTCTGAGCCACCATGCTGCTGATTTCTATATAAGCATTCTGCAAAGAGCAGTGACCTGTGGTTACCACAAGAAAGGTCTAAAGTGTTACATGTGCTGTAACTGACACATGCTGTGCATTCTGTGTGATACTGTGTGATAAGCAGATTTCTGCACCCAATATGTGAATAGCTTTGTGTTGGGATTGTATAGGACAGACTGTAGAAGAGTTTCTGTTCACTCATTCTGTACAGGTGAATTGTTTATTAGCTAAATAGTTCATATTTGGCAGCTGTATCTGTTAACTTTGGCAAAGGTAAGGCCAAATAAAACATAGCCTTCCCACATAATGAAGAATGCAACTCAAAGCATATCCTTGTAGTAGCAGAACTTTCTACATGTGAGTGGGCAGACAGCTCAAACAGAGCAGCTCTCTCGCATCCATAGAGGACTAAACACGTCAAAGATCAACAATCTCTTGTTGAAAGGCAATAAACCTAGTGGATTTGGTATTTCTTTGGTATACCTTAAAATGGTCATACAGATAGACACAGAAACTAAAAATAAGAAAGACATCCTGTGTCTTCACATACAACATTGTTTAAAATAGAAAAATTATAACTGAAATGTTATTGAACTGTGTAGGATGCCCTTTTTTCTAATGCTATTGCTGCATTGCATCAATGTCTTCTTTTGAAAATAGTAATTGCCTAGCTGTCTTGTCAAAGCTTTGGATAAGTTATGAGAAAAAAAAGAGACATGGGATTTTATTGTGTTTTTTTATTTGCTGCTTTCTTATCCCAATTCACTGATTCAAAAAAATCAAACCAGACACAGCCAGGCATGAAACATTTTCAGGATGCCAGCAATGGCAACCCTTTATTTATTTTCTGACCAGCGTGGTTAATAGCCAAAGACTTATTAGTTTTATATAATTCTAGAAACCAACATTTTTATATATTCAAAGCAGTTTAAAATATGTTCTTTTTTAAATGCAATCATATACTGTACTTTCAAAAGTACAGATGTTAATCATCCCTCTGCAGAGAGATATAGCACAAAAAATTGCATTGTCCTGGCTTGTTTTCATAATATTCGTATTATACATAGGAAGTTCATTATCTGGTTGTTGGGAAACGTCTGTATACAGCAAACTTGTATGGAGAAATTAAGTATTGCAAGTGGTACAGTAAGGGATTAGAAGATTTTGGTACTTGTTAGATATATACCTATACTTAATTATCTTTATCAGTTGTGACATTTGAATACAGGAAAAACAAGTATTTCAGTAAAGTATATTTTTTCATTATCTTCTTTCTAGGTTACAACTATACTACATTCAACTACACCAGTAATTACGGAGGGGTAAATTTTCACGTTGGCACAATGAATTCCAACAGAGGTATTGCACACACTTATTAACTAATGCTAGCCACACAGTATCTTTTAAACATTATTTTCATAAAGTGGGTAACTTGTGGAGCAGTTCAGAAAGATATACAAGATGGCACAGTAATATACTAGTAATTATATAAAAGGTAACCAGACCATGCCATGGCACTTAGAGATAGGAATTGTTTTATTAGTTCACTGCCAGTAGATTTAGAAAAAGGCATCTGTGGTGGCATGTAGGATAAACGGTGGGGAGAAATGAGTGTTTTGAATAGTGGATAGGTAAAAAAAGTGCAGGAAGAGTGAGACAATGGCAACTAGATGGTAAAAATGTTGTCAAGGCAGTTTAAAAAAAAGAGGAAGAGAAGGAAGAGTTGGGAAGTAAGGTATTAAAAAAATATACTATACTATAGTGGTAAAGGCAGATGGATGGCAGATTTGATGTATTTTAGGAAAACATTGTGTGTGAAACTTAAATACCAGTGCCAGTTTTTTTGTTTTTTTTTAGTTTAGGCTTGAGCTAGTCCTTCTATGTGCTTCAGAGAAATATTATGGGATCATTGAAACTAGCACTGTATCAAACTTAAAAATATTTAATTAAATCCTAACCTAATAAAAACTTGATTAAATCATATCCAGAATTACTTTGAGAGAGGGCATTTTTTAAACATGTTTGGGGGCAATAAATCATTATATTTTGATGCAATTTTTTGGAATTTACCAAACCAAAAAATTAAAACATAGTTCAAAAAGAATTCCTTTTTTTACCATTACAATAACAAAGACATACCATAGAGTGTTTAGCCGATTTTAAAGAAATACTCTGTTACTCCCAAACATGCAACAACAACCATCTTAGTAGAAAACATCTTTTACCATCAGTAAAACGTTCTCCCTTGTTAGAAATTACCATACTCCGGTTTTCAATTTGCTAAGAGTTGATAAACTATGGACAGCTGATAATATGTATAAATCCTTGATATACTTTTCAGTATTACAACCACAGTGTGAAGGAGTACTAGAAGGTACTGAAGACATTTGCTCCCAGCACAAACAGAAATGCCTGGAGGCTTTAGTCACAGGAGGTGATGTGCAAACAGAAGCTACAGGAGAGGAAGCAGATATCTGCAAAGTACCAGGTAAATAGAAAGCTTGGGCTGCTTTTAATAAGAACTTAAACCATAACATCAGCTTTTTGCTAATTATATGGGTATAATGGTTACTACTTTTAACTGCTATCAGGTTTTTATTATTGTATTTGTTCCTTTTGGTGTCTACCTAATAGAACTTTCACAAACCAAGTAAGAAACAAATGCCTTTACGTTTTCTTATCCGCAATCCTGTATCTGACATCTTTTTATCTATTCTAATGGGTTTGGAATATTCAGCATGGTTCCTGATCACATGGGGTACAGTTGTACCTGTGTCTGACAGCTTTTGAGACATTTCATTTAATTATTTTAAGGGCGTCCTTCAATGAAATGATAATTGGTTTGCTGTATTAAAAAATGATTACTGATGCCACGGGTGCTTATATCTCATATTTAGTTTTTTTAAAGTGGACAATTAGAGAGGCTAGATGAGTTTTGGTGCGAATGTGACATTTTCAGAAAAAAAGTTAAATTTTAAAGTTCAGATTTTTCAGTCCTTACACCGTACGTGATCACCTCACATTTATATCACAACACAGACAGTATCAGATGCTACAATTATGTCTACTCATGGCACATTTTCAACTGTCACAAGCTTTGTTGCGTTACAAGAATGTTATATTCACAGGTTGTTGCTTCCTGGAGAAGGCCATGCAAGTTGCTAAGCATCATGCTGCTTCCCTTTTTGACTATGCTGTGACAGGTGATGTAAGAATGCTACTGGCAGTACAGCGACACCTAGCAGCTGCTCAGGATGAAAATGGGGATAAGTAAGAATTCAATTACTTTTGTGCCTTTTTTCACTTTTTTATTCCCTTGTTTAGTCTCCATTAATACTTTTTTTTGACAAATCAGTGTTTTAATAAATGTAATGGAATATAGATGTAAAAATAGTTTTTGTTGCTGTCGCATAGATGTAAATTAGTCGTTTAATACTGGGTGGGATAGATGTAAACCTGTTATAAGAGAAATATGTAGGCTGCCATGGCATATATCTCTCCTGAAATCATAGTCACTGAACCATTATGTGGATGTAGAAAGTAAAGTGAGAAATCACCCTGATTTTGTTTCAGGGCATTAATGCTAAGGTTTGAGTCAATGTGACAGCAAAGAAGCAGGCATTTTGCAGAAGGAAAGATCACCAATGTATGTTTCTAATACAACAGCTTCCCTATATGTTTCTTTATGTTTGTTTTGTTCACAGTGTCCTTCATCTTTCTGTTATTCACCTCCATGCTTCACTGGTTAAGGTCTTCCTAGACATAACCTCTGGGATCATATGTGAAGATATTATCAATGTGCGAAATGATCTTTATCAGGTATGTAACTCTTCTATCTGCTCAGAATGAGAAGAAGTGCAGCTGCAACTTTCAGATGTCAAATAATATCTCAATTAAAGGGGGATTCCTAAAGCACATCTTCATTTTCCATACCCTCTTCCACCACCTGCCTTTTTTTAATCCTCCTAACACATTATATTTTGGTGTCTTCTGACCAGTCACAGGACATCTTGTCTCCCTTTTCTTCCTTCAGTAGTTGTGAATGGTCTTCAGCAAAGAGCAGTGTTGATGCAATGACAGCACCACTCTTTGCAGTCCTGTATTTTAGGCCCAGGCTGAGATGGTGGAGCATTCCAGGGCATGTATTCATGACAGCCTTGGCATACGGGAAGATGGTCAAATCACATTTGCAATGTTTCAAGCTGAAAGAGAACTGGCAACCACCAATAGATCTTAGTTTATAAAGAGGACAGTCCTAAAGGTAGGGCAGATAAGGTGATGCATGAAAAACACGCCCAAAGGTTCATAATTTTGTTTTTGATTACACCAGATATATGTGAGTGAGCTCTGTGTTGCAAGTTTGTACTTTAAGTGACCCCCCTTGTAGGCTAACTTGAGTTGTTAGAAATGAAAGCATTTAGGATTTGCCAAAATTCCTTCATCAGGTATCACATTGCTCTGAAATTGTTCAGAAAGTTACAAGGAGAACCAGTGACACACACGCATACATGAGGCTGCAAGGCTATACTGCTAAAGATCAGAGAATTGTTAGGGTATGATAGAAAGATCACTGACTAGATCTTGACTAGGAAATTAAGGATCCTTACCTACAGCAATTTGGCAGGAGACATCAATAATCACTACCTAAGATTAGGTATCTGCACTACTCACTTGCCCTATACAGGAATGCTTAATTAAAATGCTGACTTGTGCTTGATCGACAAGTTTAGTCTGACTGGTTATCCCTTGGATTTAGGTCTGTGCCTGATATGACCAGCCCAGTGACTACAGCCATTTGTTTGTTTGTTTTTTGTATAATGACATATTAGTAGTTAGATGGCTATCAATTCTGTTTATACAGTGGGTCCACTAAACACTATACCAGTAGTACCTAGTGGCTCTTATATGTTCCACATTTACAATCTTTTAGTTACTAGTATTGTTAGGCAGATGGTATGAGTAGTATGTGTTTCATCTATACTTGAAGCTACACACTCCTCCTCTTTTGCAGCTTACTGGTTGGGAACATGCTTATTTAGTCTAGGTAGTGGCCGTTTTTATGCTTTTTTTTCACCTTTTGGATTTGGCCCAAAAACGGCTACATTTTTCCATTTAGGTTTGTATGAGTGTTGGTTGAGTTTTTTTTATGAACCTTTCTGCTCAGTACAGAACATGACCTATGCTTATATTTTCTTTGTACATTTGTAGACTCCTTTGCATTTGGCTGTCATTACTCGTCAATCTGATGTAGTTGAGGAGATCTTAAAAGCAGGTGGAGATCCATTGATGTTGGACCGTAATGGAAATTCAGTCCTGCACCTTGCATGTAAAGAAGGAGATGCAACCACCCTTGGTATTCTTCTCAAACACCAAAAAATTACAGAGATTGTTAATCTTCCTAACAATGATGGTAAGATAGGAAGAATGTACATTCTTTTATTTATAAACATGTACTGTATGTTACCCTGTAACTACGGGAAACTCAGGGTGTAAAAGAACCATGTCTTCCCATGCATCCACATTTTCAATGGTCTATTGAGGGAAGCAAGAGAAGAAAAAAAGGGAAAGGAACCCCTAGGGCCCTATTCATTATTTTTAAAATTTGGCTTTGTTTGTTGGTTTTGGAATTGTTAAAGCAGCCAGGTATACCAGTATTAAGTGGGGTGATAACGGGTTAAAATATTAGACTGATTTATTAAAGCTCTCCAAGGCTGGAGAGGATACACCTTCATCAGTGAAGCTGGGTGATCCAACAAACCTAAAATGGATTTCTTCAGTCATTTGCTACCAAATGTTTTCAATTCTGGACTAGATCTGTTCCAAGTTTGATGGATCACCCAGCTTTACTGATGAAAGTGTATCCTTCCAAGACTTAATAAATCAGGCCCCAAAAATTTACTCTAAATACATCTAAATATAAACTTTTTTCCACCACCCATAATCCACTACAGTGCTTGTCAAAAATGCCAATTGAAAGTTTCTCGTAACCATTATTATACACTGTAACTATATATACAGTATAAAGTCTCTACACCTTCTTGTAATATGGGAGAAATAATGAAATTTGTGACTCTAAAATGCAAAAAGGAAATGCTTCACAAACTATACCAGTTCTTTGTTCTCCCCTAGGCTTAAGCGCAGCCCACATTGCAGTGATTGCAAACAGCATGGACTGCCTCAGACAGTTAATATCCATGAGGGCAGATGTGAATTCTCAGGAGCAGAAGTCAGGGAGAACCCCACTGCATTTTGCTGTGGAACAAGACAACATCTCTCTGGCAGGCTGTCTTATTCTTGAGGTGAGTCCTGATCTGAATTATACCAAGTAGACTTTTGTTGATTTACTTAGCTACTTTAGAAAAGTTTTAAAAAACCAATCCACATTGTATGCTTTTTCTGTGTGCTGATGGTGTTTGTACATTACAATTTGAAAAAAACTTTGCAATCAGTTCTCTATGTATAATAATTGTAAATATCTAATTCACATATCAGTAACACACTCCTCAATGGCATACCTGTTGTCCTCCTTTGGATATACTTCTGAGTTGTGTAATCAAACAACAGGGGACATTTCTGTTATGAATGTATGACACATATTAGTGTAATCTAGTTTAAATCTGAAACTTCAGTGATCATTCATGGTCATGAGTTAATAGTGAGTAATGATGGGGCCCTCAGTCATCATATGTAGATAGGTAAGATATTTGGATATGTATGTAGATCATTTCTGTAGTGACTGTGCTTTTTACAACATAAAACTAGAATAGGAACTCCATTCTGTAGCTACAGGATTCTTTTTGTACCCAAAATTCAAAACCATTAGTGTCCAAATGTAGCTACGAATCCAATATATAATAACAGCAATAATCAGGCCTAAACCATTTCTGCTGCACTTCAGGTTAGCAATGCTTAGGTAAACTCAGGCTCATGACCAGGTTTGTCTGACTTCTCATGCCATAGATTCTAATTTGTTGACTTCTGACTGTTTGTGCCTTGGAATACTCCTGCATAGGGTTTTTATTGTATTTGTACTGCTTGTTTGTGCTTATTCTTTTGATCACCATACTTACCAATTAAGGCACAGACTTACTTGTTTGATCCAGGTCCAGGATCCCTGACGGATTATCACCACTGGGCACTTGTGTACATACTTGCCGAATATGGCAGAAGCTGTCCACCCACGTGCGGTGTATGAACTAGACACTCGGAGCTACGATAAAGGCTCCATGGCTGGCAGGCTTTTAGCATCATAATTTCAACTATTATGTCTTCTTCACTCTACCAGATCCTATATTCTGTTTACAAATTTATACTTCATTTGCATACTATATGTTTTTACTTTCTAAATACAAAAAAAGGCTTTTATTGTCAATTTGGAACTGATAATCAAATTATCACAGTAAGCCAGGGGTCTGCAACCTGCGGCTCTTCAGCCTCCTTGTTGTGGCTCCCTTCGGCTGCCGCGGGGAGATCTCTGATGGGGGATCCCCTTCCTCCCAAGACACTGCAGAGGAGGGGGATTCCCTATCTGGTGTTCTAATGAAAAAAATCTACCAGTGAAATAAATCTACCACGGGGCGTGTACACATGGTTGTGTACAATGACATCCCCCTTCTGTGAACCCCAATTCCTCTGGAATGGGGAGATGTACAAAACCAAAAATGTAGGTGCAAGTGGGGGACAACTGTGACTAACACCCCCTAAAATTTAATTGTTAGGCTATCATCAGATCATAAAGAACTCTGCCCATCAAAAAAATCTACCGTTACACATTGCTGGAGGCACCTGAACCCCAATTTCTCTGGAACAGGAAGGGGGTACAGGTGAACAAAATTAGAGGTGCAAGTGGGGGACACCTGTGGCTAACACCTCCTAAAAACTCCACCCATCAAAAAATCTACCCTGTTACACATTGCTGGAAGCATCTAGCATCTGAACCCCAATTTCTCTGGAACGGGGGGAGGCGGTACAGGTGACCAAAATAGAGGTGCAAGTGGGGGACACTTATGGCTAACACCACCTACAATTGAATCGCTAAGGCATCGTCGGAAAATAAAGAACTCTGCCCATCAAAATAATCTACCCTGTTACACATTGCTGGAGGCTTCTAGCACCTGAACCCCAATTACTCAAGATTGGGGGGTACAGGTGAACAAAATTAAAGCTGCAAATGAGGGACACCTGTGGCTAACACCCCTTAAAATTTCATCGCTAAGGCATCGTCAGAACATAAAGAACTCTGCCCATCAAAAAAATTTACCCTGTTACATGTAACAGGATGATACGTTAGAAGCTGGAGGCTTCTAGGGGCATAGTTCAGTGTTTAATTTATTTCAAAGTAGGCCTACACATGCACACTTGTTGTAACAGGTAAAAGTATAATATGTTTTTGCGGCTCTATACTATTTTTCTTTAGTGGAAGAGGAGGCAAAATGGCTCTTTTGATAGTAAAGGTTGCTGACCCCTGCAATAAGCTATCAGTACTACAGGCAAAGCACTATTATAACAAAGAACACCTATTTTTGTTATTCTTATTAGTGTGTGGTTGCTTAATGTGTTATCTTTATTTCTCACAGGGGGATGCATGTGTAGATAGCACAACCTATGATGGGAGCACCCCTCTTCATATAGCAGCTGGCAGAGGCTCCACAAAACTCACTGCTCTGCTGAAAGCAGCAGGTATGTTTATCTCTAGCTTTGTCCCACAGTTCCAATCATTGCAGATTGGATATGATAAAGAGGTGATAAAGAGAAGATCTGTACTATTTTGTAGCAAACATGCTTGTATTTAAAATTTAATTCTTTGCAGATTGGATATGGTGGAAAAAAATGATTAAAAAATAAAATATATCTTTTGTAAAATATATATGCTGTTTTTATGCTGGTCTATTACTTAGTATTATAGATAAATGTAACTGTAGGAAGAAGGTTTTTTATGCACACAGTTACATTTATGTCTTTAATTCTATATATAAATTTGGCTGTACCATACATAAATTGACTTTGCATTGTGTCACTGCCTCTTTCCTGTATATCTGGGACAATATACTGTACTGTATATATCTCCCCCTCCAAATGGTCTTGGTTACATTACTTGTACTAAGCAATAGCAGTTGGATATGTGCTTCGATTCTCTATACATTTCTAGGAATGATCCAGCTTGAGGTTGATAGGTGTCACATCTATTTAAGAGTAAGCCAGCCAGGGATAGTAACTGTAGCAAATAGAAAACTCTTGAAGCAATTAAAGGATTTTACGATTTGTTTAAAATTGTTTACAAAGATTGAGGATATTTTGGTTATCTAAATGTGACTCAGTGTTAAAGGTTTATAAATTTATTCATTTTACCTTTCTATAAGGTGCAGATTCATTGATTGAAAACTGTGAACCATTGTACAACCCTGAGGACATGGATGAGAATGAAATAGATGAAGGCATTGTTCCTGGCACCACACCAACAGACATGGCAATCAGCGATGAGGTTAGCTGCAGCAGCCCTTCAGTTATTTGCATTAAAATATCTCTATCGTCATTTGACATTTTTTTAGTTCACTCTTCTAGGCTTTTTATTGCAAAATCTCTCAGTGGCTTTAACTAGAGATGCTAAGTTTTCCTTGGGAGGCACACCACAAGATCACTCTGTTTTTTAGTAAATACCAATATTGAGCCTTGCAGGCTATAGAGGAGGCAAAGAAGACTCCCTCCCTTCACTGATATGACAGATTAGCAATGCTGGAAACCTGAACTGCCAAACACCAGCATTGGTGTATATTAGAAAAGGAAGTATGTTACATGTTCCCTATGCGCAAAAGTGTAATGTATATAGAAGGTTAGTGTAAACTGCTGCAAGTGCAACGATTAAAGTGGACCTGTTGCTTTAGCTTGAATGGGCAAGGGTAGGCTCAATGACATTTGTGGGAGATACTACGTATTATGTAAGTATATTCAGGTATGGTGTGCCTCTAGAGAATAAATTTAATTTATTTAAACTGAAGCATTTATGAGCATTTGTAAGTGTTTTAACATTTACCAAATGCTGCACCTTGCATTCACTTTGCAGCTCAAAAACGCAACACCCTAAAAATGCTTTTGTATGTACTAGCAAGTTGAATGAATGGAAATTTTAAACACTGGGCTTTGAAGCTGGAGAACAATCCATGTAAGCTTAGCTTCGTTTGTAAAGGATAGTTTAACATGCCCTAGTGACATACAATTGTTGTCCTTTTTTAGGTGCTGGAGATACTGAATGGAAAGCCATATACAACAACATTTTCATCTGACTCCTTACAAGGTATATAACCTTTCTTTCATACTATTTTAAAAATGTTAGTGACTTAGAGTATATGCAAAAAAAGTACATTTTCGACTTATGGTAAAAAAAAACTCAGTAAAACACAAAAAAACACATAGGTATCTTAGGAGAAACAAACCTTTGACAATCATAGATAGTTACAAAAAGGTTTCCATATCTGTATGCAACTTAATTTGTATAACAGATTGCAAGCTCTTTGGGCCAAGGTCCTCCCCTCCTCTTGCGTCACTGTCTGTATCTGTCTGCCATTTGAAAGCCCTATTTAGAGCACAGCACTGCGTAGTATGTTTGCGCTATATAAATCTTGTTTAATAATATTATTATTATTATAGCCATATTTTACTGGTCAATTCAGGTTGAAAAATAGCTTCTTGTAGTGCATTATGATTAATATCAAATTATAGTAACACCTTGGCATGTTTATTGTTTGTCATGTATGATATACTGTGCCTAGTAACAGAGACATTTACTGCTTGAACTAGGTTTACATTTTAAACATTTTAGTATAATAAATCCTATTTTCTAGTCACGGTTACTAATTACTTCTGCAAGGGGCACCATGGTAATCCTGTATGTTTATGTAGGAGACATGAAAGACCTGAGCGAGGAGACAAAAGAGAAGCTCTACACATTATTACAAAGTGACGACACAGACAAGAACTGGTCCACCTTGGCACAAAATCTTGGTCTAGGAATATTGAACAATGCTTTCAAGTTAAGTCCTCTGCCTTCCAAAACCTTACTGGACAATTTTGAGGTAAGCAACCGTTTACATTTTGACATTTTCCTTTCCATGAGGAATAGTTATAGAGTGTACACAGAATGTGTGATACTGTGTTGTGTTTAACAAATGAATTCTAGACCAGCATGTTTCAAATACTTATGGATATGCCAGTTACCCTTCTCAGTTGGGCATGGGGACATGATTCATTACTCAAAATAAGACTGGCTACCTCTAGTGGTGTGAATTTAGTGATTGCACAGGATGGACAGTGTCCTAACTCCCTTATAGAGTTACATGTTAAAGGGAGACAGATTTTCTGTATATCAGTGGTCAACTTGGAAATGTTAGATCTCAACTGTGCACCTAATAATGCACGCTGCACAATAACAGATTGTATTAGTGTGTTGAGATTCATTACTTCAAATTAGTAAGCACCTTCAAAATGTTGGGTTGTAATTCACAACAAAGCACAAACATTTCAATCCAACAGACACTGAAAAGAAAGAGGGAGTAAAACCCTTTCATTGGTGTCCCTGAAAATAATAGTGTCCTAAAACATTGGTGTCAGTGACAGCAATCAAAACCCCACATTGATGTTTGTAGAAACAATATTAACCTCCGACATTGATGTCAATGGCTGCAATAATAACTCTCTCACTGCAGTATGGTTGCCACACCATTACATCAAGCTTAAAAAGTGGACCTCGTTGGCAGGATCAATAGGTATTTGTGGAACCTGGTATAAGCAAGAACAAGCACATAATAATTTTGTAGTTCTACTATATTCACTTTTGTTATACTGTAAAACATAGGATTATGACTGATGTTTTTATTGCATACACTAATAACTAAATACTTGTTCTCAGATTTCTTCCAAAAATGTCATGTTAATGAACCAAAATGTATGTCCTCATAATAATGAAGTCCAGAGCACCAGTGGCAAGAAAAAAATGAAATTTCCTAATGTGACAGGTGTGCTTTGCTATTCTGGCAGGTATCCGGAGGGACGGTGTCTGAACTTCTTGCGGCATTAAAAGTGATGTCATTCACAGAAGCTATTGAAATCATTGAAAAGTCACAGCCAAGCCCCCGAGAGAGCAATCCTTCTTCTGATGAAATCTTACAGGAACAAGGTGATTGTGTAATGAATAAAGATATTTTTTATTTTGATTGAGGCAAATATGTGTTTGTAGCTGTTGTAGTTAAGAGAGCTCTCAATATATCAAACTTTGCAGCATGTAATTTATATTTATTAATTAGCAGCAACTCCTTCTCCTGTCAAACTTTAGTAAGTGTTACAAGCAGTGCGTGGGATAGTAAGAACTAATACCCAAACTTTTATTCATTTTAATTCATTAAAAAACACTAAGGAGTAAATTTATCAAAGTAGTTTTTTCCTAGTTCTGTGCAAATTGAGATGGGTGAATGTACTTTAATGTACCAGAAAGGTGCTGAGTAGACAAGAGCAAAGAGAGGCATTCTTGATTCATACATACAAAAACATGTGAACAAGGCAATGTATACAACTACCCAGCAGAGATGCAGGTAGAATGAAATATTTTACCCATACAAGCTAATACTATATAAGAGAAATGTATAGAAACAACAAGAACACATACAGTTTTCCGTGGCTGACTGGAAAGAATGCATTAAAGCACAAACATAATTCCGCTAAAAAAAAAAAAAGATTAGGGAAGTCATTATTGTAGAAAGGACAGACAACATCCCTTCTGCAATAAACACACTTACCTGCCCGATCACTAACGTCTTTAAAAAGAAAACATACACTGCCGGGAACTGCTGGGTATACAACATCCCCCTGGGGCAGACACACATGTACGGGAGTTTTATCATCCCAACTCTGCCAATCAAGATGGCTGATGATTGGAGCTGGAAAGGGAAAAGAAAAAAATGCTGGAATGGGTACAGAACTTGGCCACACTTCCAATGACTGTCTGAAACTGACACCCAAAATCAGGAGGCAGTGCTAACTGAAGGGCCTACTTGACTTTTCCCTTATACAGGTGTCACTATGCACTGGATTTAGAGAGGGGTGACAGTTGTCCTAAATGATACAGAGGATGTGGAAGTATTTACATTTGCATCCCTTACATCCCTACATCCTCATCATGATATGTTTTACCTCCTGTCTGTCATGGTTTTGGTTGTAATCAGTGTTTTCCTAAAATATATGCCAATTAATAAAACTTGTAATATGAACAATATTACAATTTATTTTAAAGGTCAGGGTTGATTAATTTGTCTGATATGTACAGTATTATTATATATTGTTTTGTTCTTATTTTGGCATAGATAATCACCAAGGATCCTCTGAGGAAGATAAGCAGCAGTATAACGACAGTATGTGTGACAGTGGAGTAGAGACATCCTTTAAAAAGCTGAACCTTTCATATTGTGAAGAACTGCAGAAAGCAGATAATGAACACACAGTCCCTCTATCTGAACTTATCTGCAACAACTGATGCTCTCACAGTAAAGACTATATTTCTAAGCATATTAAAAGTGTGGATAAACACTGGATCTAAATGGAGAGTCAGGCTTCTTGTACAAAAGAATGCCAGCGATGGTGAGAAAAGGATTCTATGAATGAAATGTAACAACTAAATGTGTTACACTAGCACCATGATACAGATGTAGAACTAGCAATGGCAGACTGCGCCACTGCTATGGGGGACCCTTTCTGTCTGACTCTATATTAACTTATCTAAGCAGCAATAGCACTTGGGATATACATATGAATGTATCTAAGCTCCTGAATGTGATAAATTAGTACACTGCAGTTTTATTAACTGTTGTCAGTAAGCCTTAGAAGTGGGATTACCTTTAAACTACAAGTGGGTGGGCCTGGTAGCAATGCAATGACATTGCTTCATGACCCCCCTCCCCTTCCTATATGTTTGTGTACTCACCTTGATAAATAGTAAAGAAAATACAACCAAAGAGATAGGTGTCTCACACCAATGTCCATTTTGCACTTACTAATTTAATCGGCCATTTGATTTTCTGGGCCGCCTAATTAAGATATTTGTTGAATCTTACTGGGTGTTGCACATAACGTACACGTTACAAAGTACAGACTATTCTCCATAATGTTTTTGACAGTTGTGAGTAGAAGATATCAAACTATAAAAATATTTACATATTGCTGTGGGTTAAATATCATTTGTAGTAATTATGTCTTATTTTAATACAGTATAAATATTATATATTTTAAAGTAATGTCTTTTTTATTGTGCCTTTTGTAATAAAATGATTAAGCCAAAAATGGTTGTCCATGTGTTTCAGCTTGTTTTTTTTACTCTCTAACAATAAAGGGTCTATTTTCAGTAGTTTTTGCAACTTTTACCCAAACCTTATACTTTTTACACTGTATTTAACACTTTCTAATTAAATTCAATTGGAAAAAATGTGTGACCTTTGGGTAAAAGTATAAATATACCCCTAAATTAAATATCCTCCACTGTCATAGGTGAGCACCAATACACAGACTACTTCATTAGTATGTAGGGTTACAAGGGATCCCCAGCAGCCACGTTAATTCACAAATGGCAAACTTATAAAATGCTACCTGGGGGTGTTAGGAGATGATGATGGGAATATTATTATTTTTATTATTATTAATAAACAGGATTTTTTAAAACGCCAACATCTTAGGCAGAGCTGTACAATAAATAGGGGTTGCAAATGACACACAGATAAGACAGTGACACAGGAGGAGGGGAGGTCCCTGCCCAGAAAAGCTTACAATCTAAAAGGTGGGTGAAGTAGCACACAATAGGAGGCAATCATGGCATATTGTCATATTTTTGCACATAGGACTATTATCCAAGAATTTTGATTTTCTAAAGATTATAAAAATATTTTTATTTTTCCAATTGAGTAACTATAGCAATGTATAAACAGACATATGAAAGCTCTCGATGGTAGTTTTAGGGGATGGTATAACAGCAAGTATTCAGTTCTAGGTAGTCAGTTCTGGCAGTAGTTCACATTTTTTGCAAGGGGGATGCAGCCACGGAAGTCTGGGATCAGTGACTTTAAAACATAATTTATGCAAGCAGGGTCACAAACATGGCATGCATTAGGGCGCTTGTTGCACTTTAGGAACTTATTACTGCTGTGCGTTCAATGCGTTATTGATGCAGCATGATGCTTTGAATTGTCTTGCTTCAATACCAATGCAGCATGAAAAGATTCTTCTGTACATTTAAACAATACTGCTTTTACCCACTGCAAACAATCTGAAGAAGTCAGATATGGTTGTTTATGAGGGGCAAAAATCAGTGATGGACTAATCCTTTGGACAAGAATGAATGACCCATAGTCTGCAGGTTTAAAATGAGTAGGCAGATATCGCTTCATATTTCTTTCCCATTAACTTGTACCTTGCCTGTGGCTGACATACACAAACAGGACTATCGCTGTATGCCCCAATAAATAAGGTTTTGTATTCTATTTTTTAATCATTTTAATTTAAATAACAGAACCACACAATCATGTTTTCACTTTCACAATTGAAATAAACAATATTCTTCAATTATAAAAATGTTCTAATGAATAACTGACAATATGTAAATAGACTATTACACAGACCTCTTGGAGCTTTGTTATAATAGGGACATTTTTATAATTTACAAGTAAATGAACAGCCTTCTCATTAGCAGAAAATGTTTTTACTCCTTTGCTTTGTATCCAGCTCAGTATCAGTATATGTCTCTAAGGGTTGTTATATGTAATGCTTTCTCCAGTTCAGCAACTGTGGTTGGTTTCCAGGTATAAAAGTAAATGGCAGTCTTGTGTTCTATTAGCAGAAAACCGTTATCACTGAACCTTCCGGCTATGTTCCCCACATCCAACCATACAAAAGCAGCTGGGTAAGAGTTAATCAGAGTGAACACATAGGTCCCCTGGTTCACCTGGGAGATGGATACCTGGAAAAACACAACGTGTAGAATGAATACTTGATGATACAATTAATCCCATGAAAAATGTAATCATGCATGGCCACCTTACTTGGAAAAGATTTAGGATCTCCAAAAAAGCAGTCACCAATGACCTATTGCCAAATTTCAGGAAAGATAATTCATTCTTTTTTATTCTTATATTTTTGATAAATTCTTTGCAGCAAGATTTAGTAGGCTGTACTGGCAGACAGCAGCATAGCATTGTACTTTCCTTCCTTTCTTTTCATCAGCTTGGAATTGTAGACCAGCTATCTCTAAATTGTGCAGGCTGAAATAAAGGGTTATTAAAAAAAATCTGATACCATAGGGTGACATAAATACTAAGCTAGTAGTATTCTTACAGGCATCCAATGGACATCAGAGGATTGTTGCTGGAAACAATTTTTGGTGATTGTAGTGACAGATGAATGAGCACAGTGCAGTTATATTCTATGGATGGGGGAGGGAACGTAAATTGAAAATCCCACACAAATTTTATGTAAAATTGCACTAACCTGAAACTGAGCCAATGAAACTCAGAAAATCTAGCATTTGATTGACTCAAGTTTGACTCAAGGTTCATGGCAGTGTCATTTGCATGTTATATGCATAAAAGTCTGCATCTCACTGACCATCTCTGAAAAGAAGAGCCTAGAAAAGCCTTTAGTTTTGAATGTGTATAAGAGAGAGAAAATGTCATCTTCACTGTCATGCAACCCCTTTAAAGGGTGGACTATCTACAGAAACAAAGTCTGCTGCTGAAATTGTACAAAAATGTGGATCTTTTCTTTCAATTTAGGACCACTACATGTAAACTATTCAATGTTGATAACATTGCCGTAAGTACAGCCATTAACCTCTTAGCCGTTAAGCCTGACCTTCGTACGGGCAAAAAAAAACGGCTAGGATGGTTAACCCCGAGTTTTTTCCCATCCCCACTTACCTGGTCCCCCTGTGCTCATCCAGCGCCGTGTTCGTGTTCCAGCGTCGTCCTCCGTCGATCGTTGTCCGCCGATCTCCCTCTCCAGCGTCGGGTATCCTTCGTCGGGTGCCAGCGGGACCGGTAAGAAGCCGGCCGGCGGAACACAAGATGCCGGCCGGCTTCTTACCTGGTCCCGCTGATCGTCCACGTCCTTCTTGTTCCAGCGCCGGATGATCTCTGAAGCGAGAAGCCGTCCAGCGGAGAAAAAAAAAACGGACGGCTCCTCCCTGCGTGCGTGATGACGTTGGCGCGTGTGCGGGAAATTCAAATTGAAACTCATTCATTTATTTTGTATTGGATTGAATACAAACTCCTGTATTCAATCCAATACAAAATAATTCAAAAAATTACAGAGTATATAACTGGTAAATTCAAACTGTCATTTTGTATTGGATTGAATACAAACTTGCGTATCCAATTCAATACAAAAAATAAAAAAAAATAAAATAAAAGTAAATAACTTGGAAATTCAAATTTTATTTTGTATTTGATTGGATACAAACTTGCGTATCCAATCCAATACAAAATAATATAAAATTAATACAAAGTACATAACTGGTAAATTCAAACGCTCATTTTGTATTGGATTGAATACAAACTCCAGTATCCAATCCAATACAAAAAAATAAAAAAAAATAAAATAAAAGTAAATACATTTTTTATATTCATATTATCTACTAGACCCTTGTTCGGACATATTTCTGTAAGTTACAGGTCTACAATTTAAAAAAAAAATTTCATGAAAAACAGTGGATCACTTTTGGTACAGAAATCTAGACCTCAGTGTAACGCTCAGGTGGTTAATAGAGATGGTTATGAGATGCAGAAATTTCAACTCACATCACTTTGCTACACTAGAAAAGTTTTATTGGCTCTGCTTCAAAACGATGTACATGTGATTTCCTGCATTTCTCATTATCTCCAACCAGCCAGTATATGAATTGTCAACCAATCCCCTATCAGTGACTTTTTCTGGGCAGTTTTCTCTGCATGTTAATGTGGGAAAAATATAAATACATGTATATGAATTAATAAAGGAGATCATGTAACAAACACTATATATGGTACATAAGCCACATAAACACAGCACACAATTTTTTTGCAATAGAGGTCTCAAAAGCATTATTCACAGTAATTGCAACATGGAAATGGCATTGCCCTCTTGCAACCATATATGTGCTGTTTAAATAGCAGATTTTGAATGTGACATTTGCTTTCCATGGAAGAGAAAATGAAGATAAGCAATAAGACAGAACAAAGCTAGTGCATGCAAAGTGCAGGAACAAGAGTTAACATGTTAGAAGACTTCACTAACCACTGGTTGCTATTGGTAAATGTTCATCCCTGTTAACAAAGGGTTCTGTTAGTATGATATTAGGTAGGATCATTTTCTGACCAAGCTGTTATGGTTGTGGCTATTTTTTTGTCCACGAAAGGACAAGCTGCTAAATGATACCAAACTCAATTGGAACTGATTTATCACAAATACAATATTACTTTTTTTTCCAGTATATGTGTTACCTCCAATTTCAAATAGTCACCTACACTCACCTTATTCCTTGCTAAATTGATGCATTTGTTATTGATAATGTTCATTGTTCTTTCATTGTCTTAGAGATGCCATATTGGAGGCAAACGGTCAACACTCCATCGGACAGTTTATTGTATAAGGTTAACCCTTATCTTTTATGTTATTCGCTGTTTTTATGTCTAAACTATAAATTCAGGAAAGTATGGTGTATGTTGGAGTTTACTCTAACAATATATAACAGTATAGTTACTGATCAATAATAATATTTAAAAATGGGTTACCATTATATATATATATATATCACTCAATAATTTATACTTACTGTAATATTGGATTTCAGGAGCCCTTCAGCTTCTTTAGGTGAACTTAAAAAGTGCCAGTTTTTAGAGCCATATATTTCTCCATCATGTAACAAATAGTATACTAGCACAGCGTTCAGCCTGGTGGAATTACATCTTTGCAGTAATTCTGAAACAGTTTCCTGATAAATTTGTCCAGAACTCTGAGATTTTATAATAAAGTCTTCTGTAACCGTTTCGTATGTTGGTACCAGGGAATCCCATTTGTAGACTTCAAGCTTAAGAAGAAAATAAAAAAGAAAATAAAGTAACACTCAAACACTAAGGATTTGTTAGTTTAACAAGTAAATCTATTCCACATATATAGTAACAGATAATGGGCAAGTAAAATAAATGAATATATAATATAATATGGAAGCTGCTACACTTACTTGCCAAAGGATTTGTATGTCTGACCACCCAGTCCTGAGATTTAGACTACTGTGCCACACAGCACAGCCCTGTCTAGCAAGCAGGAATTCTGAATTTTCTCAGCAAAAGTTACCGGTAAGTAGCACTTTCAAGTGCTTCTCCAGCGTCTGACTAGATGGTAAAGGAGTTGCTGAACTGATGAATTTATCACTCCATTACCTAATTAGTCCGTATTTACAACTTGTCTGCAAAGTTTGTCATCAAGATTTTTTTTACATCCTCACAAGAGGAATATAAAATATGCAAACATGCATATATATGAAAACATACCATATTTTTAGTCTTTTCTTGGTTTAGAAGTATATAGTATAGAAGATTGTATTGTGCAAATAATTTAAAAGCCCTAAAATTACCTTTAATATGGATCATGATCTCCTGAATATAATCCACATTTCTCACAGAGTATTCCCCAGTTTTTGTAAACCTAGTATCATTGCCCTGACCTCTGCCATGTCTGGTGAGCACCACTGGTGGTGGACTGCCTACAGGTCAGACAACGTATATACCTAACATGTGTATCTATACATGGAAAAAACTTACTGCAAGCTTGAAAGAACAGTCCTTGGAAAGATCTGACACTCCATAGATGTGCAGAATATCGTTGTCTTCGAATGAGCTTGTAGCAACAGGGGCAAAGAAGTTTTTGGCATAGTAATGAAGCATTTTCCACTTCCCTCCATACTCTTTAAGATAATAAATAAGGTAAAATACATTCATACTTGTGATAATAACTACTAATAACTAATAACTGGACTAACATTTCTCTCCAGCATGAATGCCCAGCTTAAAGTGGATGTAAAAGGCTCCTGTACTAAAAAAAATCTAGGTATTCACAAGCCTCAAAAGGGATAAAAAACATTCTTCACCTTGCTTTGCTGAATTTAATCCTTCTTTTACTTGTGTTTGCATCATCCCCATTACACCATCACAGGAGGATGCTTTAGGTAAGTTCACTGGGGGGATCAATGGGTATATGTGGGCCTTTTTGGGCGTTAAGAAAATACTGTGACTATGGATACACTTTTACACTTGCTGCAGCACATATTGTTTTTAATCATAGGCTACTGTCCTATGACATTGTCCTGTTATAGAAATATAAAGGAACCAGTAATATTTATAGAACCATCTATAAATTCCTACATCCTATAAGCATGTGTAAAGCAGATAAGAATTCCATGCCTTTGTGGCTGCATCCTAATATAAACTGACCCATGTAAGCCTCACTTTGGCCAATCGATTTCATAGGTATCCTCACTGTCTGAGCTAGGGGAAGCGGTACTACCAAATGCTTTACCCAGAAAGATGACTTAATACATACATATTAGATTAGACAGGGATTAAGGTCATTGAAATGTTTGGACTTGATAAGCAGGTGTTTGCTTTGTGCTGTGAGTATGAATGAAGCACCTCAATTGAATGTTATGCTTGTGCTATGGCTTGCATTACATGAGCAGGTACAGTAAATTAGATGAATATCTTACTTACCTATAGATGACCATGATGGAGCCTGCCAAATATCATTTAGCTGCCAGTAGAGTGCTCCCATTGTAAAGCCGAGGCCATTCACAATCTCACTCTGACTACGTCTGTAAAACTCTGTTTGCAGCTTTACACATTGTGCCTGCATGACCTTCAGAAGAGAAGATTTACAACATTTTGCAACAGGGGAAGGAGAACATGTTAAAAGCAGCCTAAACCTCTACATGCTGGCTGGATAAAATACTTTGTAATACTCCTAGGCTATAATTTATGTTTAACCAACTGCTCCATTTTTATTTTTGTTATACAATAAATGGCAACACTTAATTTTGAAATTGTGTCTGCTTTGCTTTTATCAGTTTTTACTACAATATTCACAGATTTACCTGAGTTAGGTACAATGTGTCCTGAAATTTCCTAATGGGATCACTGTTCATTGGCGAGTTGTAATGCAGAGAAGCTTGGTCAATCATCTGCATATTACCTCCAGCATGATGCTGCCGATGTTCAGTAAAATTGCTAGTGTAGGACCAGTCTTCAGGAGAAGAGATCTATCAGCGAAGATGTATATTATTATGTCAGTATGCTTAAAACTTTGGATTACAGTAAAAACACAAAATGTAAGAACAATTTAGTACACTAGATTGCAATTTGTGGGCTGGCCATCTTTTATTTTTCCTTTATGTTAGAAGTCCAGCCTGTGTACAAACCATGGCACCTTCTATAGATAGGGTGGATGAATTAGCCACATAGAAACTAAAAATGTGTTATTCACAAGTTACCAGGTAAACAAAGGTCTAGCCAATCAAAGGAATATAACCACCACAGCTAAGGACTGGTAAATGCAATATATTTTATTTTTGTTTGTTGAGTTTTTTTATATACTATAACACTTCAGTTATTATTCTGGATGCGTCATAAATAAGCACATAGAACTTCTACAACCAGTCATTATTCTTCATATATGTACATGAATTACTTGATTTACCTGAGCAATTGTGCTAAAAGATGGCCAAGACTGGAAACCATATTCAGAAGCAAAACGAGGTCGAGGGTATGACTTCCAATCCCAACAGTCTGTCACGTAGTTGTAGTAATGTGTGTCCCCATAGTGATTGTCATACGGATCTTTGGAAAGCCAGTTCTCTTTGATTGTTTCTTTCCCATTAGTAGGGCTAGAAGCGATAAACGGACGAGTACCATCCATCTATACAGAAACACAGAAAAAATTTAATAATAACTGTAAGGGGCATGAGGCATTAATGTTTATGAATCTTACTTTTTGTTATGTGATTATTATTTACCTTAAGAACAAGCTCTCTGATAGACTTTATGTAGAGAGTAATGTAGTCTTGTACATAAACTTCTCTCATAGCACTAGGTATTGAAAACCAGTCGCTGGCGATTGCAGCCTCATTCTCATTGTTGCCACTCCAGACAATAATACAGGGGTGAGATTTAAGCCTTCGGATCTGATCAACATTGTAACATAAAGCCATTATCAGAATGGTTACAATTAGAAAAGTTTTGCAGGTAAAATTTTGCTTTTAAAGTCACAATAGAATACTAAATGAATAATGAAGATTCAGTGGGGTCACATAGGGTGATGTGAAGGAAGACTTGAACTCTAAAACTACATACACACATCATATGATTCTCATCAAGATCAACAGTCATGCTTAAAAAATTATAAAAAAGTAAGAGGCTTAAGACAAGATCCATTGTCTATGCCCAGGAAAATGGAGAGTACAAAATATAAAACACAAGTCATGCTGTATGCAGTGCACAGTGGGGAGTACAGAAAGCAGCACAGATGAACAAACGTGCAGAAACTGTTGAAATTCGGGTGAATAGCCATGCATTGCATTCCACACACAAGTGCTGCAGAAAAGTATATTACATACAATGAGGATCTTTTTTTTAATAAATTAATTAAATGACTCTATTCATAAAACATTGAATCTGACATTCTCACGAACATTCCCCAGTGGCAGTCAATTACTGCCATTCAACTGCATGGACCTGGAGGATTCCCATATGGGAATGTCATTTTAAGAACAGAGCACAAAGTGAATACAGAATACAGTGATACAGAGTTGATTTTAGAAAGTTTATTTTTTGGCTGACAGATATTTTTTGTCATGTGTGTCATTTGAAATATTTTGTTATAGAAGTATATTATTACATTCCTGTCATGAATTGCCTATAAAAACAGTTTGTTGTTATAAGAAACCAATTTGATGTCTTACCTGATGGGTGACTTCTGCTTTTACAGTATCCAAAAACCAGTCATCGGAGGGGTAAAGAGAACATGCAAACATAAAGTCATGCCACACCTACCAGAACAACAAATTATTATAAATAAATGTAACAATCCTATAAAACAAACACACTCATTTCCTAACACCTTTAGTCAAACCCAGTGGAAGACATTTCACCAGGACAGATAAAATTGATAAGGTACACCATGTTAAAAAGGGTTTAATAACAATGGCACACTGGAACTGAACTTTCTTTGGTTATATATAGCTGAACAAAGACAATCAATCAGCATTTATCCTCTCTAGCCTATATACTAAAACAGACAAAAGAAACAATTTTCCATGAAACACAAGTGCTTGTAAAAAATCGTTATACAAGACTCCATTACCATTATTCCAAGTTCATTGCATAAGCTGTAGAAGTCATCACTCTCATATATACCTCCACCCCAGACACGCAGAGCGTTCATATTGGCATCAACAACTGACCGGAGCAAGACACGCAGCCTGGTATAAATAAAGAAAATAACTAAGGACATTTATAATAATGCACACAACGCCTTTAAATTGGTCATTCCAATTGAAGGAGCAGAAGATAGGAATGGCATTACCAATTTGTGTTAATTATTGCCCAGACTATTACCCAGATTATTTATAAATTATTTTCTTGTTCCTTTTATCTATATTTTTATATACTTATGGTTATTCATTTACATAAAGGTTTCCATTTATAAAACAGGGAATCTGAAATTCCCCCAACCATTCCTTGGTGGGAATTTTCCAGGTCCATATGTTTCATAACATATGCAGTAATTGATTCCCACCAGGGAATGATTGAGGGAATGTCAGAAACCCTGTTTTTTTAAATAAAGCCCAAAGTGTAAGGTAAACCAAGACTTGTTTCAGTCTTGGATAGAGTATGAAGAGGTTAGAACTCCTATCTGTTTTTATAGCTAACCCTCACTGGGGAGATTCACCAACTTCATTGTCCTAATGACCATTGCTACCAACACAAAAACTGACCACTCCATAGTGTTAGAGTTGCCACTGAAACAGGAAGTGATGTGAAATCTTCCAAGGACACATGTTCTGGTTTCTCATTAGATTCTCCTTGTTTTGAAGAAAGCTTCTCTCACTTTCTGTTTTGTAGTCCCTGACAAGATGTAAAAACCTCTTAGTCTTAATCATTGGTCACTCTGCCCATAACTTGTAAAACACTTTAACTTGTGTGCATATAAGTTGAAGTATATGGGAGAACTGGGTACCCTGGAAAGCTTGACAAAATATATTTAGAGCCAGCAAAGTATATCATGTAGATTTTCCTTTTCTGCTGTTATCTATGCTAACAGCAAACCATTAAACAAAACCCATCAGCAGCAGTAGCTGTGACATTCTGTTATCTCTATCTCCAGTTACTACACCATGTACTTTACTTACATTCTAAGGCTGTGCAATCTTTGTCACTGGAAACAATCTTTTGTTATCATTTTCAGCAATAAACAGTGACAGATGAACTAGGAAGCGCTGTACATACAGGGCCCATTCTGTTCCAAGGAGAGGAGAAGAATGAGGGAAGAATGCACAGGCGGCACCCTACTGTGCTCTTCCCTATTGACGTGTATAGTGGTTGTTCACCATCAGTCGGTCACAGAATCGTCAGGACGGACATAAGGCTACTTTACATATGTCAGATTCTCGCCTGAAGTGAGCTCGTATCAGGTGAGAATTATCTGACGTGTATACATAGCCTAGGGCTAAATGACCTTACATTTACCATCACCAGTCTCCTTTTTGTGTGTTACTGAGCTCATTTCAACACGTGTGTAGTAACATATAACAAACATACAGGTTTCTGGTGTAGTTCAATTATTTATAAAGTATTTCCAATTTGTTGCTGAGGGTTAGTCCACTCCATGTTAATAATAAGCTCAAATGTTGTCCAGAGATATGCTGGAAATGAGTGACAAAACAGTGAGAAAAACTTATTTATCATAACTTTAACTGTGAACAAGAACTGAGGGCGACATTTTTACCTAGCTATGTATGTAGCTGTATATCACTATAAAATGTAAAATAAGAAGACTATTATTATTATAATAATAAACAATATTTATATAGCACCAATATATTATGCAGAGCTGTACAATAAATAGGACTACTTTACAGAATTCTTTGCCACCCTATAATACCCACGTCTTTCCATACACTGTATCAATGCACAGAGTCATCCATGGCACATGTGCAGTAATGTGCACACAGGGGTGTTAGTGTTTCTGTAAGGTCACCAATTTAAAGGCTACATTTGTTCCTGATAAAAGGAATATTATGACACTGAAAAGTGCACTATTTTTCAAAAAAAAGACTAACCTTTGATTCCAGAAAAAACGACACTTACTTGTCAGAGTTAACCCTATCTTGGAAAGAATCGGCTGGTATCCAATTGGAGCCTTTCAGGAATATGGGAACTCCGTTAATCTTCATATAGAAAGAGAGGCCTGGAGAACCAGAAATTGGCTCCTCAATGAGCTCCACTGTGCGAAAGTATATCTGTGGCAAAAAAAAACTTCATTACAGGAGGTTCTCCTAGAAAGCATTAAACCATGGGATTTATCTATACATGGGAGTTGTTTAGTGCCTATGCAAACAATTGAACAGAGTTGAAGACAGTGTAAAATCAGTGTAAAATGTTTTTCTTAAATAAGCCTTGCTGTGATATTTAAATATGAAGCGGCACCCCTTTAAAATATATAAAACTTTAAAAACTAGCAAATTTGCTTTTTGCACTTTAAGGTATCCCTGAATTGCTTTGCCATTTTGTAGCTCTTTAGTACCCCCACATTCTACCCCATTTGCCACCTCTCAATTACAGATGAATGAATGGGTCAGGGTTCAATTTGCAAAACAATCTTTGCAAAGCTAGAAAGAATTGGGGATACCCATTACATTTTATAAGTGACTAATCCCTTTATTTAATTCTGGCCATTCATAGGGCTATCAATCTATTGGTAAACAAAAGGCATGATAAGCCAGACAATGCCACAGGGACAAAAAATGTAGGGTTAAATGTAACAAAATAAAAACAGCAACAACAACTACTGTAATCTAATGCACACCACAGCGGAGAAAATCAATAATAAAAGACGTTCTGTACAAGCTGTGTTTTAAAGTTGAAGATGAGTGCGGCTGCTGGGTTTTAAGAGCAGGTTCCTGAGCAATGCAAAATGGCCTGCCGAGTGAGATTCTGGTCCATTTGCTGTCAAAGGTATATACACCATGTCTTTGCCAGCTTCTGCTTTCTCAAACAGGAACTGTACGTGCAACCTCAATAAATAGCAGGAAGTGAGAAGAAACTGTTGCAGCTCATAAAGCTCTCTAACTAAGTGTAAGTTGAACTAAGTGTTGCAAGTTGAAGCTTCTAAAACTTACAAAGTTGATATCAAAACTTTTGAAAACATTTATGTATGTGTAAACATATAAGTAGCATTTTAATTCTAAAAGCTGTTCAGTAAGGCAAAATGCAGTGTACAGTGTCATAAAACAATGCCACCAATGTCATCTTCATTTGACTTCAGAGAAGGACAGCCATATTGGTTGGGTTATGGGTTATAGGTTATTGAACCTATAAATCATAACTCTTCTTTGCTCTGCTGTCATGAATAAGCTTAAAATTTAAGTTGTGTGGAGAGATTGTTTGCAACAAAAGGATGACTACCTTTTCACCAGTAAAGATTTTGAAAAACAATGACAGTTCCACATTATTAGTCTGAAACAGCTGATAACATATCGACACACCTAGCTATTCACAAAATGCAGAACAGAACAAAGACCTTAAACTCTGATCATAAATGCTAATCTTCTAAACCGGACACCAAGAGTAAAGGGTTGTTTCTTCTGGAAACCAATGAATGAGTGGGATATATACTGTATCTTATTATACTTTTACCCCTCTGAAGATATCCTGTCTAGATATATATAGCTATCTTGGATTTACATGCATTTACTGTCTTTATGCTGGCATTTACCCTGCACACTTTACCAAGTAATACACCTCCACAGCGAAGACATTTTTTTATATTATTACATTTGTAATATGAAAATTATGAATTGCAAAATACCAGTGCTTTGTACTCAAAAAATGGCGATTCTGACAACTATTAAAACTTGCTTAGCAGAGTACTTCCCAGAGGAAAAAAATTACAGAAAAGGGTTATCCTTGGATAGCAATAGATATAAATCCATATATATATATATATACACACACATATATACACACACACAGTATATTAGATTCTCATGTAAGTATATAAAAATCGTCAGACCTTGGTTGTTTTCTGAATAACTTGTTCAGTCCCAATGTTAAAAGTAACAGACATGTTGTAGCCACTTTGCATTCCATATCCATTTGGCCACCACAAATTTACAGATGCATTCTAGAAAAAAATTAAAATAAACACTAATATTATGAGGCTGAATGATATATGAATGATATCTCGCTTCAAATCTCTATCTTGAACCCAAACATCATCCAATACATAAAGATGTGCCATGGTAATTGTTGCAGTACTTCATTCCCCAGCCCAATGTTGAATTCCTGTTGGTCTACAATACAGTGGCACCTGGTAAAAGTCTTCAATTCATTCCATATCATTGGACGTATACCAAACAGGACTTATACCAAACAATTTTTGCCATAAGAAATAAAAGGAAAATGATTAATCCGTTCCCATGAAAAAAAAAACCCTATTATTATTGGCATATTACACATTGATGGGGTTGTATAGAATAATTTAAACACTGCCTAATACTAAAGTACATAAAGACAAAAGCAATTAGATGTAACAAATTAAAATATAACCTCACTTTTGCTGAGAAGAGTCGAGTGCCTACTAGGATGGTGCTGAGAAGGGAGGAGATGTTATGTAATTCACAGAGCGTTATAGCGCGGGTTGTTCACTGAATGGTAGCAACTGGTGTACTGACGCTCCTGGGCAGTCGTGGTCTTGAGAGAGGTAAATTAGAGTAGTGCGCGGTGTTATGACTCATTTTAACCCATACAAGTTCTAGCACAAAGGTTGTATACCAAGCAAAGGCTGTATACCAAGCAGGATTTTTCGTGTCCTAACAGGACTTATACCAAGTTGGACTTATTCCAAAGTGGACTTATACCGAGGTACCACTGTATTTGGAAAATACCTGAATTATAACAAACACTTTACCAGTTTAGAGAAAATAAAACAGGTGAAACGGACCTTAAAAGCTTGTCTTCAGATCAGCTAACACAGGTCTGGACAAACCATGGTCACTCAGTTTCCATGGCTATCTGGAGCTTTATTCTAGAAAACGGAAAAGGCCAAACTGGAAAGAGCCATTACGGTGGAGCCTAGCAGTGCATGTGGTTACAAAAATGTTATTTGATGAATGATGATTTTTCTACTTTGATCAGTGACAGGTAGATATTCTAAATGCTCCCAACCTTGTAAGTTGAAATCATTATAATACATTTTTATTAGTTGACTGGTATAGAAATGCATTCCCAAACCAAAAAAATAGCTCACCTTACTGATTTTTATTATTATTTCAAATGTCCCCTCTCCAGGAGCTATGATTACATCATGTGAATGATCAAGATAAAGGTTTGGCACCTTGACAGCCACACGTGCTTCCAGAGGTTTTTCAGCAATGGTATCAAACACAGGCTCAATGATAATGATCCACTGAGATGTGCTATTATCTGTAAAGGAGAAATCATACAAAATAAGCATTTCAATATGAGGCAAGGAAGAGAGTGGTAATTGTTTCTACAAAAGTAAATTAGTATTTACAATGTGGCTACTCCACTAGCACAGAATGACCTATTTGTAGGGTTGTTTAGAGTTAAGTGGCCCTTGGTAGTTAGTTAGGACAGAATACCTGGGACAAATATTTTACATTAAGGTTACATGATCATGTATCACATTATATGATAGTGTTCCTAAAAACATTGAATCAGGGTTACTATTATTATTTTACCACAATATGTGAATAAGCAAAAGGTATATTTGGGTAATCTCAAAGGAAAACAAAAATGAGCCCTTCCAAAAGGAATTCTTAGTATTTTTTTCCAAAACAGTATGTGTTTATTAAACAGTATATAAGTTTAATAAGTATGTGGGCTTCCCATTAGGACATCAGGGCTTTGGCATTGCCATCTTAGAATACTGTCCCGTGGACTTGTCAGTTGGGTAATGCTATAAAAAAGTACTTGGCACTATTAGTTACTATATAAACAGAATATTTACCCTAGGGATTTTTTATGTTTTTTAAAAAAAAAAAGCTTATATACAGAGGTTTTCTCAACAGCATTGACATGCCAATTAGAAACATACTATGATTTATTGTGCAAAAAATATTAAATAGCTGAGGCAACAATTCAAAGCAAAATGTATGTTGTCTGCTCCTACTAATGTGCTAAAATGCCATCTTTTTATTTTTCAAATTTTGACCCTCTAATAAATACGTCTTTTGTTTATTTTATATATCCACTGCCCATCTGAGTTTAAGAAATGATTTTAGGAAAACCTTTTATTATGTGATATGTGTCTTACTACTGGTAGCCAATGCGTTAAAAATGTATAACGTAACGTTTATAAATGACTTTTATTTCTATTTCCATCTATTCAGTCTATATGCATATCTCATGAATCCTGAGTTTCCAAGGTATTTGTCCTCCACTGAAACATTAACACTTACCAAAGGCTGTCATGTAAGAAATATATTCCAGGTTGACAAGATTATATGCCTCAATTCTAATCTCTCTCCAGATGCCCTGTGTGGGAAAAGAAGGACCCCAGTCCCAACTGAATGAACACTGAGCCTAGAATACCAACAAACATTTAAAAAAAAAAATGATATATTGAAAAGAATGGCTGCAAAAAAAAGGCACAAGTGTAAAATAATACATTTTCATTTGACTGGATAAAAAAGTATATGTATTTTATGCTGCCAATTTGTTTATGTTGTAAAACACAAAAAAAGCAATAGGAGGTAGATAAATGAGCTTGGAGTACATTTACCCCAGCATAACTATCAAGACCTGCATGAGTGAGCTCCCTTTGGACTATGTATTTATATACATTTCCCTATGTAATATGAAGCAATTACCATATACAAATCAGGATCCTGTGTTAATACACATTGTATAAAAAAGTAAGGAAACAGTCAATCAGCCTTTAAAAAGCTAATTGTAATAGAGGGAGACAAGGTGAGAATCTTCATTTCTATCTTCATCAATATCACATAGCTGAAAAATCTAATTTGTAGTGGCCATTTGGATAATTGTGACCCTACAAAAGATGTAAACTTTTGCTATTGATGGATCTGAGCAGCTATTGGTATGTCACATTCTGCAAAAACGTCCAACTTTTGCCAAAATGTTTTATTTTGTGTGGATTATAATGACATTATTAAACAATATTTATATAGTGCCAACATATTTCACAGCGCTCTACATTAAATAGGGGTTGCAAATGACAGAAAGACACACAGTGACACAGGAGGAGAGGACCCTGCCCCGAAGAGCTTACAATCCAAGAGATTATGCTGGTAAGGGTTGGAGTCATTATAATATTTTTATTGTTTTCCTGTTAGGAAGACTTTTTCTTTCTCCTTACCATGTCAGGAAGTGCATTAAGGTTACAATATATTAACCTCAATACACTTTCCTGATGACACCCACACACCTCATTTTATGTATGGGTGTCACAGGGACAGACATTTTTTCCTTAAGCATGTGTACAGATGTCACTGGACACCAAATTATCATGTAGTCACTTGATGTTTGATGTGAGCCAAGTCTTTACAAGTGTACCATAGCTATATGTATTCCTGAATTGCGATATCTTTCCGTGAGAACATTTTATTTACTAAAAAAGACTTTTATCTATCTATACATAGCTTAAAACATTGACAGCTGCAAGATGACTGCTGATGAAAATTAGAGCCAACCACTTGTTAGACTGTAAGAACATGTAAATACACATAAATATCATAACACACACATAAAACAATCCTTACCTTCCTTATGAAGTTAACATGGCATTCACCTTTCTGTACATCTGGAGGACATTTAGGAGGTATACCATATGAATGATTTATGCTTTTTTCTTTTGCCCACTCCACAGCCGATTGAAACTTTATCTCAACATAATTGTTCTCTGAAACATATTTGGTGATATCTGTTGTCTGTAAAGGGAAAATCATGTGTGATGTACACATGCACCAATTTTAACACTTAACCAATTTTATGCTTTATTAAAGCATAAAACAAGTTCATTTTTGATTTGTGGTGTGCCGCAGGATTTTTTCAATGTAAAAAAATGTGCCGTGGCTCAAAAAAGTTGAAAAACACTGATCTAAGCAACAGCTTAGGTGCACTTTAATCTTAATAAAGTGTATTTATAACCAGGGCTTTTCAGTTAAATATAAAAGATATAAAGAAAGTATAAATAAAGCAGATAAACTATAGAAAACCTGTCAATATGATATTGCTGTCTAAGCAATTTCACCCTCTCTATCTTTCCTAGTGACCATTACCCCGAGTACAAAAGTGATAGAGAATCTGCAATTTTACAAATACCACTGTAACAAAAGTAGAAGTAATTATTTCAATAAGGTCTGTCTTCTTACCAACTGGCAAACAGATTAACCCATTCTATTTGACTGTATGTTTAGCTACGTACACACGTGCAATGGCTTAGGGTTTATATCAGACGAGAATCTGGCGTGTGTACAGCGTTCGTCGTCCATCGTCCGATTGACCGTCCTGGCGGATCCACGATGGATGACAAATGATCGTAATGCAAGTGAAGGGGGAGAGAGCGCAGTGGGGTACCGCTCCATCGTTTTCCCCCTCCCCTCTGCATAAAGCAGAACGGTGCTGTATGTACAACACTCGTTCATGCATCGTGCAGTCGTTTGTCATGAAAGATCTTTTATAACGACAATTATTGCATGTGTGTATGTAGCCTTCATGTGCCCCCTTTATTAAGATAAAGGTGA